>NC_138372.1:1271728-1309848 GCF_054177405.1 Leptonychotes weddellii | reverse complement strand
TCACAGAACTAGAGCCTGGAGAAGATAAGTCCCGTGATCCCTCGAGCGGGCTGCAGTGGGGGTGCACGGCCACATGTGAGAAGACCTCCCTACACCTTTGGATGCCTTCTCTGTTCTACTAGGGAGGATCTGGCATCTCAAGTGAAGCGTGGGCCACCGGTGCGGAGTGCGCACAGCCACGTGAGCTGGCGGCACCACTTCCAGTAGCTGGTGTGCACCCGCCCGTTACCTCCCCCAGCTGGGCTGGGCACACCCACAGCAATAGGGCCAGCCCAGCCCAGAGCTGTATTCTCTCTGCCGTGGCCTGACCCCACACACAGTCTCCAGGGTCCCCAGTGTGAATTAGTGAGAGCTTGCAGTTATTGGGGTGCATATGCTAGTTCCTCCAGGATCAGGCTTTGTACCTGAGCCCCCCCCAGAGATGCTGAGATTAGACCCCTTCTGTGGGTTTAGAGTCAGTAGGTGAAGGAAGAGGGTTGTGGAGGTTGAACAAAATGAGCATCCTCCTTTCTAAGCACCCTGACCCACATGAGGCTCTCAGGATTTATAAAGAAAAAAAGGCAAGTCTCTAGCCCTGGAGGACAAGCTGCATCCACTGCAAAGGGGCTCCGAGGACTTGGGGATTCAAGGTCCTCAGCTTCCTCTGAGCCCCTTCCTAGTTCCAGGGTCCCATTCCTTCTCAATCAGTGCCCCAGCTTTTCATAAGAAAGTTGACGAGGCTGTAAATGAAACCAACACTGTAATTGCACGGCTCACAGAATTAAATGTTGTTTTTGACTCTTAGCACTACCAGCCCTGTGCACGTCACAGGGGCTTCTCAGGGGCCACGGAGCCCTCTGACTCCCGGGCTGTGACCCGAGCTGGTCGTTCTCTTCCTGTATGTGCTCCAGGACATTCGGGAGAGCCTGCCCCACGCCACAGTCCCTGCGGCCACTGTCACTGTGTGAACAGCCACGTGCAGCAGCATCTGAGCTCCCACGGCCCCTGAGCGGGTGGGTGCATCACAGCCACCGTGAGGAAATCACCCCACACCACAATTCTCCCTTCCCAAGGAGCACAGCCCTGCAGTCAGGCCCCAGATCCATCTTTGAGTGTCTGGCGACAGGGACCACTCTTGGTACCGATTTATGTATCAGTCAGAGTCCACTTGGGAGACAGAAACCGCACCAGTGATTCAGACGGCGGGGATTTAATAGACTTGCTCGTTAGCTGTGACGTGTCAGTTATGGACGTGGGATAGGAGGAACTCCAGGGACCATGGAAGTAGCAACCACAGAGCTCAAAGTCGGACGACCCAGCCTGCCCAAACAAGCTGCCAGCCGTCACCCACACCCCTCAGCTTGGTGACCAAGCTTCCCTGCATGTGCCCCTTGCCCCACGTGGTACTTCCTGACCACAACTTTGTGCTTGGCACTGTGCCTCCATTCTCTCATCCAACTGCAGTGAATCTTAAGGTGAGGGGACAGAGACCGGGGACAGTGAGAGCACCCCAGCCCCTTCCCTCCTGTCCAGGATACCCAAAGCCTGACATCAGGAAGCAGCTGTCGGGAAAGTGTGTGGAGGGGGGACTCCCACAGGTCAGACTCTCACCCCAGCTCTCTCTGAGTGCTTCGGAAATGTCCTTCAACTTCCTCCATTCTTTGCCTCCTCTGAGCAGGGCACCTCATGCCTGCCCACAGCACAGGTGGGCAGAACCAAGGAGAGATCTGAATCCTGCCCTACAGAGGCCCAGAGACACCTGCCAGATGGGGCTGCGCTTCATGCAGAGGACAGCAGCTTGCCCCAGACTATCCCGCCTAAGAGTGGGGGGCAGGAAAGGGGTGGACCCAAGTGTCAAGGGCAGGTGTCTGCTGAGCCTGAGAATAGCCCCCTGCTCCATAGCAGCAGTGACCAAGGCTAACTTCTAGACCTGCCCTGGTCCCAAGGTTGATAAGGGAGGTGGCACCCATGGTCAGCTGGGCCTCCAACTTCCACATCTCACATCTTTTGCCCAAGAGACAGGGAGGGGTGAGCAGGGAGCCTCCACTGGCCCCTGAGCTCACCTAGGAGGAGGGATTAAAATCCACCCTCCAGAGTGTCCCAGGCAGCAATGGGGCCTGGGACTCACTGCATCCAGGGACCTCGCTAGGGCTGGGCGTCTGTAGCTCCTTGGCCTATGGAACCCCTTCCCTGGTTTCTCTTGGCTGCCAGGTACCTGAGCACGGCCTTGCTTGGTGCCACACCAGAACCTGCAAGCTCGGCACCCCGGCTCGCTGGCCCCTTGCTTGCTCACAGCCTGTCTTTCACTGACAGGGCTGCAGACAGAACTCATGAACAGGGCAGCTTGGGTGGGAGAAGCGGGACTGAGCTCAGCCAGCACCTGCATCCAGGCAGCCTTGGTGGCGGAGGGGGAGGTGCTCTGGCTGGCCTGTGCCTGAGGAGTCCAGGGCCGTCATGCTCTGAGAAGGAGCTTCTAGCTGGCCGGGCTGGTCCCTGGCCCACCCCAAGCTCCCCAGGAAGGGCAGTCCTGGCCTCTTACTCCCCTGACCTTGACCTCCTCCCCTTCCAGGCCAGCAGCCCAGGCAGCCTCCGGGCCAGGCTACCAGCTCCTCGCTCTGGGCGGGGTTCCCAACCTTCAGATGGGGTGGGTGCTGGGAGACAGACAGCGGGCTGAGGAGAGCCTGGGCTCTGGGGCCATGTCTGGTATCAGTCCCCCGCAGAGCTGCCCTCCTCCCAGGGTGGGGCCAACCTGAGAGGCTGCCCCAACAGGGTCTGGGCACCGATGGCCCTGCCCGGACACCCTTCCCGAGCCCCGGGGGCCTGGGGGGACCGCTTTTTCCATGGGGTTCTGAAACAGAAGCAGAACCGTGCCTGAAGAAGGGAAACCTGGCTTCTGGCAGGACCTGCTCTGCCCAGGGCCCGGCCCCCATCAGCAGGGTAACTGATTCACTCTCAGAAGCACTGGTGGGGCTCTGTCACATCCAGAAGGCTCTCTCCCCACCCCACCCCCACCTCCCCTGCAACTTCCACCTGGCAGGGCCCCCGGAACCCACCAATCTCACTGGAGACTGAAGTGACAGAATCCCATGGCAGGGGCTTTGCAACCCCCACGGCCAGGGTGGCTCTCTGGTCCCCATGTCTCAGGCAGGGTGGGGAGAAGGGTCTGGCCTTCCTTCCCAGCGGCCCCTGTGGCCCCTTTGGACTGTGGAATCGAGGAGGGAGGAGGGGGCAGGACGCAGGACCGCAGGGAGCCCCGGGCTCCCCGAGCTGCTCTCTGACCCCTCCCCCTCCCCCCCCACACCAAACCCAGATGGAACACCCCACCCGTGAGCCCAGGAGACGGTCCCCGCCTCCAGGGAACCCACGCCTGCATCACAAAGGAGGCCCGGAAGCCTCACTCACTCAGGGCCCCACCTGAAGCCCTTGCTCTCTGCCCCTGGGAGCCCTCCCACCTGGCCCCAGCTCACCGAAGCTCTAGGCCACTCCGCCCCAGCCTTCTGAGACCTGCCCGCAGGGGGGTGGCCCTTCCTGAGTGCCCTGAAGGTGAGCGAGTGTGGGGCCAGCCTGCGGGCCAGCTTTCCTGGGCAGCACCGAGGGACTCCCTACAAGCGCCCAGCCTGTCTCCCGGGTGCCGGGCAGAGTGCAACCTGTACCCAGGGCTGGCACCCCCACACACGCAGAGTTCTCCTCCCCAAAGGACCCCCCTTTCCCTGGCTGGCCACCATAGTCCGGGGAGGCCACAGCAGCCTCCCTTTCTGATTCTCTAGTGCTGGGCTTGGCCCTCAGCCCTCAATAGGAGAGTTAGTGTGTATGCACCTTTCTGCAATAGCGGGTCCCTGGAAGCCAGCAGGACAGAATGAGTGAGTGAGTTCATTAGTTCTGATGGAAGAAAGAACACAATGGTGGGACCGGAGCCACAGAAAGCTCAGACATGTCCAGCTGAATCATTCATTCATTCAGCATTCAGCAGATGTTGGGAGATGCCTAGTGGGCACCAGTCTGGGTGCTGGGGGCCCAGGCAGACGGAGCCGCCCGCCCCCATGGCATGGACATTTCCCCCGGGGAGGTGGACAATGGAGATAGAAGGGCCGCGGAGGCTGAATCGCACATCCGGTGGTGAAACAGCAATCAGGTCTGGGGTCGGGCTGGCTCTGGTGAATACAGACCCAGGGAAGGCGTCATGGGAAGGTGACCTTGAGCAAGGACTTTTGGAGAGTGAGCGGGGAGCAGGCAGGAATCTGGGGGAAGGGCAAAGCCCCTGAGGAGGGGTCTGTCTGGAGGTAGGGTGGGGAGGACGGCAGGGGGTGCGGAGAGAGGTCACGGGGGCCACGGGGGATCCTGAGATGAGAGCAGGCCTGGCTTCTCTCAAGTCAGGTCATGGGGCAGGTGAGGCCCAGACCCCTGGGTGCTGGCAGGTAAGAACCTCTCACCCTCCCCCCACAGGGCAGGACTGGGGTTGCCCTACTCAGGCTTCCCCCAAACTGTCGGCCCGCCTGGTGCAGGGTAGGTGCTGGGGCTCCAACAGCAGGTGTGTGGTGTGTGTGAGGACCAGGAGTCTGACACAGGGAAGAGCAGCCTGCTGCGCTCCAGCTACATGAGCAGCCTTCCGGGGCAGGGGTCCGAGTTCCAGCAGCAGAGGCACACGCACACGCATGCACCCACGTGCATAAGGGAGCACACACAGACCCCAGAGCCCGTCCTGCAAGCAGCCCTCACCCTTCTGCACGCGGCGGCAGCCCCGAGTGTCCTCCACGGCTGCCCGCCTCCTAGCGTGGGCCCTCAAAGGACCGGGCAGGGGAGGATGGGGAGGGGAGGCACAGGAGCAGCACACCAGCCAGGTGACCGCGAGAGCCGGCCCTGCCGGTTCCTTCCTGGCCTTCTGCTCACCGCCTGCATGAACGCAGGTCCTCCTGCTCTCCCCCCTGCCCACTCCTGGGCTCTAGGCAGGAAAGGTGGGCAGGGGGCCCAGTGGCCCACACCACCTCCCAGAGGGTTTTCCTGACCCGGCTCCCGGACCCCGTCCCCACCCCCTGGCGCTAGGGCCCCCGGCAGGCTCCGCTGCAGGAGCCCTTGGCAAGCACGGGAGCTGGGCTGGCTGGGTCCCTAGTGCCCACCTCCGGCTGTGAGCAGAGGGGTCGCTGGGCCTCCCCTCCAGAGAGCGGGCTCAGAGAAGCCGGCCTGGGGAAGAGGCTGCCACCGTGGCCAGCATGCTGGGCACCCGCCCCCCCTCACCGGTGTCTCGGGCACTCAGAGACTCTGGCCCAGGGACAGTGCCGCCAGCCCGAGACACGGGCTGAGGGCCGGGTGTGGACTTGGCAATGGGAGAGGAGCCGCGAACATCCTCAAAGGACCAGCACCTGCCCCCAGCCAGCGTCAGGCCTCCCGGCCTCGGGCAGGGTCTCAGGGGCTCCACACGCGTCTCCCCTACCCTGGTGTCCCCACCCTGGCCACACACAGCCCCTGCCCTTGGCCTTGGGGTTTCTCAGCTGTGCACTTTCCCCCGGCTAGAGACTTGGTGATGGGGAAGCCCGAAAGCCCAGTAGGGATGGTGGAGATTGCCGGCTGGTCGGGGCAGAAGCACCGAGGCTTCCTGGAGGGGGGGCTGCTGCTGCTGCTGGTGCTGGTGACCGGTGCCCTGGTGGCCCTGGGCCTCCTCTACGCCGCCCACAGCAGAGGTGAGTGAAGACGCCCCCGCCGCTCCCCCCCCCCCCCCCGGGCCTGCGTGCCTGCCCACCCTGACGAGCCCTGACGAGCCCGCCCTGTCAAATGGGGCAGGCGGGTCGGCCCTGGGCGCTGAGCGGCAGGGTGCCCGCAGCCCCTTCCAGGAGGCTCTGTCCAGGGCTGGCTGGCGCCCGCGGGCTCCTGCGGGACTCCCGAGATGCAGGTGCCCCCCCTCCCCTCCCGCGGGCAGCCACACCTCGCTCCGCAGTTCGCAGCCTGCCGGGGACGCCCCGCCCCCGCCCCTTCCCGCTGCTCACCGTGTGTCCGCGGCGGCTACCGGGCGGGAAGGCCCTGCTGGGATGCTCCTCCCCCGCCCCCTGAAGGTCGCGGCCTCCCAGACCGGCTCCGCTTGTTGCAAAATGGTGGGAGGGGTCAGCCTGGGTCCCAGAGCGATGGGGGCGCGGCCAGGGCTGCTCTGCAGGGACACTGCCTCTTCTGCTCTCTCCCCTGCCCCACCCCCGCGTGGACGTGGAGGGGCTGTCCCCGTCTTGGGTCGGGGGCATGGCCGGGGCTCAGGTGCATGCAAGCTGCGCCCCCTGCTGCCCACGGGCACCACTTCAGGCATGGACGCCGGTGTTCACGGGGCACAGCTGCGGTGCGCTCCTCCCCAGGGCCGCGGCGGGCACAGGATTCAGGAGCGGTGCCCTCCTGGTACTCTCAGCAGCGGGGCACCACAGCCTGTGTCCCTAGAACATTCCCTCACTGGCTTGGCCAGGGCCATCTGCGCTGAGGTGGACCATCCATCCATTGCTGGGCGTCTCAGCCCAGGGCTGCTCCCAGCCTGTGCAGGTGCCCGGCCAGCTGCTTCGGTCTCTGGGTGTCCTGCAGGGTAGAGGGGCTCTGCTCCATGGGCAGGGGTCAGGGGAAGGACCGCTGGCTGCACAGAGAGCTTGGGGAGCCCAGACCTCAAGGAGCCTTTGTTCAGGGCTCACTGGGCTGGAAACACCTTGGTTAGAGGCTTCCAGAGGACAGGGCTGGTCCCCTACCCCCACCCCAGCTGTGGGGTGCAAGAGGGCCCCTGTCTTCTCCCAGGTAATGCAGAGCAGCATGAACCACCAGACAGGAGGGACTCTCCCTACCCAGTCTGCCTTCTCCTTGTGGTCTCCTAAATACAAATAGGGTCTCTGCTGGGGCTCCTCAGTCAGAACCGCCATGCCCCACCTCCAGAAGTGACCCCCCCCCAAGCTGATCTCAGCCTCAGGCTCTGTTGAGTCTGTGGAAGGATTTATATGCAGTATTACCATTTATTTCTAAGCGCTTTCTCCTTTCCACTATGATTTTTTTCATTGATTCATGACTTATTTTGAAATCTTTTTTATTTTAAAATCCGGATGCATGGAGATCTTCCTAGTTACCCTTTTTTTTTTTTTTTTTTTTTTTGGTTTCTGCATTAACTGCATTGTTGTCAGAAGCCGTGGTTTATGGGATACTGATTCCTCGGTATTTACTGAATCGCTTCAGGACTAACACGTGGTCAGTGCTGCCAATAACCCGTGAGAGTTCGCGGAGGACGCCCAACCGTTAACTCTTAGATGAAGTCGGAGATACGGATACATCCCTTAGATCAGTCGAGTCTTCTGTCTGGGGTTTTCCTGTGTTAAGTCTTGTGCTAGAGAACTCCCGGTTTTCCCCGTAATTGTGCCAAGCAGCAATTTGCCGACTTTGAGACCATGTTGTTATGTGAATACAAATCTAGAATTAGCATGTCTTCCATGACCTATCATTGCATAGTGACCCTTTCTACCTTAATGCAGTTTGCCTAAAATTGTTTTGTCTGATACCAATCTAACTATTTGTGACCATTTGCTTAGCCTGTTTTCTCCCATTTTTCTTTCAAACGTTCTGTGTCTTTAGCTTTCGCTGTGTCTCTTGCAACAGTGCGTAGTTGGATTGGGGTCCTTGTCTCTTACCTGCAGCACTGAGTCTCTTTGCATTCACTATGATTACTGGAATGTCTGGTTTTTCTATTGTGCTCTTTTGTGCTTCTCGCACCTCTTTTTTCTCTCGTCTTACCACTATTATTTTGTTCTCTATTCTCCCTCAGCTAGCTTGCAAGTTTTCGAACACTGTCCTTTAAGGGGTTATTTTAGATTTTTTTGTTTTAATAGTTATTATTTTAAAAGTTATAGACAAACACTTTTCAGAACATCAAAAGTTTTTATAGAAATTACAGTGGGAGGCACAGCCCACCCTGGAATCCTGCTCCCATGAGCAGCGACAGCCACTGTCCAGCACAGAGGCCAGCAAACTGCGACCCATGTTTTGTAAATAAAGTTTTATTGGAACACAGCTGTGCCCATTTATTCATGTATTGTCTATGGGTATTTTCATGCTACAAGTTAAGTTGAATAGGTGAGACAGGGTCTGTATCTGGTCCATAAAGCCTAAAATATTGGTTACTTGGCCCTTTACAGAAAAATATTGCCAACCCTGGAACTGAAGTGTCCTCCTGTGTCTAAGCCTTGACTTTGAACCTTTTTTACTGTCACCGTGGGATGGTGAGGAGGTGTTATAAGGTTGTGGTGAACACCCAGGCATGGCTAGGCATACCAGCTCCCCCAAATCTACCTGCGTGACCTTGGCAGGTTTCCTTCATACCTCTGTGCCTCAGTTTCCCTATCTGTAAAATGGAACATAGCATAGCATATACATTAGAGGCTTACTTGAGGGCCCATGATTTAATACATCAATAACACTTAGAAAAATGTCTTTGTCTGTCATGCTGTTCATGATCAGATGTGATAGCAAAATAGTGGATTTTGTCATTTACCCACCACCAGGGCAGTTATTGACGTGCTGAAGGGAAGGCAGATTTAGCTCCCTACACCAGCCAGGCCCTGCCCTCCCAATATAGATGCGTCTTTGCTTTGGGGTAAAGCCACGGGTACCATTTACAATATTTCTCCTGAATATTATTCACAGCTGAGCTCTCTGCCAGTAGCTGGTTTCCTCATCATTAATAGCTGCCTTGTTCAAGAGGTTTCCTTTCTTTCTGTCAAAAGATTTTATTACAAGCCTGTCTTTATCTATCTCAAATACCAACCTCTTGCTCCCTTAGATTTTTAGTTAATTGTGGGATGCAGCTCGAGTGCAAAGTACTCATAGCTCACCAACAGCGCTTATTGTTAATTCCTATCGATGTGAGCCTATTCAAAATGACATTTCTAGATCTTAAAGTTCTTTTCCTAACCTCTCTGATCTTTTCTCCAAATAATTCTTAAGAAGTGAGCAGCTTCTAATATCACACAAGTAGTTACACTTGCTGTCTCCTGTAAAAGGTTACAGGCCTGAATGAAAAAGTCCTTCCAACATAAAAATTGTATCTCAGTTCTTCTTACCCACCTGTGTGGTGACTATCTCACTCCTGGGTCCTGTCAAAGGGGAGATGGTATCATTTCTGCTTAGAGGGGTTCATCACTCCCTGAAACTCTGTTTTCCTAGTTGCCCTCTGACCTCGGGTCCTAGATGGGTCCAGAGAAATTGCGACGTCTGTAGATTATCTGGATTTTCCTTGCTGTTGGGGTGGGAATGACATTCTGTCATGGATTTTGACATTCTAAGCAGAAAGCAGAACTGTTCTACCTTAGATCTGTGTATGCATATTTAACTTAATAAAGTGTTCAGTGAATCAAGACCTCCATATTTCTTCCAAAAATACAAGCATTTAGAGCAGGTCAACTTTTCTCCTCCTCCACCCTGTCCATGTTATTGTGGGCAGCACTTGGTTTCTATCTTATTTTTATCTGCCGCACATAAGCAGCGTTATTTAATACAGTCGATGTTAATTTTGGATTTCCCACATCCTAATCAGTTTCTTTGCTCATCATTTTTCTTCCATCTCAGGTGGTCCTTATGAAATACTGTTTCTTCTCTCCAAAGTACATACTTTTGGAGGCTTCTATTCAAGGTGTGATTTGTGGACCAGTAGTGTCAGCCTCACCTGGGAGCTTGTCAGAAATTCAGAGACTCAGGGCCTGCTTGGGGCCTGGATTAGAATCTGCATTGAATTCCCATATTGTTCATCTGTGCTGAAGTTGAGGAGCACTGATTCAGGACGGTGTTTGCTGAACTTGCTGATAATCAGAATAACTGGGGGCAATTGTTAAAACTCCAGACCTTGGGCCCTGTCTCAGTCTGCTCAGGCCGCCATCACAGAATACTGTAGGCTGGAAGTTCAAGATCAAGGTGCCAGCCAAGTCATTTCCTGGGGAGGACTCTGTCTTCTGGGCTTGTAGTGGCCACCTTCCCACTGTGTCCTCACATGGCGCTCAGTGTCTCACCTCTTCTTAGGATCAGGACCCTACCCTTGTGACCTCATTTGACCTTTGTCCCTCCTCACACAATCCCACTGGTGGTCAGGGCTTCAACAGTGAACTGGGTGGAGCCACAGTCAGTCCAGAACAGGCCTCCACCCTGGTGTGACCTAGAAATCTGTACAGGACGAGCCCATGAGGCATCTCTCATGATCAGGCAGGTTTGGAGAGCACTGCTTTAAAAGTTTTTCACACTTATTTTTTGCTTATTTGAAAATAACTTCATTTAGTACCCATCCTTCATTAATAGTTTAACTGGTGAAATACATCTGAGCCTAATTCTCCCTTGGTGGCTTGAAGATTCTGTCTCACGGTCTGGCTTCCGTTGCCACTGTCCAGAAATCTGGGCCCATCTAACTGTCATTCTTCATCAGGTGAACTTCCCTTCCCTCTGAGCTGTCTTTTCTTTGTCTTTGGTATGTTTCACTTTTACCCTTGAGACATCGAACTGTGAAAATCTGTGTTGTTCATTCTGCTTTGGAGAGGTTGTGATCCCCAAATCTCAGCCTTGACACCATGTATTTATTGTGGGAAGTTGTACATTATATTTCTGAATATTGTGTCTCCCACATGGCCTCTCTTCTCCCGTTCTAAAATTCTGATTCCATGTGTCCTCGATCCTCCCCCCCTCCATCCTCTGTGTCTCTGGAGAGTTTCCCTCTCTGACTTCGTCCCGCATTCTGGGTCAATTACTCTGAACTACATTCCAGCTCACTAAACCTCTCTTCACCTGTGTTCTTTCTGCAGAAATTCTTCCCCCCAAAAAACCTGCAATAACTTGGAACACATACACTTTAGGACACTGCCTTTTCTCATATACGAATTAAAATGTTGCTTGTGTTTTGCAAGATGTCAATTCTCCAAAAATATATCTGAATATTTCTGTACTGCAGTGCAGTCGAGGTTCAGATGAAACCCCATAATTAGAGTGGCATGCTCTCACTCAGGTTTCAATCAGCAAAATAAACTGCAGCTCAGGGGAAAAAATCCATTTTGGATTTTTTTTTAATTTAATCTCAGTGGGGGTACCTGTGTGGATCAGTCGGTTGAGCATCCAACTCTTGGTTTCAGCTCAGGTCATGATCTCAGGGTTGTGTGATCAAGCCCCGCACTGGACTCCGTGCTGAGCACAGAGTCTGCTTGAGAGTCTTTCTCCCTCCCTCTCCCCCCTCCTCCACTCCTCCCCCCATTCACGTGTGCTCTCTCTCTCTCTCAATCTCTCTAAAAAAATAAGTAAATGAAATCCTTAAAAAAATTTAATCTCAGCAACTACATTCTTTTGTGTTTCTAGAATTGACAATTTATTCTCTCAAAAACTGATTCTTTTTAAATGTTTCATGACCTGGTTTTCAATGTTTTCTTTTGCTTCTTCAAACATACTTGGACTATTTTCTGCGCCAGTGAGGTGTTGCTGCCTAACACACTGCCCGGGGATTAGAACAGCCCTCATTTACGGGGACATGCGGGCACACAGCCGTGCCGGGGGTCAGCTGACCCGGCTCGGGCTCGCAGGGCGACTCCATTCCACATGAACTATACCCCCCACGAGCACCAGCAAGCAGGCCTGGGCAGGAAGGAGCCTCTCCCGGCACAAGTCTAAGAGGACAGCGGAAAGCACACAGGCCTCCTGGGGTCCAGACCCAGAGCAGGAATAGCGTCCCATAGCATCATTTCCTCCTCATTCTGTGGCCAAAGCAAGCTGTGCAGTCAACCCACAGACAAGAGAGGGAGAAGGTGTCCTCCAGCAAAGGCATGGGGCAGAGAGGAGTCGAGATTTGGGGTCCATCATGCCCTACACCTTTGGGATCGGAGAGTCCCCAGATAGAAAATCCTTGGGGATCATAGTTCTGTGTCTGTTTTGCACACCCGTGGAAGCTTATCTTTGCATCAGCATGAATCCATGCTCACACTGGTTTCATCTGTGGGGACCCTGTGTCTCTCAGGCCGAGAAGTTGCCCTCCAGAGAACATGTGTGTTTGTTTCCACCAAGCACCTGGGGAGGCCACCAGCCTGGGCCTGCTTAAAATAAGTGTCTCAGCTTGAGGTTTCCTTGGCCACATGGTCCTGTGAACTCGTACCCACAGCTGCATGACAACCAGCCCATGATCACGCGTTCTCCAGGGAGGAGGACTATTTTCCACCCATCTAAGATTTCTGTGGCCTTCGTTTTTGAGAGAGAGAGAGGAAGAAGAGACAGAGAGAGGGAACATAAATCATTCAAATCAAGGCCAACCTTTAGAAGAGCAAAAGTTACAGACAAAAATGTCAAAAAACTTTTTTTCCAAAATATTTTTTAATGTAGTCTATGTGAAAATAATTCACATATTACAGAAGTTATGTGAGCAAATATAAAACAACAAAGAGTGGATTCTATGTCAGTTGGGTGTTAAGGAAAGCTGCTCCCGTCTGGAATTATGAAGGAGGAGAACATCCTTCTTGGGGTCTGTTTGCTGCCTTTCCTGTTGGTCCTTTTTTAGCATTAAAGGAAGCTTCATTTTTATTCAACCTGTGAGTCAAAATGTCCTTGCCGTTTTGTTTGCCAGTTAATAATTGGGGTGCCTGGGTGGCTCAGTCAGTTAAGTGTCCCACTCTTGATTTCAGCTCAGGTCATGATCTCAGGGTCGTGAGATCGAGCCCCATGTCAGGTTCTGCACTGGGCATAGAGCCTGCTTAACATTCTCTCTCCCTCTCCCTCCGCTCCTCCCCCGCAATAATAATAATAATAATAATAATAATAATAATAATAAAGTCCCACAGGTCCTAGATCCTGTGTTCCAGTTGTTTTAAAAGTAATTTAAAAATTTCTTAGAACAGCTCTGGGTTCACGGAACTATTACAAAGATAGTGCAGTGCACCATATGGGCCTTGCCAACTTTCCCTGTTAACCTTCTACTCTACTCACTAGGATACATTGTTGCAAGTAGTGACCCAACATTGCTATCTAACTATTAACTAAGGCTATACTTTGTTCAGATTTCCTCTGTTCTTCCCTCATGCCTTGTTCTGTCCCAGGGTCCTACAGGATGCCACGTGACATTATTCATCAAATTTCCTTAGACTACTCTCGGCCGTGATGGTTTCTCAGCCTTCCCTTGTTTATGATCTTGACAGTTTTGAGGGGTCCTGGCTTCGTATTTTGTAGAATGTCCCTCAGGTGGGACTTGTCTGATGTCTTTCTCATAATTGGACTGGGGTGATGTGTTTTGGGGAGGAAGCCCATAAATCAGGGGGACATACTTCCAGTGACTCCTCACCGCTGCTGACCACGATCACGTGACCTGAGCACGTAGCATTCATTAGGTTTCTCCACTTTCCTCCCACTTTCCATACTGTCCCCTTCAAAAGGAAGCCACCATGGGCATCCCACACCCAAGGGGTGGGGAGTTAGAATCCACGTCCATAGAGGTGGGGCACCTACATACACTATTTGGAATTCTGTATGGGGAATCTATTTCCCCCATTTATTTATTTATTCAATGATTTATTTATGTCGGCATGGACTCATGAATATTTATTTTATACTTTGGATTATAATCCAATACTAATTTATTTTGTTGTTCAAATTGTTCCAATTTAGGCCATTGGGGGCTCTGTCAGGTGGCTTCTGTGCCCCTCCAACCTACCCCCCATCACTGTAGCTTCGGGATATTGGAGGGGAGGGTAGCACTTTCTTGCTTTCTAGCTTTTTGAGATGTTCCAGGCTCATCTACCCCTTGTGCTCCCCCTGTTCTGTATCCACCACCCCTACTCTGCACCCCTGCCAAACACCTGGTGATCATTGTTTACCACCTCTGTGGTTGCTCTTTCAAAATGTCATCTAATTGGAATTATGCTGTATGCAGGTTTTTCGGATGGCTTCTGCACTTAATAATATACTCATAGGATTTATCCATTCATCTCTTTGTGGCTTGATAGCTTACTTCTTTTTATAGCTCAATAATAATGCCATTGTATGGATGTAATACAGTTTACTTATTCATTCCTCCATTGAAGGACATCATGGTTGCTTCTAGTTTTTTGGAATTGCAGACAAAAAAGCTGCTATAAAATTCACATTCAGGTTTTTGTGTGGATGTAACTTTTTGAACCAGTTGGGGAAACACTTAGGAGTGGAATTGCAGGATCATATTATAAGACTGTGTTTGGTTCTGTAAGAACCTCCCACACTGGCTTTCGGGGTGGCTGCACCATTTGGGGATTTGGGGATGTTTTCCTCTGTTCCGTCTGTTTTGTCTTTTTCCTTCGTGCCATGGTCTGGATCACCCATGTTGACATCGGTTCTTTCTTGTGCAGGTTCAATGTGTTGTGAAGCCTATAAAACCAATCCTTCACTTCAGTTCTTTCTTACCATTTCCATTTCTCTGGTGACATTCACCACATACCTACATCCGCTTCCCATCTTCTGTACCAGACCCTTTAACTGAATTATCATAACCACTAAAGATTTTGGCTGCTGACTGACATCTGTTCACCTGAGTCCACGTCTTTGGACTATCTTGGGTTTTTCTGATGATGGGTCACATTTGTCTACTTCTTCTTGTGGGGGGATTTCTCTCGGCTGTCTTGCCCTGCCCGTCCCCTCGGGGGCGAGGGGAGGACCTGATTGTGGGTGTGCCATGTGGAACCCCATCCCTGGCATGCCAGCTCACAGGCTCCTCCAGCTTCGAGCCCTGGCGCCCAGGGGAAGGCTGCCGCAGGCCCCTCTCTCTGGGGAGGGCACCTCCCTGTCTGGAATCTGGCTCTGTAGGTTTCCTGCCCACAGCTCTCTAACAGATCTCAGCAAACCCCCATGTTCTTGCATTTGCAGCTTGTTCTCCTCCTCACTGGGAGGGAGCCACGGTTGCCTCCAACTTTCTTCGTCCTGATCAGAAGCAAAAATCCTTTCTCCTCCTCGTCACTGTCCCTGAGGGGGCAGCCCTTTGGGGTCCAAGGGCTAGTTCTTGTCCCAGGGCTCTGGGTTAATGAGCCTGACAAATACCCGTGGGACAGCCATGCCCTGGCACCCACAGACCACATCATTTCTGGTTGCGATCAGCACTGTTCTCCTGTGTCCACCGGGCTGGGGCTCCCTGAGGCAGGGCCAGGGTCGTACTCATATCTGAATATTCAGGGCCTGGCACTGGGGCTGGCTTGTAATAAACCAACAAACGTTGGACGGATGGATGAACAAAGGGTGGATGGGGAGGGCAGCAGCAACAAGTGGGGGAGAAATGCCTCTGCCCACCCACCCCAGACCCCGTGTTTCATAAGCATTCCTTCCAACTCCCAAAGTTTGGGGAGCTCCCTGCACCCTCTGCAGTCTCTGACCTGCACAAGGCCCTGTTTCCTCCTTCCCGCCAGGTGTCCATGTGCCTCCCTAGTGGGGAAAATCAGCCACAAGCCAGGTCTGTAGGTAGCTAGGCCTGGCATGCCCTCTCCCTCGACCTGCCTCTCCCCTGTCCCTCCACCTCCCCCTTCCCCACCCCCACTCCGGGTAGAATTGACAACCACCCGGAAGATCCCGAAGCTGACCAGACAATGCCCCCATCCTATGCAGAGGAGGGATGGAGGGAAGGTGGCCAGTGGGTCAGAAAGTGAAAGTAACATCCTTTCCTGGTAAATGAACCTGTTGTTCCTGCCTTGGTAGGACCCCAGGAACTGCCACCTTGCATGGTGTAGCCCATGACCCCAAGCTAGAAGAGGAAGTCAGAGGAGAAAGAGGTCCCGCCTCAGGAACCCTCTGGGCCCTGGCAGATAGGGGTGGGGCTGGGTGGGTTGGGTCTGGAGAGCAATGGGGTGGGCAAGCCCGTGGGGCCCCTTCCCCCTCCCACTCAGAGATAAGTTCTGCTGGGTGACCCTGGTGACCAGGCCCGGCTACAGGGAGGCAGGCAGGCCCCAGAGCACCCTGGACCCCAGCACTGCAGGAAAATGCCAGGGCTGTCCCCAAGCAAGCCCCAAGGTGTCCCAGGAGGGGCTGGAGGCAGAGAGCTGAGTGCTGTGTTTCTCCCCAGGGAAGCAGCTGACACTCTTTCCTAGCCGGCTTTGCTTCTCAAAGGAAGAGAAGACCATTGTAAAACGAAAACCCCGAGGTAGCTTTGCCTTCCCTATCAAAACACGGCCCGAGCAGGTGGGCTGTAAACTGGGCCTCCTGTGGGCTGGGCAACTCATGGCAGCCTAGGGTGTGCAGCTGGGGAGTGGGGCCCTGCCCCGGGGCCCCCAGAGTCCCATAGAAAGACAGGACAGGGCAGGGATACAGCAACGAGCACTTGCTAGACACAGGATGTTCCCTGGGCTCCAGGAAGCCAGCATGAGTTACACTACCCCCCAGGCTTGGGGCGCCATCCCCAAGACCAGGCAGGCACACCTTTATACAACCAGCTAGTGCCAGATAGAGGGTTGGGGGGGGGCATAGTGTGCAGAGATGAACAACACAGGCAGGCTGCCTGGAGGAGGTGATGGGCGAGAACTGGCTGGCATACAGGCAGGAGGGCAGAATGGCCAGCTGCTGTCCTGGGGACCCAGGGCAGCTATGGGGGTCAGTGGAGGCAGAGGGTATAAAGAGGCTCCCAGGTCACAGCAGGGCTCAAGCCAGCATGAGGCTCACCCTCACTCAAGGCCCCAGTCCCGGGCCACCTAGGGAAGACTCAGCGCCCCAGGTTGGACTATCCCTGGGGGCTGGGGGTGGTTTGAAGCCTGGTCCCGCCCGCCCCAGCAGACTGATGCTCCCTACACCCCGTCCCGCTCCACCTCCCCACTTGCTCACACCGCGTCTTGCCCACAGCCATCCAACGGCCCAAGGAGATGGGCGATATCTGCACCAGTCCGGGCTGTGTAATAGCAGGTAAGCCCCCTTCCCCGCACCTTCGACAGCCCTGCCCGGGGCGAGGGGGCTCCCGTGAGGCTGCCACAGGGCCCCTTGAGGCCAACGGGAGCCACCTCAAGATGTGGCACGGGGGCTGGCAAGCAGAGCCTGGCCCCGCCTGCAGGTGGGACTTCTGTGGTGGGCAAGGAAAATAGGTGCACTCCCGCTTCCCATCCCCGCGCCCCCCAGGAAGCCGCCCTGCCCCCGCCGAGGCCCCGGTGATAGGGAGGAAGGTAGTGCTGGGCCTGGGTTTTCCTGCAGTTACAGAAAGAAAGGTCACATGAACGTACAAGTTTCCTCCCACGAATTTGTCTTAAAATTGGGGTCCATATGCTGCCATTTGCAGACTGAAAAGAGTGAAAATGGCCTGAAGAAATGCCGGTGAAAACTCAGAAATGAGATTTTTCTGCCCACATTGGGGGCATGGACAGGCATTCGAGCTGGTGCTTCCTGCCAGGCCCCAGCCAAGTGGGACAGAAGGCGAGGGAGGGTCCCAGGGTGGGGGGGCCACAGGGGGGAATCCAGCCTGGCTGTCTCAGCTGAGAGCCTTCAGCAGGGAACCCCGGACCCCACTGATGCTGCACACTCGGGGTGCTAGGGGCCAAGCCCTCTCCTCTAACAGCAGACAAACCCCAAGTGGTGGGTAAGAGCCCCCTCTCCCCCACAGACACACTGGCGAGTAAGGGGGCTCCAGGGGCAGGGCCCCCAGCAGAGCACCTCCTGGGAGCCCGGACTGCAGGCATCCCAGGTTTGCACATGAAGGGCAGAAAGGTCACGTGGTTTCAGGTCATGTGGCTAATAAGTCATAGCTGTAGAGCTTGAATCCAACCACGCCGAGCCTCGGGGAGGGTGACTGACACTCCCCAAGGGCACACAGCCATGATCGGATATCCAACTGTCCCTCGGCTGCCCATAACTGGGTGCCCCTCTCCCTCTCCACCCGTCTCCATGAGCAGCCGCCAGGATCCTCCAGAACATGGACCCATCCAGGGAACCCTGTGACGACTTCTACCAGTACGCTTGCGGAGGCTGGCTGCGGCGCCACGTGATCCCCGAGACCAACTCCCGATACAGCGTCTTTGACATCCTTCGAGATGAGCTGGAGGTCATCCTCAAAGGTGAGAGCAGCTGCGACCTTGGGAGTGGAGCTGGGGTGAGGCTCTGCGTCTGTCCCACTCTAGGGTGGCCATGGGGCCAGCGGGACGGGTTGCTGGGCCCTCTGTGGTCACAGGGCAGGGCACAGGGGAGGAGAACTCCCCTGGAATAAAGGCCCGGCAGGGGCAGAGGGACCACCTCTCACTGAATGGGGTCGGGGCACTGGGACCTTTGACCTGGCTCTCCCCACAGCCGCCTCAGGCCTCTGTCTAGCTTCCTCCTCTGCCCACAGGGGTGCTGGAGAATTCCACCACCAAGGACAGGCCAGCTGTGCAGAAGGCCAAGATGCTGTACCGCTCCTGCATGAACGAGAGTGAGTGGCAGAGGGCTGGCGGGAGGCTCTGGGACCCACAGCCCCTGCAGCACAGCATGGACTCATGCCAGAGGGGCTGTGCCCTCACCAGACCACTGGGTCAAGGCTCCCCTGGGGACATGGCCTTGCTACCAGCTGCCTGTGACCCTATCTATATCCTGACCCCAGCCTGGGGCCACCCTGTCCAGGCAGGAGGAAAATGATGAGGGGCCCACCTAGAAGCCCCAGGGAAGGTGCACGAGCATGCACATGGACGTGTGTGTGTGTGCAGGCACGTGGATATGTGTGTATGTGCATATGTGTTGTGTGTGAATGTGTGCACGTGGACATGTGTGCACGCATGTGGATGTGCGTGTGCATGGACGTGTGTGTGTGATGGACATGTGTGTGCATGTGCATGCATGCACACGCACACTGTCAAAGAATTAGCACGACACTTGTGAAGGACGGTGAGGCAGACTTTATTCAGGGCGTTCTGACGGGTGCAGGGCCCACTGCAGTGGGATTTTCCACAGGGGAAAGAGCGGGGGGGGATTTCTAGCCCAGGGGCAGGATGGGGTCGGTGGACAGAAGATTACTAGAAGGGGAAATTGGGTTGAGGGGGCTCTGGCTAAGCCAGCCTTATAGGACTGCTGCCAAAGGCAAGCCAGAGTGAGGGGACATCACCTGGCCAGCCCATAGGCCCCTGTGTCCCCACCTTCACCTTATTTGTGACAGAAGCTCCCAAGGTCCCTGTCAAACCATCGCTGCCCTGGGGAAGTTGTTCTGTCGGCCGTGATGCTGGAGCTCCCCCACCCAGGCCAGAGCGCCCAGGGCCGCGCATGGGGCACCTCCTGGAGCACTCCTGGGCCGCAGGGCCTCCCTCAGGCTGGCTCACCCGGCACCTGATCGCCTGTCCCCCTCCCACGCCCCTTGGCCTGCCCGCCCATCTGCTTTCGCCGAGCCCCAGGCGCCTGTCACAGCTGCATCCGTCAGGCTCCTCTGCATCCGGCGCCACACCGGGTGACAGGGGCGGTCCCCGCGGGTCTGTGGGAAGGTGCACACCCACTGCGCGTCTGGGCCAGTGACCCCTGCTCTCCTCTCAGGTGTGATAGAGAAACGAGACTCGCAGCCCCTGCTGGACATCCTGGAGGTGATGGGAGGCTGGCCGGTGACCATGGAGAAGTGGAACGAGAGCGTAGGTAAGGCCAGGGCCTGGCGGCGGCCTCACCCAGCAGACAGGCCGACACCGCCTGGGGCTCCTGCAGCTGAGCCCTCCAGGCTCCTGCTGGCAAGTGTGTACCAGCTGCTGGTGGGCCCCCTTCCAGAGCCCTAGGGAGTCCTCACCTCCCCCCGCCGCACCCCGGGCTCAGGGGGCACAGGCGGATGGCAGGCCCCACACGCGGGCCCTGCTGTTCCCTGGGCACGTTTTCGGGAAGTGGGTCCCTTGTGTCCCTCAGCCCCCGGGCACCCACAAGTGTGCTTGCCACCAAGAGCGGGGCAGGGGTCTAGCAGGCTGGGACCCAGTGTCCGACGAGGGCCTGGCCTGGGACCCCCAGGAGCGCAGCCTGGCCCCAGCCTGAGGCGCTGACTCCGCAGGCCCCAGGTGGGAGCTGGAACAGCAGCTGGCTGTGATGAACACGCAGTTCAACAGGCGCGTCCTCATCGACCTCTTCATCTGGAACGACGACCAGAACTCCAGCCGCCACATCATCTACGTACGAGCTGTGCCGGGGGGCCGGGGTAGGCCGGGCCCCTCTTGCCTGGCTGGGGGCGCCTGCAGGGCAGTGGGGAGCTGGCCGGGGCCGGGGCTGGGGAGCGGGGGAACGCCGGGGGTGTCCCCAGAGCCCTGCTCCTGTCCACGTCCTGCTCGGGGGCACTGGCCGCCTGCGGAACCAGGTCCCGGTCAGGGGAGCCGGCCCGTGTGCCGAGCCGGTCCTCGGGGCCACCTGTCCGGGCCTCTGGCACCAGGACAGGAAGGCTGACCTCAGAGAGCCACCACTGGCCACAGCCAGGCCACACCACTCTGGGAGGGCGAGGGTGCCGTGAGGCCACCTCTCGGCCCGCCCTGCAGTCCAGCCCCTGCGGCCCTCCGCCCATCACTCGCAGAGCTGGGCTGGGACACCAATGCCTGCACACACACCAGCGGGTGCCCGTCCTGGTGGAGCTCGTGTTTCCACGGGGCACAGTTCACGGGAAGTGGAGAGAGCTGCTGTCCTCGTCAGCCAGGCTGTGGGGATCCCCGGCTCCCTGCCCAGGTTCACACCCTCTGTGTCTCCAGATAGACCAGCCCACCTTGGGCATGCCATCCCGAGAGTACTATTTCAACGAGGGCAGCAACCAGAAGGTGAGTCAAGCTGGCCCCCAGGCCCCTCCCCCTGGCACTTCCTGCCTGCCCCTCTGCCCTGCCCGCCCACCCGTCACTTCGGGGCCCACCTGTGATCCAGCTTCCCCTTGTGACCCGTTGACCCTCGCTGCCCACAGCTAGCCTCTGTGAGCGCCTGCAGGGGGCTCTGAGGCCTGTGGACAAGCTAAGCGTGGCCTTCGGCCTCATCAAAGGGACAGTCCCCAAACACCCTGCGCCTATATGGGGACAAGCTCAGCTCAGCCCATAGCCCCGAGGGTCACACCCCGCCTGCCTGTCCGGGAGCACAGGGCTGCGGTCCACACTGCTAGTCTGCTGCGTAGAGCCGGCTGGGATCTGAACCCAGGCCACCGGAGCCCAGGCCTGCTCCCTTAACCATTCTGCTCCTGCATCAAGGGAGGAGGGAGACTAGGAGCCAAACCCAGGCGAGCAGGGTAGAAGGTAGAGCCAGGGAGCGGTCTGTGACAGGTAGAAGCTATGAAATGACCCACGGCGGGGAAGCAGTATGGTGGGCTCGCTGGTGGAGGCGGGCTATGCGCTAGGCTGTGATGGGTCCAGCCAGGAGAAAAGCCGGCGTGGCTGATGGAAGAGCCCGGGAGTGGGGCAGTGGAGTTGAGAGAACCAGACTGGGCAGCAGAGAGACACAGCATCTGGACGGGGTCATGCCCAGCAGTGTGAACCAGAGCTGGCAGCGACGGCCGAGCCTCAGGCCGGAGGAGGTGCCCCAGTGGCCCCTACCTGCTATGAGGGACGCCCCTCCAGGATGGGGCACGGAGAAAGTCCAGGAGGGGCGTCCATGCTCAAGACCCACTTCCTGACCCTCGGGCTGAGGCAAGCCTGGAGAAGGCAGCCTAGCCGACAGCCCAGGGCCGGCCCTGGACCTTTATTAAGCATCTGCTGTGTGCCCAGCACTTTACAGGCTGCCATCAGACGGACAGAATGGGTCTCTGGTCCTGTGGGAGCCCAGGGGCCTGGGGTCGCACGCCTGAAAGGGGTGGAGCGGGGAGAGCAGCTCTGAGCTGGCTGGGCGTGGCCTCAGCGTGGAGCCGAGTGCGCAGGTGTGAGGACGCAGGTCCACCCCGCCTGCAGCTCGCACCTCCCATGCAGGCTTGTCCCGCAGTGTGAGGGGCAGCTGAGGCCCTGGCCCTGGCCCTGGCCTGGAGGGCGTGGACAGGCTGGAGTGCCCCATCCCAGTGCTCAGGGGCCCTGCCACCGCCTGCTGGCTGAGCTTGGCCCCACGAGCCTCCCGGGGGCCTGCTTCGTGTCATACGCCCACCCCCACCCCACAGAGAGCTCCATGGGAGCCAAGGTGGCCGAGGCCGCCAGACTCCACTCTGCGTCCTTTGGCCCAGGTGCGGGAAGCCTACCTGCAGTTCATGATGTCGGTGGCCACCATGCTGCGGGCAGACATGAACCTCCCGGAGAACAGCTACCTGGTGCGGGAGGACATGGTGCAGGTGCTGGAGCTGGAGACGCAGCTGGCAAACGTGAGGCCGTGGCCTGGCGGGGGCGGGGGCGAAGGGGGGCAGGGGATGGGCCCCGGCTGCCCCCCACGGTCCCAGCGTGACCACCTGGCCCCCGGTGCAGGCCACGGCCCCCCAGGAGGAGAGGCACGATGTCACCACCCTGTACCATAGGATGAGCCTGGAGGACCTCCAGAACAAGTTTGGCCTGAAGGTGAGTCCCCGCCTCGGTCAGCTAAGCCTCGGAAATATACGCCCACGCACGCCCACCAGGGATGTTCTCACCTGGGACAGCAGGTGCCGACTGGGCTGTCCAGGGCCACAGGGCCCCCCATCTATGAGGGGGCTGCAGCAATGAACCCACTTTTCTGAGCAGGAAACAAGCCTAGAGGATTTGCTGATTAACCAGAGCCAGGGAGACCCCCACGCAGGGCACTCTGTCCCCAAGTCTGCCCCACGGATATGCCCACCCCAGACTGAAGGCTGCCCCACACCGCCGCACCCTCAGGCCCTCCCTCCCTGCTGGCCAGGACTTATGCTCAGGGGCTGGGGGCAGGGGAAGAGCCAGAGAGAGGGGAGCACCCCACCCAACCCCAAACTCCGCCGGCTGACCACCCTGAGCAGCCAGCCTGTCCAGCGGCCTCCCCGTAGGAGGGGCAGAAGTGCAGTTCTAGCCACCGCCAACCTTACAGCCAAGGCCCAAGTCAAAAGGCAGAGAGGGTGGGCGAGGACAGAGCCAAAGTCAGAGGGCAGAGGGCCTGAGCAGGGATGGAGCCAGAGTCAGAGGGAGGAGAGGGCAGGCGGTAGGGATAGAAACCAAAGCTCCTAACTCCTGACCAGAAAATGCAAGTGTCTGGAGCCATAGAACAGAACCAGAAAATTCGGGGAGACTTCTGCCCAAGGCTCATAGCACCTGGTGTTCCAGAAGGCTCCATGGTCCCTGGATCCTGCTCTTTTCCTTGGCACTGGCTCCCAGTGGTGGCCTGCTGCGGCCACCCCCCTCAACCCAGCCCAACAGCTGGCCCACCCCCCAGCGGGCACTTTGGGGGGCAGGCCCTATTCTGGCACTGGCCGCATCTGTGAACCATGCAGGCCGGGAGCGAGAAAGAGCGGGACCTGCAGGGTGTGTCAGAAAGCAGGGAGGGGGTGGGACAGCGGCAGCCAGGAGTGGCCACACCATGCAGCTGATGTGCGAGAGAAGTCGTGGAGGAGGGGCCGTCTGGGACACGCAGCCCAAACGGGGGCAGCAAAGGCCCAGGTCCTGAGGCAGGAGCCGCAAGGCCGCTGGAGGGCAGATAAGGCCCGGGAGGTGATGGGGTGGACTGGGCCAGACCTCCAGGGCACTGGCCTTGATGCTGTGTGAGAGGGGCTTGGGGCACAGACTTGATTCACACTGAGGACCAGCCTGCAGCATGGCCCAGGCAGGACATGTGACAGGCGGGGACAAGTGTCAGCAGACGTGGCGAGAGGGTGGCCTCTGGATCTATTTGGAAGGTAGAGCCAGCAGGATTTGCAAATGTGCCAAGTGTGGGAAGTGAACAAAGAGAACTCCGATGTGCAGGCGCCATGCCATGGAGATGGCGCTGGAGCAGCCCCCGGGGAACATTCTGGAAGCCAGGCTTTGGGACATTTGGTGCATGACGCTTTTATAATGCGTAGACTTGTCTCCACGTGAGCATGTGTACACAGCCCTTACTCAGATCAGAACCACTACGGACACCTCTCCTCATGGCCCTTCCCCTGCCCTCCCCTGAAACAGCCACCACCCCGACTTCTCCCACCACAAGATTCGATCAGAACCAGACAAGTTGACTCACTTGCACGGGGCTTCTCTCGTCCTACGTTTTGTAGGTGAGACTACATCTCGCCGTCATTATACCCCCCATCTCACTGGGCATCAGGCAAGTTTTCACTCATCCTGACTGCTGTATGATCCATTCTGAGAACACACAACCATTACATCCCTGCTGTACTCTTGTTAGACTTCTGGGTCAGATCACATTCTGGACTCTTCTGAATAAGGTGGTCATGTTCATTCTAGTGCATGTCTTTTGGAGTGCACATGCATGCACTTCTGTTGGGTATCTACCTAGGAATGAGATGGCCAGGTCACAGAACACACATATGTTCAACTTTGGCAGATAACTCCAAAACTTTTCCCCTGAGTACAGAGTTGCTGTCCCCAACAGCAGTGTATGAAATGTCCTCTTAAGATGCCTTACATATCTTTCATCAGATTTATTATTAGCCATTTGGTTTTTTTATACTGTTATGAAGGGCCTCATTTTGTAACATATCTTTGTATTTTTTGTTGCTAGCATACAGAGATTCTGACCTCATACACAGCAATTTTACTCAGTGCACTTACTAGTTCTGATACTTTACCTGTAGGTCCTTTCAGAGTTTATGCACATGAAATCATGTCCTTTGTGAACAGTAAGTTTTATTTCTTCCCTTTCGAACTCTTACTGATTTTATTTCACTTACTTGTCTTACTGAACTGGCAGGGACACTCAGCGCAGTGCTAATGTCATGATAGTGGACATCTTGTTTCCTTCCTAAGAGAAAAGCCTGCAACATTTCACCGTTTTTACATTTGCTGTGGACATGTTTGTTTCTGTTGTTGCTGCTGTTGTATGCAGAGTCCCTTCATCAGATTATTGAATTTACCTTCTATTTCTAGTCTGCTAAGAGTTTTTATTATGCACAGATGGTGAAATTTACTAAATGCCTTTCTTTCTGCATCCATCAAAATTAAGATGTGATCTTCCTGCTTTATCACTTGTCACGGTGAATTATAGGATTCAATTTTCAAATGTTACACCAAACTTGAATTGCTTGAATAAATCAAATTTGACTGTGATGTATTATCCATTTTATATAGGTGTGGATAAATCCTAATTGCTAATATTTTCCTTAGAATTTTTGTATCTGTGATCATAAATGAGACTAGCCTGTTACCTTCTTTCTTTGTAATATCCTTATTTTGGTATTAAGTTATTCTTGGCTTCCCAAATCCAATTGAGAAGAGTTTTCTCTTCCTCTTCTCTGGGAAATTTGAGTAGGATTGGCAGTATGCCTTCCTTAAATGTCAGATAGCATCCACTGGAATAGCCAGATGAGTCTGGAAATTTCTACGTGGGAATATTTCAAATTAAAGATCAGTTTATTACATACAAGACTGTATTTGCTACTCTTTGGTCATTTTGCTAAGTTGTGTTTGTTTGTTTTTTTCAAGAATTTTTCTACCACACTGAAGTTTTTAAATACATTGGCATAATCTCTTGTCACAGTCTGTAGGCTCTGTGCTAATGTCACCCACCCTTCCCCCTGATTCTGATCATCTGTGCCTTCTCTCTTATTCTCTGAATATTCTTTGGTTAGAGCTGGATTTCTTGGATGCCCAGGAGCTGTGTCTACCTCTCTGTCTCTCTCTCTCCCCATGCCCTCTTTCCCCAGGGGTTTAACTGGACCCTCTTCATACAATCTGTGCTGTCCTCTGTCAAAATCAAACTGCTGCCAGATGAAGAAGTGGTGGTCTACGGCATCCCCTACCTCCAGAACCTTGAAGACATCATCGATGTCTACTCAGCCAGGTGAGGACCCAGAGAAGGTCCCCAGAGGCTTAAGCATCCTTGCCCCTTCCCCCCGCCCCTGCAGCTTCTCCTCACAGGAGAGGACCCCAGGGCATTTACTCTGGGAGTGAGGGACATGAGTGGGTAAATGTTAGTGGCCGACAGAGCCTTAGTGAGAGATATGAACCCTCCTTGAGGTATCTCAAGCACCCAGGAGCAGACAGGCTGTATCTGGGGTTGTCCTAGAGGCTTTCTCCACCACCCTGCTTGCGGTGAGCTCCCTGCTTGGCATAGAACCTGTTGACCAAGGGCCCATAAGCCAAATAATCTCTCTAGGCATATACCACTCACCTGTTCTATACCCCACCCTCTGCCTCCTGCCCACAGGACCATACAGAACTACCTAGTCTGGCGCCTGGTGTTGGATCGCATTAGCAGCCTGAGCCAACGATTCAAGGATGCACGGACAAACTACCGCAAGGTGAGTGAGACCCCACAGAGGCAGCTCCTGCCCCTGCCCTGTCATTGATTCACTCAGTTTATGGTACTGAGCACCTGCTGTGGGCCAAACACCAAGGTCCACCCTGGGGTCAGAGCCATGAAAGAGGCTAATGAGGTACCTGCCCTCTTGGGGCAGCCGACAAACTGGAGATCTGCTCTTTCAAAAGCAACAAGTAGGACATCAGAGGAAGGGACAGGACAGAGAGAGCCTTTCTGTGAAGGTGACACTGGAGACCATGAGGAGAGAATGCCTGAGACATGAGAAGACTGGGGCAGATTCTCAAGGCAGGGACACCCCAGGGCCACATGAGAGAAAGGAAGGAGATGAGGTCAGGGAGAGAGATGGGGGCCAGCAATCATGGGACTGATGCATGGATTCCACATGCCCTGAAAGCTGCTGAGGCTGTAGGAGTGGGACCCACAGTCTGGTGTCCTGCTTGCGTGGTCATTCTGACTGCTCTGGGGGTGGGGTGCAGTCAGGGCAGAGCAGGGGACCCACTGGGAAGCCCGGTGGTGTTGGTGGCTGTTCTGGGACAATGATCAGAGGGGGCGTGGAATCAGAGTGGAGACAGGTGCCATCATCGAGGTGGGGTGACAGGTTGGACCAGGGCATCAGCAGCAGATGGAGGTGCCTACAACAGAGAGTTGAGGTACAAATGGGGGAATGAGGGGCATGGGAGTCAGGGGGACTCTGTGGTTCTTCACTAGAGAAATGGGATGGGCAGAGGTCCTCCACAGCATCAGGAAAACATGGCAGAACCGTTCGGGGCAAGTCGGGACCCCAGCTTGTCATGTTAGGTTGGAGACACTAACAAAGCATCTCCACTTTAGTGATGGGAAAACTGGGGCCCGGAGAGCTGGTGGCTTGCAGCTGAGCTGGATATGGCCCCCCAGGACCTCCAGAGTCAACACCAGCCGGTGCTTTGGGGTGGGGCTGGAGTCCTTGAGGTCAGAATCCGGCCAGACAGCCAGGCCAGGGTGGCAAGAACAGGGCACAAGGAGGCACCGAGGGCTGAGTAGGTCCCTACCACTGCCCTGGGGTAAAGGTGCAACCCAGAGCCTGGGTCGGGAGCCCTCCCCTGAAAACTGCACCCTCGGTCCTGCCCACACCCAGGGCCAGCCCTCAGAGGGGAGTCTGAGTTCACCCGTGTCCCGCACTGGCTCCTGGGCACCCTGAGGCCGAGGGCAGGGAAGCAGATGTTGGTAAAGGCAGCAATGAGTGAGTGAGTGAATGGCTGACCGGCCACCACAGGTGCTGTACGGCACGACCGTGGAGGAGGTGCGCTGGCGGGAATGCGTCAGCTACGTCAATAGCAACATGGAGAGCGCTGTGGGCTCCCTCTACGTCAGGGAGGCCTTCCCCGGAGACAGCAAGGACGCGGTGGGTGCTCTGCGCTTGGACTGCTACGGCACCCCTGTCCATGGTCCATGGCCCAGGGCCAGGAGCTTCCTCCCCACAGGGACGCTGGCCCACGGTGTGTGGGGGCCCAGGTCCCATCCCCACACCTCGCGTGGTGACTCCTGGCTCCTGGTGTGGGAACCCCGAGGGCCCCCCAGCCGCACGTGTGTGCTCAGTGGTTCTGGGAGCACACATTTGCCCAGTCCCCTCACATGGAGAGGCCAGAGGCCCCACCCCCAACCCTACAGATCTGTCTGGGAAAGGGGACAGGTCACGCAGGCTGTGAGTCCAGGGATTGGCAGGCCCCAGGCCCACCCAGGAGAAAGACCTGCAGCCAGGACCCCTGTTCTGGTGGGGATCATTCCTCATCCCCAACCCCAATGCCACAGCAGGGACGGGGCTTTGGACCAGACCCTTGCAGAGACCCCAAAGCTGGTCATGCAGGACAAAGGTCATGCACTCCCCCCAGGTCAGAGAGCTCATCGACAAGGTGCGGGCGGTGTTCGTGGAGACCCTGGATGAGCTGGGCTGGATGGACGAGGTGTCCAAGAAGAAGGCCCAGGAGAAGGTGGGTGGGCGGATGGAGCCCCCAGGTCAGGGCTTCCTGCAGGGAGAGGGCAGCCCCAGCGTGGGGACGGGAGGGTGACCATCATCATACCCGCTTCAGAGATGAAGACACTGAGGCTGGGTGTGGCTTGCTCAGAAAGGGGCTGTGGGCAGAGGCAGGACCAGAAGCCAAGTCTGCGAGACCCCCCAGCACCCCTGGGAATGGGTGGGGGTGGCCATGGCCTCGGAGCAGAAGTCCCTCTGGGCCAGTGTGACAATTGGAAGCTGAGCCACTCCGCCCAGGGCTCGCCCCATCAGACCCCTGGCTGCCGGCCAGGCGGGCAGTGAAGCGAGGGGCAGAGCCAGGATTCCCACGGTGGGGCAGGCACAGACTGGCCCCAATGTCCTCCCTAGGCCATGAACATCCGGGAGCAGATTGGGTACCCAGACTACATCCTGGAGGAGAGAAATAAGCACCTGGACGAGGAGTACTCCAATGTGCGCCCCATCCCCGGCCCAGGGGCCCTCCAGAACCTCCCCTCTTCCTCACCCCAACCCGATCTGCCCCTGAACCAGCCCTGTGAACCGTAAGCCTTCAGTGCCCTGGCAGGTGGCACTGGCACTAACTTGGCCCCTCACTGGGTGGGCGGCTCCAGAGTTACCTGTTACAGACGGGGAGACTAAGGTTGCATAAATGCCCAGAGCCAGCAAGAGCACCCCCCACCCCCCATCTGCACCCAGAGCCTGTTGGCCTTGCGCAGGACTGCCTGGCCAGTCCCAAGACCAGTCCCCAGCCACTCTCGACCTCCCTTGCCTGCACACCCGAGGTGACCGCCCCTCTCCCATAGCTGAACTTCTCAGAGGACAAGTACTTTGAAAATGGTCTTCAGAACCTCAAGGCTGGGGCCCAGCGGAGCCTCAAGAAGCTGCGGGAGAAAGTGGACCAGAACCTGTGAGTGGGGACGGCATGTGGGAGCCAGTGGGCTGAGCGCAGGGCCAGCTGGGAGAGGCCACTCGGTCCGACTCAGAGCCCCGCTGTGCCTTCTGCTTTGGGGCCCAGGGCTCAGGGAGGATTCGGATCTTTGGTTTGCCCAGACCTCGCCCTGGCTGTGGGCAACGAGGGTCTCATGGCACAGCCACTTTGTGACCCTAAGTAAGGGTGGGCTTTGGTCAGCCAGCAGGGGGGCCTGTCGGGAGGGCTCCAAGAGACGGGCTCCAGGTGACCGGCCTGTTCATCACAGCTGGATCATCGGGGCAGCCGTGGTTAATGCGTTCTACTCCCCAAACCGAAACCAGATAGGTACGTTCGCCCCCTCGGTGACTGACCCCAGCCCCTCCAGCAGCCTCCACCCCTTCCTCCTAGGGGGCACCTCCAGCCTGTGCTCAGAAGGGGAGAACCTCTCCCCACCTGTAGGAACTCCACCCATCACCCCACCTGCGGGGACGTTCCTCTCCTTGTGAGCGGTGGGGCGAGGTCTTAGAGAATGGGGCCGCACACCCCTGTCCCGAGGCAGCAGAGAATGGTGGGAAGAGCGGGATCTGCTGCCCACTGGCCCTGGCCTCTTGGCTCCGGGGCCTCGACTTTCTTTTCTGTAACATGGGCCCGTTCAGAGCCCTGCCTCCTGGGCTGCGGGGTTCAATGGCAGGAGCCCCAGGGGTGCCCACCCCAACCTGGCACACAGAAGGTGCGCTCGCTCAGGGCCTGTTCCCCACCCCATCCCCGTGCAGTGTTCCCCGCTGGGATCCTGCAGCCTCCTTTCTTCAGCAAGGAGCAGCCACAGGCCTTGAACTTCGGGGGCATTGGGATGGTGATCGGGCATGAGATCACTCACGGCTTTGACGACAACGGTAGGGAGGCTGCGTGGGGGGTCAGAGCGACGCCTCCAAGTCACACACCCACACACCCCTCCCCTCTGCCCTGAGCCACAGTCCTGGGAGGGGACTGTCCCTCCAACCCCTTCCTGATTCAGATGGGGACACTGAGGCCCAGGGCATGGGAAGGACTTGCCAGGTCCCCAGGGGAGCGACGGCGGCAGGACAGGTCTTGAACGGTAGGCCCCGGTCAGGCCTCTTGCTCTACGCAGAGCCATGGAGGAGAGAGCACAAGGGCCTGACCCTGACTCCACCTCACTCGCTGGCCACTCTCCTCCCCTGGGCCTGTGACATGGTGACAGTGACTCCATTTCCCGTGTAGCTCTGAACCCACGGGTCCTGGCCTGGCCTGGAGTCTGGCCTGGTGTCATTCCAGGACGGCCAGCATCCTCCAGCCCAGGGATACGCTGACCCGACGTTCCCACCTCCCAGCGTGGGCTGGGGACCCCTGCCCAGCTCTCGTGGCCTGTGACCACGCACACGGGCTCCAACTGCAATCCGGGAAGGCTGGCTTTCCCACGGGGCTTGACCACTGGGACCTTCTGAGGGCAGCCTCACGTCCCCCAGGACCATGTGCTCCCCAGACAGTTTGGATATCCCAACAAGGGTCATTAAACCCTGAGACCGGACACCCCAGGCCCTGACCTCGGGGGTGGCATGGGAGACCACCAAGCCCCTCTCCCAGGCCTGAGCAGCCCAGTGACATTGTGCTGACCCTTCAAGCAGGCCGGTGCCCTTCAGGGGCCCGCTCCCCGCTCACACGCGAGCTCTAGGTATTGGGGCTCCTGAAAGGATGTGCGGTGAGGCTGGCCCTGGGCAGGCAGGGCCATGTGGGCAGCCCACCTGTGCCCGCCCAGGCCGGAACTTCGACAAGAATGGCAACATGCTGGATTGGTGGAGCAACTTCTCGGCCCAGCACTTCCGGAAGCAGTCGGAGTGCATGATCCACCAGTACGGGAACTACTCCTGGGATCTGGCGGACAACCAGAATGTGAGCCAGCCATTAGCTGTACCGCCACCCCCAGGGACCCGCACCCCAGCCCTGGCCCCTGGGGGAGGCAGGGCAGCCTGGGCCGCCCTGCCATCCCGGCTCCTGTGCGCAGGTGAACGGCTTCAGCACACTCGGGGAAAACATCGCCGACAACGGAGGGGTGCGGCAGGCATACAAGGTGGGTCCGAGCAGGGGCCCCTCAAGGACGGGCGGCTCGTTGAGGCAGAGACGGTGCCCCGCCCAAGCCGAGGCGCACCCTGGATCCCTCCTCCATGGGTACTGGGAGGCAGCAGGGCCCCGGGTGGGCAGGTGGGCCGTGGGCGGGTGGGCACCTCCCCACATTTTACCCCGACCTTAGCGGAGCCTTCGACCTCTGGGGAAGCCACTGCCCATCTCCAAGTGAGACAGTGACATTCACCACGTACCCACCGGCCTCGGCAGCACCCCTACACCTGCAGCCTCAGGCCCTGGGCCTCGGGAGCTCATTCTGGGTGGGTGCTGCGTGGCCGTCTGCCTGAGCCCAGACAGTGGAGTACTGAGATGACCACTGGGCGAGGCAGGTAGGAGTGACCGTCCCTGGGGGTGCTCAAAGGACCTTAAGCTGCAGAGGCAGGACCTCCACCAGGAGTAGGCCATGGAGCCAGACCTCCATTCTCCTGGACCCGAGGACTCTGGAGTCCCTGTGGGCTGGTGTGACCCTGGGAGCGAGCGCAGGCCTGGGCCCAGCACCTGTTTGGCGCTTGCAGGCTTACCTAAAGTGGATGGCAGAAGGGGGCAAGGACCAGCAGCTGCCAGGACTGGAACTGAGCTATGACCAGCTGTTCTTTATCAACTACGCCCAGGTAGGAGCCCTAGTCCCCACCCCACCTGCTGCCGTGCCACCTGGGAACCCGTTGAAGGGCCTCCACTATGGGATGCTGACAGGGGCGCAGTGAGCAGGCAAGCCAGGCAGAACCAGAACTTACCAGCCTGGAAAGCTTCTTAGAGAAAAAGGATGGCAAGGGGTTGGAGCCCGGGAGGATTCAGATGGAGCTGGGGCTCCCCTCCCCATACCCAAGAAGGGGCAGCCTGGGACAGGGGGGACTCCCTTGTGCCTAGAAAGAAATGAGACCACACGCCTGTCCCGGCCACCCACGCCTGGATCCCCTCAGGGCCCCCCCTTATCCCTCCGTCCCATCCCCCCCCCCCCCGCCCCAGGCCCGCCCTTCCCCCAGTCCCGCAGCCACGCCCCTCGTGCGCCCACAGGTGTGGTGCGGGTCCTACCGGCCTGAGTTTGCGATCCAGTCCATCAAGACCGACGTCCACAGCCCCCTGAAGTACAGGCAAGTAGCCCCTGCCTCCTCCCCGCGGGCAGCCCCCCTCCCCCCACCCCGCGCACCCAGGGAAGCTGGTCAGGCCCCCCTGGTCGCCCTCAGGGTGCTGGGCTCGCTGCAGAACCTGGGGGCCTTTGCGGACGCCTTCCACTGCGCCGAGGGCACCCACATGCACCCGCACGAGCGCTGCCGCGTCTGGTAGCCATGGCCGAGCCGCAGTGCGTGGCCCGCGCGCACCCGCCGGCCGAGGCCAGGCGTCCCTTCCGTGCGCGCCGCTGGAGCAGCGGGCGAGGCCAGCACCGCGTCCGCCCGGAGCCTGGAGCGCAGCCGCAGCACCCGGGGAGAGCGGCGCCGCCTGGTGCGCTCCGCGCTTGCGGCCGGGAGCGCTGCGCCCCAGCCCCGGAGACCTGTTTAACTGTCTGCACCCACTCTCCAAAGCGTCCTTGTCAGCTGTCCGAGCTTCAGACTTGAGCTAAGTAAACGCTTCCAAGAAGTCAGCGGCCTTGTGTGTTTAGGAGGGCCCCGGGGGCAGGCGGGGTGGCAGTGCCCGAGGCCCTAAGCGCTGGCTCTGCGCTGGCTGCTGGTGGCGTGGGGCGAAACATCAGGACACCATGCGGACGGAGGACCACTCCTGATGACTGTCTCCAGGGTCTCTGTGCTGCGGGCACGGCAGTGACCAGGATGCCCCCAAATCCTGGCCCTGTGCCACCACCCGTTCAGACAGGAGGAAGGGCTGCTGAGGTCGGGAGGTGGGCGGAGGGGACTAGGGAGCCATAGCTCAGAATGTAGACTTTGGGTTTTATGTGACTAGAGGCCAGTGGAGGAGTTAAATCACAAAGGGACACTGTCACCTGCCCTGAGTTTTTAAATGACCCCTGAGAGGACTGAATGGGGCAGGGGCGGTGGGGGGGTGGGTAAGGTGGGAGGAAGCTGGAAGGCCAGCTAGGAGGCCGCTGTGGTCATCCAGGCCAGGCCAGGGGAGTACAGGGGAGGTGCTGAGACAGTCATCTGGATCCACCCAGACCAGAGAGCCTCTGACAGGGGGGCGGGGGCAGGTTTCCACGCTGGACATGGTAGGTTCCAGTGCCTGCTTCGCCTGCTAAGGAATGGCACTGGGGGGGTGCTGGATGAACCAGCTGGGCCGAGACTCCCCCTGGCCAGCCACCCCCAGCAGGGTGCACATGACAAATCTCATCAGTAAAGGTCCTTTGTCTCCCTAAGTCCCACTGTTCAGCATGCTCCAGCGGCTGGATGGAGACCATCTCCTCCCTGGAAACCCAGCAGACATGAGCACTGAGCCCGACCCCTCCAGGCCGGGCTCTCTCCTGGGGAGTTCCCAATCCCACCCTCAGCTCCCGCACCCCGGGCCCGTCCTCAGAGCCCTGACCGTCCTGTGCCACAGGCCTGAGGTCACCAGGGAGGCTGCAGGAGCATTTCCAGCACTCCCCACCCCCTCCCAGGGAAGCCTGCAGGCCCCTGACTGCCCTGCTGGCCGGGGAAACCGACAGCAACACAGACGAGCTGCCGAGGACACAGGGCTCAGAGCCAATGAAGAAACCTAGTTTAATGCTCACTGCCACTCTGGGACGTGGCAGAGCTTGGTGCACCAGTCCAGAAGTTCTGGAGAGATTCTTCACACCCAACACCCAGCATGCCCGAGGCAGCAGATGCCTCCAGGATCCGCAGAGGCCCCGGGGGCTCACCCTGTGCACGCCTCCTCATCACACTGTGGAGCAGCAAAAGCCCAGTCAGGCTGGCCACCCTTCCCGGAGTCAAGGGCAGTTGGTCCCACCCACCAGCGGTCTGCGGCCCAAGTGCTGGACACTCCCCTCCATTTGGGCACAGGCCAGCCACCAGGACCTCACTGATGGTGGCTGTGGTCACCTCAGACGAGCCTTGGCCCCCCTGAGGCTAAGAGGACAGGCGGCTCGTCTGCCCTGCAGCCCTGGGTAGCCCACTGCTGTCTGGGGAGGGCCCTGCTGTGCCCACCCATCTAGCCAGCCTGTCCCCGGTTCCCCACTGCTCTCAGCCTGTTACCCCTCTGCGGACTGGGGTGACAGGGACATCCTGGGCTGCCATGAGTGCAAAATTACCTGAAGCCTGCAAGGTCCAACCTAACACCTGATCACACCCAGCACTCAACCCAGGGAAGTTGGGTGTGCAAAGGGGGCTGTTCTTAGCAGGCAGTGCCCCCCCAGGCCCAAGCTCACCTGGGGCGACTCACTGGCACAGCCCTCCGCAGAGATGCCCAGGGCCTGCAGGATGCTCTCCTGGGGAACATAGTCGCCTGGGGACTTCTGGACGAAGTGTAGCAATGCCCTGTCACCACCTACAGCAGTGGGGAGGCGGTCAGGGTACCCCTACAGGCTGGGAGGATGGAGGCAGCCCTGGTCGTCCACGACCCCACCTGGTTATCCTGACCAGTGGGCTGTTTTGGCCACACCCCACCCAGCTAAGCCAACACTCAAGAACTGGGCCACCCCATGGAGAAGACTTGACAAGACCAACAAACCAGAGGAAGGGAGGAAGAGAGGGTCAGGGCATGCGGCCAAGTTTAGCAAGACCTTCCCACCCCATGAGACCAGGCACTGACCTCTGATGCCCCTTTTCCAGCCCACCTTTGGTAACCACCAGCAGCCCTCCACTGTGCAGCAAGTCCCCAGACAGGTTCCCCTGGATGCCAACAGCTTTGGCCTGGAGGGAGGGAAGCCCCACCTCCCCAAGTCCCACCCAGCCTTGGCCGTCACAAACCTTGAGGGCCACATCGCGCACAGGCTTCCCCAGGGCGGCGGGCACAATGCTCAAGCTGTTGTACCTGCGAAGACACAGCTGGCTTGTCCAGGCCCTGGCTCCTCTCTGAAGCCCTGGCCCCAGTGCCTGTCCCCAGACTCTACAAGATGCACAGACCAATTCACACAAGCAAGCTTCACATCTCACCAGGGACTCGGGGGCCATGGGGCAGCCAGCCAGCAGCCAGCCCAGCCAGAGCTGTGGGGCACCCTGGGGCCCCGCAGAAGACCTGGGGAGTGTGGACTGGCCCCCAGGCCAGGTGAGCAGGGGGTTCTGGCTCAGCGGGCACCACTGATCAGGCCCCACAGCAAGTATACGTATGACCCGGGCACTGGAGGGGCTGTGATGACCCCTAGGCACTAGGCTCCGGGCCCCCTCTGCAGGCTGCTGGGGGTCGATCTTGGGTGAGAAGCCCAACCTACAATTGTAACAGCCCCCAAGAGACAGCTCTGCAGAAGGACGGGCTGAGGAGCGGATGCCACCGAGGCAAGTGTCCAGGAAGAGGCCAGCAGGGAGAGGGGAGGAAGCGGTGCCCCCACACTCACCTTCTGAAGCCCAGCTCCCTGTAGAACTGCTTGCTTTCATCCAGGTAGAGCTCTGGAAAACAAAGGCCACAGGTGTGTACTCAGGCCCATCTACCACCTGGCCCAGCCCCCTGCATCTAGCCCCCTGTCTACCCTTGCTTGCCCACGCAGGACAGGGAGAAGCAGAGCAGAGCTGAGTGTCCCCACTGTTAGAGGAGGGTGGAGGCCCAGAGGGGACAGGGTCAGGGAGGAGCAGGACTCGCCTGGACTCTGCCACTCGGCCCAGGGCTCTGTGAGTGCCAGGGAGAGGAGTCTAGCAGGGTGGGAATGTGGGGGCAAGCCACAGCCTTGTCCTAGCTGCTACTTCAGGCTCCTGGGAAGGTGGGCAGCTGGCAGCTACCCAGTAAAGACCATGGTGGTGATTGGAGACCAGCATCACCACTGGGCCCTGCCACTGTGCACAGTGGGAGGGACATCATGGCTGGGGATGCAGGTAAGGGCAACAGGTGGAGGACCCAGGAAAGATGACTGGAGATCCTGGAGCGAGAAGGGTCAGGGCTGGGCAAGGAGGGGATGACCAATACCCTGAGCGTGGGGGAGGATCTCAAGGTAGCTGGTGGGGCTACAAGTGGGAGGAGAGAAGGAGAGCACAGGCACCTCCTGCGAAGTAGCCCCCGTCCAGGAACTCCTGCAGGCCCAGGGCCTCGGGCCCCACGCCCACCAGGCGCACGCCATGCTGGTCCAGTAGCCCCCTGAGGCTGCTGAGGTCCGGGGCGATCCAGCGACACACCGAGCAGCCGAAGCGCCGCAGGCCGGCCACCACGCACGCCTGCTCCCGCCACAGACTCCGCAGCTCCACGGCCTGCGTGGGGTGGGCGAGGGGTGCCGCTGGACCACCGCCCACACACGTCCGCGCCCCCCAGCTCCACGACCCTGTCAGGACCCCCGAGGCCGGCCTGGGATGCCGTTGCCAGGGCACACGGGCAGGTCCCAGGAGCCCACCCACCGTCCTGCGCTCGTCCGGCCTCACCTCCCCGGTCACCGCATGCTTCAGGACACACGCGCCCACGCGGGCAAGGTCGACCGTGCTCATGTCTTCCTGCAGTCCCGCTCCGGGCTGTTGGTCCTGCTCGGGGTTGCGGGCCTCACCTCTGCCCGGCTAGGCCACGCCCCCAGCCCGCGTCTCCTTCCCGGCCCCGTCCCCAGGTCCAGTCACCCCTGCCGTCCCCGCCCCGGACCGTGGCCCCGCCCCGGATGGTTCCCCCGCCCGCAACGCCCCTACCACAGCCCCAACAGCGCCCGGTCACTTGTTTTGCATATGCATAAGCCGGTCGGCCAATGGCGTCGCTGTCCGGGCTGCGGGAGAAGCCGAGCGGAGGGGCAGCAGGCACGTGGTGCGCCTGCGCACAGAGCTGGTTCGCCTGGGCGCGGGCTCTGAAGGGGTCGCAGGTGCAGAGCAGAAAAGCCCGCAGGGTCCTGGGTCCGGGGTTCACGGCCCAGCGGTTTGCCCGGCAGGGTTAAGGCGAGCGGAGTAAACGCCCATGTCGCGGCTCTCCGGCTCCGGCGGCGGTCCTACAGGCATAGAAGCACCGGGCTTAGCCTTTACCCTTGCTTTTATTTCAGCTTTAAAATCCATGCGAATGCATCGTTTTCTCAATTACATGGGCGCTTTGGCTTTAATCATAAAATACTGGCAATTTCTTACGAGCGAAATAGCCTCTTTTAACCCCCAATCTTTGGGCAACATGGAGCCCAAAGAAATAACAGCAGTTTGCTACGGGCCTTGCGACGGACGTTGTCTTGTTTATTGCTGAGGACAGCCCTGTCACACTGTGATCATCCGGTTTTACCGATGAGGGATCGAGACACGGGGGCGAAAAATGAAGCCAAGACTTCACCCAGAAAACGGTCACCCACATGGACATCCGCCCCGATCTGTGGGCCCCTGCATTCAGCGAGCAGAGACCTCGAGGGCCTGGACCAGGCTGGAGATCCAAGGGGGCGGATGCGTGCCCGGGGATTGGGAGAGGGAGCCTCCTGCCTGACACTGCACAGTATATCACAGGACCCCCTGTACAGAAGAGAAGACAGGCCTAAGAAAGGTTCTGGGAGACTGAAGGAGCTGGGGTGGCCAGAGCGGCAGGCTCCGCACAGGGGTCAGACTGCACACATGTCCCGAGTATTGAAGGCAGGAAGAGCAGAAGGAGGAAGGAGGCCACACAGCCCACCAGGGAAGGAGGAATCCGGGACCACCCGCAGCTCCAGGACCCAGGAGTGCAGCCCCCAGAGGCCAGGGCTGGTTCTGTGAGGAGGGGGCTAGGCCCCCACGAGGGAGGCAGCCTATTTCCGGGACACCCCCAGAAGGAGGAGCACGAGGTCAAGGACTCCTCTCCTGCGTCCTTAGCATCTCCCTCCAGTGCTCCTGGCGCTGGAGCCTAAAGCAAGCTGCAGGCAAAGGAGGAAACCCGTCGGCCACCCCA
>NC_138372.1:1256768-1271228 GCF_054177405.1 Leptonychotes weddellii | reverse complement strand
CCGAGATCACGGGGCCTCTCTCCTTGGATCACAGACGCTGCCACTGTGCCGTGTCCCCCACAGCCTTCCTCTGTGCACACACGGGGAGAGAGGTCTCAGGTGTCTCCTCCTCTGGTTTGTTTTTGAGCTGGCCCCACGCCCAGCCTGTAGCCCAGGGCAGGTCTTGAACCCGAGACCCGAGATCAAGACCTGAGCTGAGATCAAGAGTTGGACACTTAGCTGACTGAGCCGCCCAGGCCACCCTCCTCCTCTTCGGGGCAGCAGTCCTGTGGGATCAGGCCGCCCCGTATGATGTCATGTAGCCCTATTTACCTCCTAGAAGCCCTGTCTCCGGGTGCAGCCACGTCAGGAGTCAGAACTTGCACGCGTGAATCTGGGTGCACACGATCCAGGGCGACCTCCCACCAGAAGGTGGGCTCCTGAGGACCAGGAGCTCCGTCCCCGGTCACTGCTGTGTCCCCAGCAGCAGGCACACAGCGCAGGCGCCCTGGGACACATGAGGTGGGAGAAGCCTCGCATCCGTGGAAAGCTGGGGCTTGGGGTTCTCTGGGTGAATCCAGTGATGTCACAGCGTGTCAGCTTCAACAAGGATGCGGACTACGTGTGCACTCCGACAAAACAGAACCACGTCAGGCCCCCGAGCCACCAGCTCACCCTGCGGCTTCTCGCACACACGGCCTCTGCCTTGCTCCGTTCCGCTTATGACGCAGGCCAGGACTGTTAGTATCAGTTCGTCGGACACGTAGGTCGTCGGGGCCGGGGTCCCCAGCAAGAAAACAGGGCGCCAGGACAGCTGAGACAAAACCGTACGAGCATCCGTTTACAGCTTAGACAAGACCACGACAGCTTCCTGTCCAGCAGCCTCTGCAGGAGCAACATTTACAACACATCCCGAAACAAAACTACTAACCATGAAACCTCAGTCACTGTCACAGGTTGGGGCAGGTAGTCTCCCAGAGGTCAGCCCACAAGACCAGCAACACGTGAACGATAACCCCATAGGTGGAGGGCATGATCCAACCCTGATTGGCACACCTTAGCGGCCAATCCTCAGGGGGCCCACTCTCGGGATTCTCAGGATAGTTCCTCGGAAGAGCTTATAAAAACCCCTAGGGGCGCCTGGGGGCTCAGTCGGTGAAGCGTCTGCCGTCTGCCTTCAGCTCAGGTCGTGATCCCAGGGTCTCCGGCGGTCCTGGGATGGGGTCGGGCTCCTCAGGGGAGTCTGCTTCTCCCTCTCCCCGTCCCTCTGCTCGTGCTCTCTCTCGCTTTCGCTCAAATAGATGAATGGGATCTTTAAAAAATTAAATAAATAAAAAATACAACCCCTAAATTTGAAAGCCAAAATGGCAACCTTCTCGGGTCCCCTTCCTTTCCGGGAGCTTTGCACTATGTCAATAAACTTTGCTTTGCCACTCTTCGTCTGGTCCACCTCTTCATTCTTCGAAGCAGCGTGACCACGAGCTGCGGGCACTAAGGGGACAAAAGTCCTATAACATTAAGACGCCCGGTCACGGATTTCCCAGCTCCTAGCCGCACTCAAGGCACACACAGCCCCAATCCCCCGACACACCCCAAACCCCATGCAAGCTGCCACCTACCGCCGCCCACGGTGCCCCCGGGAGCATTCCCGCACCGTCACGGGCAATCCCCCACCCTCACAGCGTGGGCACATGCCCAGGTGCCCGACTGCAGGGAGTGGGCAATGTTTGCGTTCTTCAGCTAGGGTCACCGCACGGGGAACAAAGCGCTCTTTCTCAGGCGAATGCTGATCACCTGGAGGTAACTCTGGGAGGCCGATGTGCCAAAGGATCCCGACACCCACACACACAGGCCTCCACACGGTGCACACGCACACAGCCCAGCCGGGAGGACCCTGATGTGCCTTGAATAAATCCTGCCCGCGTGCCCTGTTTCCCTGCCTCCTGAAAAAAGTCAGGCATCCTTCCGCTGGGGGCGTGGGGAAGGCTCTGACCAAGGACTAACTTCCCCTTTCTGCTTTATTCTCCTCTACTTTGTATGGGTTTTTTCACAACAGTGTGTTTCACTTTTACAAGAAAAAGTCTGATGGAGAGATGTATTGACATTCATTGCTGGTGAGGGCTGGGCTGCCGGGCCAGCCCCAGGGGAACCCACGGGTTCCCCAGAAGGCAGCTCTGCCGGGCAGTCAGGATGGTTCCTGTCTGCTGCACACCCAACTCCCCGCCCCACTGGCCCGTCCCCCCACCCCCCGCGCTCCAGCCCTCAGCCCTGGACTAGGGGTTCGGAAGTGAATGAGGGCCAGCGCCGGCCCGGAGGGATGGCCTCTGGGGCCTGCACACCTGTGTTCATGACGGCCGGAGGGAGGAAGCAGTGTCCCTCACAGACGAATGGACCAGCGCATGCGTTACCTGCACCGCGGACGGTCACCGAAGCTCTGACGCGCATTTTGTGGAGCATGGTTGACCCTGCGGAGCTCCAGGAACTAAGCCAGTCCCAAGAGGACAAACTCCCTCTGAACCCACTTGCACAAGGGACCTAGAGTCATCAAGTTCCTGGAGAGAGCAGGCGCCAGGGACCAGGGAGGGCGGGGAGCCAGGGTTTCATGGGGGCAGAGCGTCAGTCTGGGAAGATGGAATGTTCCGGAGACAGACGGCGGGGACGGGCGCACCGCGGTGAGTGTGCTTCATGCCACTGAGCTGTGCACCCGCAGATGGCTAGCACAGTGAATCTCATTTATATTTCATGACAATTTTTTAAAAATAGATCAAAAAATTTTTAAGAGAAAGCAGGAGGGAGCCTCGTGTTGGTAGAACGTTCTCTATCCTGCCCACGTCAGTGTCAATATCCCCGTAAACCCCGTACCCTAGTTTTGCAAGACATCACCAACGGGGGAAACCAGGCAAAGGACACGCGGGGTGTTTCTGTATTATTTCTTACAATTCCATGTGAATGACACCAAAATAAAAACCTCACCTAAAAAATAAGAGCTGCACGCCGCTCAGGTGTTTTGCTCTTGTGCGTTGGGTATGTGGTTGGGCAACAAGTCCCACGCCCAAGGCCTCCGCGGGTCCCGCGCCTCAGAAGCACCGCCCCGCCCGTTGCCACACAGGAAACCCCTGAGGCCCCGGGTTCCCGCGAGGGCAAGGTTCCTGCCTACCCTGAGAAGCTACGGTTTCTCTTCCAGTATATTCCACAATCGTGTTTTCTCCCTGAATTGTCATAATGAGATAAAAAGTGTAGCTCTACTTTGCCTTTCTCTTTCATTTAAACAAGGTCACTGGATGTTGTTTTACACAGAAAAGCTTGAACACATGAAGTGAATGCTGGTGTGTGGCCATGGCCTGATGAGATGCACCTTGCTTGCTCACAGGGCCGTCCAAGCAGCGCTGAGCCCCCACCCCGCCTAGGCCTGGACAGGGGTGGGGGCCGGGGCTACTCATCACTCAGTACGTGTCCTCAGGCCTGCGTCTCCATGTCCCACCGAAGATATGATATTCGGGGGACCCCCTATACCGCTGCTTCGATATCCGGCAGATGACAGATGGGCTCCCCAGAATCATCAGCCCGCCTCCTGACCAACTGCCCAATTGATAAAGAAGCCCTGGTTAGTCCCCAAGAGAGGCCTGGGCCAGGGGAGGAGGGGCCTTATCCCCAGTCCAGAGCCGCCCGGCCTCCAGGAAGCCAAGCTCTGTTCAGCCCACGTTTATGAGGCACCTGCTGGGCGCCTGGGAGGCTTAGTTTGTTAAGAGTCTGCCTTCGGCTCAGGTCATGATCCCAGAGTCCTGGGATCGAGTCCCGCATCGGGCTCCCGGCTCAGCGGTGAGCCTGCTTCTCCCTCTGGCCCTCTCCCCTCTCATGCTGTTTCTCTCTCTCTCTCTCAAATAAATAAATAAATAAAATCTCAAAAAAAAAGATATGAGGCACCTGCTGCATGCGGGGCTGTGGGCACAGACACGGCTGTCCAGGCCGTCCTACCCACACAGGAAAGACACGCTGCTCGACGGGGTAACTGGAGCGCTGAGTGTGAAGTTGGGGAGCACCCGGGGGCACCACTAATGGGGGGCAGCTCAAGGCCCCACCGGCTGGAGCTGCACCTGACAGGGAAGCAGCAGGAGTTCTGAGCAGCCGGCTGCAGGCAGCTGTGGTCACTACCCCAGCAGCGACCCATCCTCTTTGGGGATCCCTCCCTGGATGAGGTCACAGAGGGGCTCGTGCTTTCCCAGAAGATAACTTCCTGTCCGGGTCAGCGTCTCTTCACCCCTTTCCTGGAACCAACCAGAAGACCCGCCCAGGCCTGGGCATTCCCTCCTGGGCTGTCTCCCCTACGCCCCACCCCCGGGACTGGGGCGGGCTTGGCGGGCGTCCCAAGGGTCCCACCGCCTTCTCCTCCGCTAGGGGGACAGCTCGAGCCTTTCCCGCGAGCGGCAGAGGCTGACCTGCTGGGCCTTTCCCACGGTCAGGTCACAGGACACCAGGGGGCAGCAAAGCCCAGACCCTGTGCTCCGTCTCCCCTGGAGGTGCCTGCCCCCTTCCCACCACCACGTCAGAGATGGGGGAGAGTGGTTCTCGGCCTCACCCCTCTAAGACGGTGCGCCCCGGGCCCTGCCCCAGGCAAAACGCAGGGTGCTCTCTGCCCAGTGGGCTCAGTGCAGGACCCTGGTTGGGCCCAGGACTGATGCCACGTGGGGGAAGGCTGTGCTTACCCTTGGAAAAAATGCGGGGTGACATTTGGGGGACCCACAGGAAGAGCGCTGGATAAGGCACACCCTCTGTTCCTCTGAGTCCACACAGGTGGCCACCTCAGGGCAGGGCCAGCCCCGGCTGCAGAGAGGCCCTCGCCCACCCCTGACTCCCTGCGTGTCCACGGCAGGCTCTCGGCCTGCTCTTCTGTGAAATGGGGACAGTGAGGCTCCTGCCTCCAGGCTGCTGTGATTTTGGAGCCCACGACTTGGGGGGCCAGCACACTGCCTGTCCCACAGGGACTCAGAGTAAACAGGAGGCTCCTCAAAGCAGCCCAGGGAGGAAAGGAGCTGCCCCTGGCTCGGCACATCCTGAGGGTCTGCCCTGTCAGTAGGAGCCAGAGGAGTGATCTGGGCCTTGACCTCGGTTCTAGGGAAGAGGCCAGCAGGGCAGGGTCCCATCCCGGGAGGCAGGGGATCCGTCCCCACAGCCTCGGCAGGGCCCTGAATCAGTCAGCCTTGGGGGATGGGGCAGAGGCTGCAGATCAGCACCTTTATCCAGGCTCCATGGTGGTCCCACTCTGAAGCATACCCACCTCCACCACTGACCAACGGATCCACCTGCAGCCCCTGGGGATGCCCCGCTGGCGGCCAGCACACAGCCACGCCCTTCCAGTGCCCGCACCTCCCACTCCCTCCATCCTCTTACAGAAAGCATCCGGTGCTTCATCGTCCTGGAACGGAGGTCCAGCTGCAGGGCTTGGCTGGGGTGACCACGCAGCTGTCCTACCACCCCCACACCCCCCCAATCATGACCATTTACAGACCTTGTAACACACAAAGCCTCGCCCCCAGGACCCCTCCTTCAAGCTGCGGGTGGGGGGCACTGCCTGCAGCTGATGGCGCCCCCGCCCGCAGGCTGGGCTGCCGGGCCAGGGCCCTGGCGCTGGGCAGGAAACAGGAGGGGAGACCGTGTGCCCTACTGTGGGAGGGGCGCTGCGCCCAGCCAGCCCAGCCCTCTCCCAGGGGCCTGGCAACGTCGCCACCACGGCCACCTTGCGAGGGCGGACTGCAGCAGCTCGCGCCTCTCGAGTGGCAGCGGGACTCCGGCAAGCGCTCTTCCTCTTGGCCTGCACGTCCAACGCGCCTGGGGCGCAGAGCGGCTCGCCTTCCCTGAGGCCCGCTCAAGGCACTGGCAGGGCTGCCGGGGCTCAGGGGCTGCGCGGACAGCCGGGCGGGTGAGCGGGCGGCAGAAGCAGGCCGTGGAGGGGCAGGACCTGGCCTAGGGGGCACCCCTCAGCCGCCCCCAGCCCCCACCCCCCACCAGGCCGGTGCAGCGCTCACCCGGGATGTTGCCCCCTGTCTCCACGCTGTCCCTTCTCCAGCTCAGGGCTGGGGTGGTGCCCGCAAACTTCTCAAACAAAAGGGAGGCCAGGGAGGTGGCAAGGGGCGTCTGCCTGCCCCGCCCGGGCCCCACCCCCACCCCAACCGCCGGCGCCCCAGACCCCACCCGATCTTCATTCTGGGGGTGCCTAGGGGCTGTGCCTGCGGCCAGGCGCACAGGGCAAGAGGGTGGTCGGAGGAGGTGGAGGAGGCCGGATCCTGGCAGCGCCTTTATGCGGAGCAGGGTGGTGGGGCCTGGGCCGCGCGTGCCTTCCCACGCTCCGCCTCCAATCAGCGACCAAAGCTGGACAAAGCGCAGCCCCCCCCACCCCGGGCTGCTGGGCTGGGATAATGATGCCCCCGCCCCCAGCAGGTGGGGGTGTGAGCGGCGGCGGGGGGACACGTGGGGCACTAGCTGGGACGTGCCCTACAACCGAGTCCTGCTGTCAGACCCTCACAGAGCAGCCCCCACCGTCCAGCTGCCTGCCCAGGATGCAGAGGCCAGGGGGAAGCTGCTGTCCCTGGGGGCTCAGCGTCCAGAGCAACTCCTTCCTGGACCCCACCTTCCCACCCTCCAGGCACAGGTCAAAGGTCCCCCTCTGATCACTGCCTGCTCTCAGGAGCCACGCTTGGTCTCTCCCCTGGGCCTCTCCAACCCCTTGCACCTGACTCGTCTTCCACCTGAGCAGGAGTTTTCCCAGCCAGACACCTGCTGGGCCTGGCCACACTCACAGGGGGATGAAAGTGGCTGCAGGGGCAGCTCGAGATGTGGAAACAACAGGGAGATGCTGCATCAGAGATGGGGTGCTTACCAGCAGACGTGCCCCTTGAGTGGACGAGGGGTGCTGCCCCTGGAAAACCCCATCCTCATCTCACTTTCTGGAAGGCCAGGCTCCAGCGGCCACCTCCTGCAGGAGGCCCTCTGAGCTCCTCCTCCATCCCCCAGGCTGGTCCTCATATTATAAGGTCATCATGGGAGGTGTTCTGGACAGTTCATTCCTGGGGGCAGGAAATGCACAGGTTCCCCACCCCGGTGTCCCGGGGACCTGGTATTTTTAAGCAGCTGACCTTAGGAGGCTCTTCCACTAGCCCAGGGAGGAGGCAATGCCATCCTGCGTCTCGGACAGGAAGCTGAGGCCTGGGGGGGCAGGCTAGCCAGCCCTCTGCCCCTACGGCCTCGCCGCCCTGTTACCTGCACTGTGTGGCAGGATGCGGTGGGGGGGAGGGGGCTGGGAGCACCCTGCAGGCCAGCCTTGGAAGCAGGGATGCCAGGAGGGGATGAGGCGAGGCCAGGGTGTGCAGCGGGGAGGAGGGGTGGCGGGGCTGGCTGCCCAGGGGTGCCGGCTCCACAGCAGGAGTGCGAGGGTCCCCCTGACAGGCCCGCTGTCCCAGGTGCCCAGGGTGAGTGACAGGCCCAGGAGCGGTGCCAGCCCGGGACGAGACGGGGTGGGGGAGGGGCAGGCGCGTGGCTGGCCGGGTGGCTGCACGAGGCTGCTCCCAAGCCCCGGGCCCGGGGACCTCCCGGCCCCTGCACGGTCCGCAGGTGGGCGCTGTCCCCAGGGAGGCAAGCCCCGCTTGGGGGTAGCCAGGTAGGCCCAGCCGCTCCTCGGCTCGCCCCGCCTGCCTCCAGGCGCTGAATGGCTGGGAGCCTTTTGTGGGCCAGCAGCTGGTGGCCGGCCCTTTATGTGGGGCTGTGGGAAAGTCGGCGGGCAGGCTCTCACAGCCGCTCCAAAGCCCGGATTATCTCGGGGCCAGCAGGACACCCTCTCAAGGATGTCCCCCCCCCCAGCAGCGGTGGGGAGGGGCCCCCCCGTAGAGGTCCTGTCTGCCAAGCACTGGCCCCAGAGTCCCTCAGCAAGGAAGGGCCCCTGAGAGCAGAGCCCCTTGGACGCCCTGCGCCCTGCCCCCACCTGCCCAGCTGCCCAGGCTCAGAACTGCCCCCGAGCCAGGAGGGGCTTTCAAGGAGCCCCCACCCGCCTCATCCCTCCTGATTGTCACAGGGGTGGTCACAGGAGGGTCAGCTCGGGGCTGACAGCCCCTACCCCACCCACGGGTGGCCATGCCCACAGCTGGGCCAACTTGCGGCAGGCCCAGGGCTGAGGTCAGACTTGGGGGTGCCGAGGGGCCTGGATAGGGAGGGTGTGGCAAGGAACTGTGCACTTATTTAGCACCTACTGCATACAGGCTAAGCAGGACACACATCTTCCTGGACCTGCTCAGAATTCTGAGGGGGAGGCAAGACGACCGAGCAGGGGACAGACCTAGGCCTAGCTCCCTACCTGAAGCCACCCCATCCTGGGTGCACTTTGGCCCCTGAAACCCAGCCTTCCCCTGCTCCAGCGGCCAGCTCCCAGGCGGCCCAGAACTTGGGCAGCGATCATGCTCCAAATGAAGTGGGGTGGGCCAAGGGGAAGGCCTAGCAGAGCCCAGGGCTGGGACTCCAGAGACGTTGATGTTAATACCAGCAACAGTGTGGGGAGGTCGCCTGAATGCTCTGCCTTTACCCCCTCCCTTCCTTCTTGGCACCTGCCTCAGATGGACTGTTATTAGCCCCATTTTACAGATGAAGAAACTGAGGGCCAGAGAGCCCAGCTCCTAAGTGGCGGCACTGGATTGGAACCCCGAGGCCACAGCCCTAGCAGCTCAGAGGTCCTCTGGCAGGAGCACCCAGGGGGCAGCAATCAGAAGGGGTGGGGTTGGGGCAGCAGGCATCCCCCTTTGTCCCTTTGTTCTGCCAGTGGTGCCAGGGCCGGGGTGCACAGGGACCGCTGAGGGCTGCAGAAATGGGAAGGCGCGGGCCAGGCCAGATGTGCGGCCCTCCAGCATGTTGTTCGGGAGCTGCTGCTGCTTCCCCAACCTTCAAAGGCAGCTTGGGGGAGCCCCGCCTGGCTCGGAGGGCCCCCCAGATGGCCTCTGGGCCCACAGCTCCACACACAAAGCCCGCACGCGCCTTTTGTGCAGGATGAATGTCCACAGCAGGGGCGGAGTGTGGGAAGCCACCCGGAGAGGCCCTCCCGCCCAAATTCCCCTCTGGGCTGGGGGCGGGCAGGGCTGCAGGGCTGCAAGGCTGCTATCTAGAACCGCATGCCCCCCACCCCAGCCTCCCGGCATGGCACCAGACCAGCGGGGGTCCCTGGGGCCGGTGAGACCACTGAGACCTCCTCACACCGGGTTTCACACACAGAGAAACAGTCCTGAGGGGGCTGCCAGGGGCTGTCCTCGCTTTCCCACGAGTGAGCTCCAGGGTGGGTGGGGTCTGCCCCGCGGGGCCCAGAGCCCAGTGGACAGGCGGCCGCTCACTAGACCCTCCCCGCTAAGGCCAGGAGCCATCTCAGTCCTGGGGGATGGGGCAGGAGACTGAACATGAGGTCACCGCCAGACATGGGGGACAAGCAGAGCAGGAAGGGCCAGACTCTGAAGCCCTTGCCCATCTCCCCCACACCCTGCCCCATGGCCAGGCTCTGGGCACTCTGCCTGGCACCTGGCAGCCACTTAAAGAGGGTAATTATTGCCCAGCAGGGGGTGGGCAACCTTGGTCTTGCTTCCTCCCATAAGCTTGAGGCCGGCCGGGATCCTGGGACTGGCTTGGCCTCTCTAGCTTTCATCTGTGAACTGGGGTGCTGTGTCCTGGTGGGTCTGAGGAGACACCCAGCCCAGTGGCTGGAGGGAGCATCAGGTGTGCCCTGCAAGCCAGTCCTGAGCCTCACTGATGGGTCCCCGCCTAGGCTGGACCCCTGTACCCCTAACAGCTGGCCCAGACTACCAGTTATAATGGGGGGGAGGGAGTCTGTGGTATGTGGAAGCCCCAGCAGGTACCCAAAAGGAATGTTGATGAAGTTGTTTGGAGTCAGGAACAGGGGTCCTGTGGGGGGTTGGGGAGGAGCTGGGGGGTCCAAGGATCAGCGAGGTGGCGTGACCATGGGGGGCATGGAGCCTGAGCTCCAATCAGTGACCCTTCAGGTCCCCACAATGCCTGGGAAGCAGAGGGTCCTGGCTGGGATGGAGCTTGTCAAACTGGGGTTCTTGGCTCTTTCAGCCATCCTAGGGTGTGGGGGGGTCTGCGTCAGTGTGTCACTTTGTGAGACAAAGAGAAGGGACTTCCAAATCCCACGCCCAGAGCTGCCCAGGTCCCCTCTGCCTCCACCCCAGCTTCCCAGGTAACTAAGCCACCAGTGGGCGGCCCCCAACCCCATGGGTCACTTTGTCCTTTCTTGCTCCATCATTCGTGTGCAAATTAGTTGCCCACCCCCAAAGCCCTCTGCCTCTGGCTTGCTGCTTATTTCAGGAGCCCCCAGTGACTTGACCAGGCCGCAGGGGAGCTCTTTAAAGATTGGCCAGACCAACCCTTCAACCATCAGATGGGGAACACAAGGCCCAGGGAGGGCCGTCCCGGTGTCCAGCAGGCCCACAAGCTGGAGCCAGGTGGAGCAAAGGGGTGGGACCCGCCAGTCCAGTACCCAAGGGGCAAATGGGGTCAGACTGTGCAGGAAGTGAACTTAGCTAGGGAGAGGGAGCTGGGGTGATTTTAGAACAAAATAAGTCTTCCTCCAGTGCAGAATGCTCTGAGGGGCTGGAACCGTCCCGTGTGTGTGAGGGGAAGGTCCCCCCCCCTCGCTCCCCCCCAGCCAGACCCTGGAAGAAGCACAGTGGTTGATGCAGGGGCTGAGTGACCAAAGTAGGAACAGATCCAGGTACCCACTCTGGCCCTTTCCGTGGAAGGAGCAGGCGCCCCATCTGCCCTCACCCAGGCTCCAGTCTGGCCTCAGCTCCCATCAGCCTCGGGTACAAACTGGCCCTCGGGGTGCTCGCCTGTGCAAATGGGCATGATGACACTCGGCCCTGGCAGAGGCCACTCCTCAGTGGGGTCCCACAGCAGCCCCCAGAGGAGCAGGGCGGGGGGGCAAGCCCCCAGGGCGGGGGGCCAGGGAGTGAGGACGGAGATCCGCACAGTGCGGAGCGTCTACACTGAGCAGGTGCCATCCCTCACCGGCAGTACCGGCTCTGGGGTGCCCACCTGCTCACCGCTGCCTCGTATCAGGAGGGCAGCCCCCCACCCCGCCCCACAGCGAAGGGGTGTACCTGGCGTGCTCCCACAGCATTTTATTCATGGACGCTCGATTTGAGTTTCAACTCATTTTCATGTGTCACAAAATATTTGCCTTCTTTGGGAGTTTTTTCACTGGTTTAAAAGTGTAAACGCGTTCTTGGGGAGACATAGACACAGGAGGGCCTGATGCTCGCCCCCGTGCAGAGCTGGATCTCCCCAAACCTCAGCGGCACCATCGTCACCCCCGTTTTACAGACGAGGAAGCCAAGGGTCGGGGTGTAAGAGCCCTACCCCAGCTCCCGGTGGGGAGACACCCCGGGAGGGTCCACGGGAGTCTGGCCTCCAAGAACCGTGGTTGGGGTCCCCACGCGCCCCTCCTGCCCGCGCTGGGCTGTGGGTGTACGCTGGCCTGCAGTTCCCACAGTGCGGCCGGGCCATGGAAGCGTGCCTGGGCCCCCCTGCCCCCCGCAATGGCATTAGTGCCGGGCTCTGCCTCTGAATGAATGGGGGCGGCCACGGGGGGCGAGGGGGGGGCAACTCCCAAAAGACCATCTGGCTCTGCGTTATAATAGAGCAATAAAGGGCTTGTCTGCCTTTCAGAGGTTGGGAGCGAGCTGCTCTCTGACACGGCAGGGTTTTAACCAGCTTGGGACTGCGACCTGGGCCTGCCCCCAGCCACTGAAGGGGTGGGGGCCACGTGGGCCAGAGAGGCCCCTAATCCGGAGGGGGCCCATGAGACTCAAGGGCTCCGCGCTTTCCCACACCACCCGCCTCTTCACGTTCACCCTAGCCGCTGTTTACACTGGGGAAACTGAGGCCCCGGAGGCTGGGGCTGGTCAAGCCTGGGGTCTGCGCCCTTCTTGCTCAAGGACTAGAGCACCCTCCTTTTGGGAACGTGAGGCCTGCTCTGGCCCGCAAAAGCTGGGGTCTCCAAGTCTGGCCTGGGAACTTGATGGGACTGCAGTTCACGTGTGATTTCCCCCTCATGAAGGGCAGAAGCCCCTAAGATCAAGGGGCAGTCTGCCCCTCCGCACGGTCAGGTTGCAGGGTAGAGCCTGGTCTTGATCAGCTGAGAGAAGGGGTGGGTGCAGAAGCTGGACTCACCACCCCTGCTGTCCAGGAGAGGAACCAGCTTGCCCCAGGCCCCCGGGGGTAAGAGGTGAGGCTGAATTCACAGCTGGACCGCTGTCCAGGGCCAGCTTCTGGGGAAGGGGCTCAGCCCCCTGAATCACAGAATCTGATGGAGCCAGCATGTGTGTGACCTGAACCCCAGTGTTCCATGTATGAGGCCCCAGCCCAGGCCCCCTCGTGGGTACTCACACACAGTCCTTCCCTGCTCAGAGCCCCCCGCTCCCCCGGGGCTCCCCATCATGGAAGGAGAGATTGGTGTGTAGACAAGGGGTGTGTGGGGAGCCCTGAACCCCTGACTCGGTGACCCTGATTCAGTGTACTGGGCTCTGTTCGGGTGAGAATCACAGGCAACCCGAGCAGTCAGCCCCAGCAATGGGGTCTCCTTCCTGGCCAGGGGCCAAGGGGGCCAGGTAGGGTGGGCACTACTCTCCTCTCAGCAGTGCCCCACTCACTCACCTTTGGCCTCCCTTGGTCGTCTCCAGCAACCTAGAACCAGTGTCTCTCTCAGGTGGTCTTGGCAGGGAAAGCCCACTGTACAGAGGTGAACTGAGGCACAGAAAGGACCAGCATGTGTTCAACAGAAAGCCAAAGGCAGAGCCCAGCCTCAGCCTAGGCTTGCCCCCTGCACCCAGTGCCCATGGTGAACATGCTCAGAGAGCAACCTCCCGGGCTCCAGCTGCACCCCAGTCCCGCGCCCCAGCCCCCTGCAGGGCGCTACTGAAATGCACAGGGAGACCATCTGCGGGGAGCACATGTGTCTGTGCGGGGGGGATGGTACAGACCCAGACACTGTGGGAGCTGGGTGCAGAACTGGACGGGCCATGGGAACGTCACAGTAAGCAGGGGACTGCCCCTCCCCACACGGTGCAGGAGACGAGCTGCTCATAGGGTCTCCCCCTACATTCCCCCCAGGGCCAAGGCTCACCTGTTCCTGACGAGGGGACACAGAGCAGTGCTCAGCCCGATGTGAGCACTCAGGGACCTCTGACAGCTGGGCAGCGGGACACCTGAGCTGTGTCCACACACGGGCCCGCCAAGGGGAGGGGCCATGCTGAGGGGCCAGGGAGCCAGGGCCAGGCCCTTCATTCCCAGAGCCCGGGGCACACACACCCAGGTGCACACACAGGGGTGAGCACACACAGGCAGGCAGGCAGGCAGGGGAACCTCTTCCAGCCAGGCTTGGAGACGCTGGTCCCCACTTCAACGCCCCCCTCCCCAAGCCCGGACCCCACCATTCTCTTTGCCTGGCAAAGTGTCTGCAATTCCTTATCTGGAACACACCCACTATCACTTCAAGGACTCCTCAGGCATCTCCTCCTCCAGGAAGCCCTTCCTGGGCACCCTGTCTTCCCCTCCATTCCCCAAATCCACTGCTCTTCTGAAACACATCAGTGCCTCAGCCCTCTCCAAGATGCCAAGCCCAAGTGTGCATACGCCCTTTTAGAAATCCCAGGAGTAGATGTTCACTCAAGAGGATCTGGAAAATACAGACATAATGAAAAGCAACCAAATTTACGCCCCAAACTGTTGACATTGGGGGAGTTTCCCTCTAGCCCTCTGCCAACGTCAAGTGGGTGTCCCGGCCAGAGTGTTGGCCTATCTTGGGTGTACACCCCTCAACGTTACCCCCTACCTGTGAGGGTCTCCCCAGCCCCCCTCCATCCTGGGGTAGGGCCCGGCCTCAGTGCCCTCTCAGCCCCGTGGGCCCGGGTGTCGGAGTCCCTGCGAGGCCCCCAGTGGGGAGCGGGGAGCAAGAGCTCCCACCTCCGTATCCAATTCTTTGGTATGGGACGGGGGTGCAGGTGGCTAAGGCCAAGGGGGGCTGGGCTTCCTCCTGGCCGGGGGGATGGCCACTGCCCCAGGGCACCCCTGAGTGGTGGGGCCACACCACCACCAGTCCCACACCGCGCCTTCAGCGTGGCAAAGTAGTGTGCGTATCTCACCCGCAGCTCCCAGGTGGCCGTGCAGACAGGGCGTGTGGAGAAGGGCTGCGCCCAGGAGGGCAGTGGGGTCCGGCTGCAGCCACACGGTGGCCTCGGACACGGCCCACGCGCTCGCCGCCGCCAGCACGCCTTCCGGGGCCGCCAGGGAGACTTGGCTCGCGCTCTGTCGCCAGGCCTGGCTGGTGGGGAAGGCTCAGGCCTCTCCGTGTTGCAGGGACACCTCACGCCTGACCTCCGACCTCCGGTTCTCAAGAGTCACCCGGGGGACGGGACGCGGTGGGACGGAGCTGGGCGCTAC
>NC_138372.1:1245499-1256668 GCF_054177405.1 Leptonychotes weddellii | reverse complement strand
GGAGTCCTACAGGACCTGTCCTTTGGGGACTGGCTTATTTCACTGAGCACGAAGTCCTCGAGCTCCGTCCACGCTCCTTCCTTTCTAAGGCTGGATAATAGTCCATCGCGTGGAGGGACCCCGTTCTGCGCGTCCGTCCATCCACCGATGGACCCCTGGGCTGCTTCCACCGCTTGGCTCTGTGAGCGATGCTGCCGTGAACGTGGGGGAGCACACAGCTCTCTCAGCCCCTGCGTCCAGGTCCTCGGGGTGTACACCCAGAAGAGGAGCTTCTGGACCCCGTGGTGGCTCCCACTTACTTCTGCGGAACCCCACACGGCTCCCACAGCGGCTGCCGCGTGTCACTTTCCCCACAAGAGGCCCTCCTCCTCCGACCTCAGGAGCAAATGCCCCTGCAGCCCTACCCACCCCCATGGTGCCACCTGCTTTGCAGTCATCCTGGGAAGGGGTGTGGAGGGTAGGGGTCATTTAGAAAGAATTATGGTCCCAGATTCCTGGATTCTAGCATAATCAGCCCAACTAGGGGAGCCCCCCACATCCACAGCAAGGCATCTTCCCTCAGAGGCTGTTTCTACCTCACCTCACCCCAGATTTACTGAGCTCTCCAGGGTGGGGGGCAGGACAAACTCTCCCTCCTCCTCAAAACCCCAGCTGGAGGAAGGACCCCCCTCCCCAGCTGCTGGGGGCAGCCAAGGCGGAGGATCCCACCATCCCTCGCATCCCCGGGCGCTTCTGTGCAAAGCCCACCAGCCTGGAGCGGGCCTCAGCCCTCCCCCAAACCGCCCATCCGCAGCCCCCTCCCCCAGGCCTGGTGGGCCAGCCCCCTCGGGTGGTGTGAGCCAGGAGCCCAAGGAGTTTCCCACACTTTGGCCCCATTCATAGTGTTAAACGGCCCACAAAGGCCAGGCGTGTGCCCTGGAAGCCGCAGAGCGGCCATCTGGCCCGCACGCAGAGGGGGGCAAAGGTTCTCATCCGGCCTAGCTGGGCTGTAACACCGCTCATTTCATATCTCCCACAACTGAAAAATGGACCAAAGCTTCTCCAGTTCAGGGGAGGAGGGAACAAGGAGGCAGCGCCACCTCCCCGCCACAGCCCAGTCACCACCCTCACCTCGGGCAGGCCCCCCGGGCCCACTGTGGGTGGGTGGGCAGCTGGGGGGGTTGGGAGCTGGACCACATCTCCTGCACGTGTCTCACTTGGACCAAGAGCCAGCTTGGGGGAGGGGGGGAGGGCAGGACACAAGCCCTAGCCAACTGCCCCTCCCAAGCAGGGGAGGGGGTGAGGCGGGGAGTGGGAGGGCCTGGCCCGAGGACTGCCCTCACTTGTGGTCAGGGCCCGAGGACCCCCACGGCTAGCAGCCAGGCGCTTAAGGCACACGTGGGCTTGGGCCCGTGTCTAGCCAGCGGAGGCCATGGTCAGGGCCAGGGTGGGCTTGGGGCTTGCTCCCTGCCCCTGCATTCCCACAGCCCTTAGCCAAGCACTTCCTTGGTGCTGAGTCCCTGGCTGGTAGAGTGTGGGCAATGGAGACACAGGTGACAAAGTCATCCTGTCCCTCCCCACCCCAGCCCACCCCCAGGGAGCCCATAAGCACGCAAGGGACACACCAAAATATGACAACTGCCCAGCATGAGCCCCATTGGGGCTGCAAAAGCGGCCCCACGAAGCATCACTGAGTCCCCCTCGCAGTGTGCAGGACCTGCCGGCCCACATCAAAGCTGCTAGTCACGGTCAGTGTCCGGGGCCGGGGAGCAGCGGGGTGAGCACATGCCGTCGGCATGCCCATCCCCAGCTTGCTCAGGTGTCCCCTGCCCTTTTGCATCAAACTAGAGCCACATATCTGGAGTAGGGTCCCATCTGCTCAGAGAGGAGCCCCAGCTCAGGGTGAAGCTGCCCCAGCCCTCAGGGTCACCTGCCTCCCACAGCCAACCCAGGGCCTGTGTCCCCTTCAAGAGAAGTGCTGTCAGGAGGGAGGAGAAGGTACCAGAGGGGTGAATAGTCCAAAGTCACCTGAAGGTTCCACTCTGGGAACTCCCCAGCCTAACCCACCCCAGTGGGTGACCAGCTGGCCCATGGGGCAGTCCTGAGCTGGCTCCGAGCCACGCTCATCATGACACCATCCTGCACGCTTCCGGCTGGGCCCATTGCTGGGAAACCAAAGGCTCCTTGTATACGGTGGGGGGTGGGGCTGGGGGAGGGGGGTTTCTGGAGCAGGTCCACCAAACAAGCCAGTCATAGCTGTGGGTCACTGCCAAGACCCTGGGAGGGGGAAAGATCTGACTGGACCCTTGTTAAAGCCCTGCAATTTCCAGCCACCCCTGGACATGCTCCTGGATTCAAACTCTGGCTAACGTGCCCTGATGCCACTTGCCGGCTCCCGGGACAGAGGCCCTGCCTGCCCCTTGAACCTGGCCGGGTCCTGCCCTGCCCCAGGAGGAAGCCCCAGCCCCTCCCTCTCTGTCCGTCGCTGCAGGACAACTGGATTCCTGACTCCAGAGAGTGAAGATGAAGATGACTGCTCTGGGCAGAGGGAGGGCTCCCAGAGACCAGGGTAGAGCTGGTGGCCCCAAAGCAGCAGTCGGACCTCGGCTTAGCTGGCCAGCACCAGGATTATCAGTTCTCCCAGTGAGGCCCTAGGGGGCTGTCTGGGCTCCTGCAGCAACCGTGTGGGCTCCAGCAGGCTTGTCCTGCTCTGACCTTCATGCCTACCACCTGGCACCCTTCCTCCCCACCCACTGGCAAAATGCCCAAGGAAAGCAAACCCTACGAGCGCCCACCAGGCTGGGCGGAGGGCAGCGTGCAGCAGAGGCTATTCCCCGAGTCTCGCATGTGATGCCCACACGTGTGTGTCAAGCATACCCCTGGGCCATGTGCTCTCCTGTGCTCTGCAGACGGCCATGGCCTTCCTGCCAGATGGGGTAGGGTGGGGCCCCGAGGAGCACCTGCTGTGCAGAGCACCCCAGACGCGACTGCCTGAGAAGCTGCTCCCCAGAGGATGGGGTGCAGCAGATCCCGGGGGAGTGCCTGGGTGCCAGGTCCATGCTGTGCATTTCGGATGCTCTGCTTCCCTGAAGCTTCCCCAGGCTGAGCCCGGGAAGCATGGCGGCCCACTTTCTAGCTCCGGAGAAGTCACGTGTCGCAGGTGACAGCCTGGGACTTATCACCTCGGCCAGCAGGTCTGATCCCAAGAGCTTGGGTCCTTCTTTACCCTTCAGCCTGTGCACGGAAGAGTGTAGCCTCCTGCATTCTACCCGCCCTGGGGAGGCGTCAGGTCCCTGTCAGGGAGGGCGCCCAAACCACTGGAAGCCACTGCACTAATTCACTGGAAAGCTTTTCCCCGCGGAGCCTCTGCCAGCCAGCAGCGAGGAGTCGCCAGGGGAGGGGGAGGAGAGGGGACAGAACCGCCGGGGAGGGGCAGCCCTCTTTCCTGCTCCCCGCCCCCCATCCCAGAGGCCTGGGAAAAGGCAGCATATTGAGGCGCGGGGCTCCCAGCGTCAGGCCCCGGGATGCTAATGAGGGCGAGCGCGTTCCCACAGCCCGGACATTGTGCGGAGCGGCCCACCTGCTCCTCAGGGAGCACCCATTGTGCCCGCGCCAATTCACAGGCAATTTAGCGTGCGCTAATGGGCCGGCGCCTTTGTGCGGCCCGCCAGGCCATTGGCCGCCGAGTGTGGGAACGGCCGCGGCGCCCGGGCCCCAGGCGTCTGCCCGCCGCCGCGCCTATATAGGGCCCGCCGGCCCGCCGCCCGCCACTCCCCGCTCGCCAGCCGCCTCCCTGCGCCAGGCATGGCCCCCAGCACCGTGGCCGTGGAGCTGCTCAGCCCCAAAGAGAAAAACCGAGTAAGTGCGCCGTCCGCCCGCCCCGCGCCCCCGCGCCCCCCGCGCCCGGGCAGCCGGCTGACGCCCGTGTCCCCCCGCAGCTCCGCAAGCCCGTGGTGGAGAAGATGCGCCGCGACCGCATCAACAGCAGCATTGAGCAGCTGAAGCTGCTGCTGGAGCAGGAGTTCGCGCGGCACCAGCCCAACTCCAAGCTGGAGAAGGCCGACATCCTGGAGATGGCGGTCAGCTACCTGAAGCACAGCAAAGGTGAGCCGCCGCCCGCGCCCACCCACCCCCGCCCCCGCGCGCGCCCCCGCCGCGCCCCGCCCCCACCGCGGCCGGGGGCCCCCCAGTCACCGGCTGCCCGGTCTCCCTGCAGCGTTCGCCGCAGCGGCCGGCCCCAAAAGCCTGCACCAGGACTACAGCGAGGGCTACTCCTGGTGCCTACAGGAGGCCGTGCAGTTCCTGACGCTGCACGCGGCCAGCGACACGCAGATGAAGCTGCTCTGCCACTTCCAGCGTCCCCCGGCTGCGCCCACTGCGCAGGCCAAGGAACCCAAGGCCGCCGGCCCTGCGCCCCCGCCCGTGCTCACCCCCGCCAAGGCTACCGCAGTTGCAGCACGCCAGCCCACCTGCGGCCTCTGGCGGCCCTGGTGACCCCGCAGGACTTGCGGGTGGCCACCCCAAGGACCGGAGGGCCAGCCAGCCTATTCCTCTGGCCATCCATCTGTCCCTCCTGGGGCTTGGACAGGCCCCCTTCTCCGGAAGGCTCTCTCTCCAGGCTGGCAGGCCAGCAGGAGGGTCATTCTCAAGAGAATGTGCTTTTGCAGAGTCCTTGTCACTTAGGACAATCAGGGCCCACCCTCTGCCAAGTGTCTGACTCCATGGGGTTGTTCTGTGTTTGCATTTCAGCAAGTGACTTCTGGGAAGTCCCCGCCGCCCGGGGTTCTATGATATTTGTAGGTGTCAGGGGCTCGGTCAGCCGGTGCCTCCACGTGTAGAGGACTTTCTTCAGGGCCTGCTGCTGCCGGGCCAGGGGGCCTGGCGGGCGGGCCGTGCCGTGGGCACACTTGCCTTTTGTGAAGGCGGAACTCAAGGTGTATCCTCATAGGAAAGAGTGTCAGCCTGGATGGGCACAGAAGCACCATGCAGAGCCGTGGCCGAAAGGCCCCTGCGTGCACTTGGTTGTCTAGTTGGGGCTCATAGTGGGCTTTGTGGGGAGGGTGGGGGTCTCCACCATGATCCTCAAAGGATCCCTGTGCGTGGGTGGGCGCACGTGGGCATGACTTTGTACTCGGAATTTGAACCGTCCGTCCCGTGGGCACCCACGGGCTGGCTCTGCAGATTTCCAATAAAACCTGACCAAGCAGCCCTCGGGTCTGTCTTTTGTGCTGTACATGTGTTCTTAGCAGCCGCCGGGGGGTGGGGGTCTGCGCGGGCGGACGGGGGCCACGCTATCATGATACCCAACTGTGGGGGGACGTGTCTCTGCCGGTGACCCTCTGGACAAGGCAGAAGGAGGGAATGAGGACAGGAGGCAGGCAAGCAGGGGAGAGGCAGACTGGAAGAAGAACAGGCCCCATAGAACCCATACCCCCACGTGCAGCAGGAGGGGATGCAGTGGGAGACTGGGGCTTCTGTCTCGGGCCTCTCACTAGCTCCCTGCAGGTGGGGGCCGGGGGAGCGGGAGAGCGACAGCTACAGGCCCTTCCAGCTCTGTCCAGCTGAGGGGGATGCGAAGACCACAGGTTACAGTGGAGCTCTTGCTGCAGCAAAAGGGCTTTAGCTGGGCCACACCCACGGGAGAAGGTGTTTGCCTCCGCCCTGGCCTTCCTGCCTGGCCAGCAGCCCCTGTCCCTGGGTGAGCTCCTGGGAGCAGCTGCTTGGCTAGTCCATAGGTGGCTACCCCGCCCTCCCTGCGGGCCGACCGCTCGCCAGGGCTGGAAAAAGCAGCGCTGGTGGTGAACCTGTCCCTTGCCTCGGAAAGGGCACCTATTTTTAGGCAGGCTACTGGATGTTTGGTCGAGTCTGCGAGAGCCTAAAAGGGCCCAGGCTTCCCAAGGGACAAATCCACCCACGGGGAGTGGAAGGAGCTGGACGTGGAACCAAAAGCCTTCCACACGTCTTCAGAGACATGGGGTCAGCCCGGCCGTCCTTCCTCTTTATCGCGCCTCTCCCCGCAGCCCTCCGGAATCCCTTTCTGCCCACTCTGAGGGGAATCCGAGGCACCCTCTCCAGGCCAACCCAGCACCTGCCACACGGTTCCCCCTTCATCCCACACGCTGACTGCATGTGGGGCAGGAGTGCCAGTGAACCGGGAGTGGGGTGTGCCTCCTGGCCAGGCCCACGGCCCCTCATGAGGGTCCCTGCATCCTCTGGGAGCAGACCCTCTGCCCTCTTCCCCGCCGCCCCCCCGGCCTCTCCCCCCAGCGCACCCACCCCTTACAAGATGTTCGCAAGGCTGCCTCTCCAAGGCTGATGCGCATGGCCCCCTCCCCTGATCACCCCTGGACCTTTCAGTTTCTGCTGCGCCACAGGCCTGTGCTCTGGAGACCTTGCCAGGCAGCCGGTGACATGCTCAACAGAGGCTGAGGTCCAGAGACACAAAGTAACCCGCCCAGGGTCACCTGGGAATCAGCTGCCAAAGCCACCTTAGGGGCCCTCTGTCTGCCGCCAACACTGTCTGGGCTCTTTCCTAAAGCGCCCAGTGCCCCTGAGGGAGACACATCCCTCAAGGGTCTCCTGGCCATCAGAGGCTTCCCAGCGACTGGCCCTGAAACCCATCCCCACCACCATCTGTGTCCACACTCCAGCTTCAGAAATTGTTTCTCTGCAAACTCCCACAGACTCCCTGTTTTGCCAAAAGGCAGCCTCCTCCAGGCAGGCTGCCTGCTTTCTGCTGCACTCTCTGCAGACCTCACCATCAGAGTGAGTGTCTTCCCCAGCTGCATGCAGGTGCATCGTGCACCGTGCACTGGGGGCGCCGGAGAGTAGGGCCCCCTACACCCCCATTTTGCATGGGGCTTTTGCAACCCACAATCCTTCGTTCCTAGAAAGCCGGGCTGGTGGGTCACACGCGCCTTGATTACAGCGGCACTCATTGACAGAGGCAGGTCTTTGGAGCCCCAGGTGCCTCCTCTGCACTATCTCAGAGCACTGGACGTCAGCATCCGGCCAGCTCGCTGAAAGAGCAACAAAGACAACAGTCCGGACGTTTTGTGTTGGGCCAACGGCCTCGGAGACCCCCGCGCGGACAAGTCCAGTGGCCCTCCAGCTGCCGGGACCACACGGGCGGGCGGGGAGGGGCGGGCCCGGGTGCTCATTAGCATAATGTATGCGCAGAAGGCGTTTAGCAGTCAAATATATGCGCATATATCTCCATAGATGATTAGGCTAGCCGGGCACATTCAAAATGGCGGAGTGTGGAGCGAGCGGCAGCGGGAGCAGCGGGGACAGCCTGGACAAGAGCATCACGCTGCCCCCCGACGAGATCTTCCGCAACCTGGAGAACGCCAAGCGCTTCGCCATTGACATAGGTAGCCGCGGACTGGCGCCGGGAGCGGGGCGGCGCGCGGCGGGCGTGGGCGCCGGCGGCGGAGCCGGCGGGCCGGGGGCGGTGGCAAGGACGAAGGGCGGGGCGCGGGCCGCCGGCGCGCACAGCCTGTCGGACCTTGTAGTCCGCGGCCCGCCGGCGCCCGCGCTCGCCCCGGCGGCCGGACTACCGCTCCCGGCAGGCGCCGCGCGGCCGGAGCGGGGCACGCCGGGCCTCGTAGTCCCGCGCGGAGAGGCGGGCGGCCCGGCGGCCCCTCGGTGGTCCACCTCGGTCGAGTCGGCAGCCGGGCGGGGCCTGTGCGGGCCGCGAGAGGGGCCCGGGGCCGCTGTCTGGGGCCGCGCCGAGGGCGGAAGGCGGCCAGGCCTCGGGCCGCGGGAATCCTTGGCGGGCTGCCGGCCCGGGCCCAGCCCGAAGCCCTCCCGCTGCAGCGTCTGCTCCTGGACGGCTGACATTTGGCGGGAGTTTGGAGGACCTGGACGTGGACCTTGGGGCCCGTGCTGGCCGCCTTCAAAAGCCTACCTGTGCCGCGCGGCCCGCAGGGGTGCCCCCAGGGCCCCGCCCAGCCTCCGCCCGACCTTCCTGCACCAGACCCGCCCCGGACCCTTGTCCCGGGCCGCACTGGCGCCCGACTTTCACAGATGAGGACGCTAAGGGCGGAGGGGTGAACTGAGTTGTTTAAGGTCGCCGGCTGTGAGCGGCCAGGTGGGCCTGGAATCCGGTCAGCGTCGGCACTCGGCTGCTCTGCCCGTGTCCACACAGGGGATGGAAGGCTGTGTCCTGCGGCGTGAGGCCACGGGAGCAGGCCAGGGTGGTCCCCACCCCCATCAGATCTCTGCTGGGGCCTCAGTTTGCTGGTGCCCGCCAACAGCCGAATGGAGGCGCTTGCGGGCGGTCCCAGCAGGGCAGCCCCGGGCACTTGTAAGACACGACTTGTTGAAGCTGGACAAGTGTGCCCCTCTCCTGGAACAAGTTGGGCCGTCCTGGCAGAACCGGGCGTAGGCTTGGAGCTGCGTGCGTGTGATGCCTTCGCCCCTCCCCTGTTCCTGAGAGCCACTTTACTATCTGGGGCTTGGGTGGGGGAGGGCGACCTCCAGGGAGGTGGGAGCCATGGAAAGGTGGGCTGGAGCTTGCCTTCTCACCTCGCAGACCGCTGGGGTTGTGAGTGGCCCCCCGTGGTAGTGCTGTGGGGCACTGACCTGGGGGCAGGTGTGAGAACGACCCCGTGTGGAGCAGGACACAGAATGAGCGTGGGTCCTGATAAAACGTCGTGCCCGAGTGCATGTTGGGCTGGGGCGGGGGAAGCTGAGAGGCCCGGCTTAGGGGGTCCTCCACAGCCAGGCCTCCCAGGAGGCCCCTCAGGGCCCTGCTCTGCGCATCTTCTGAGTCCCGCCCATGCCTCCACGTGACCGCAGCCGGGTCGGGTGTGTGCTCGAGGGCCCAGACTTGGTTTTGCTGCACTTACACTCAGGGTGCTGCTCCTTGGGAATGAGCTGGCACTTAGCGTTTCTGAGGTGCAACTGAAATTGGCTTGCCGGCGCAAGGTTTACCTTCGATGTTCTGTGTGGCCTCCAGGGGGTCCTGGGGCCGCCTGTCCTCCGGTGCCAAGCCCAGGCGGGGTTCCTGGTCAGGGGACACACGAAGGGATATTTTTAGTGTCAGTATTCATTTCCCCTCTTGGAAGGTTCCCCTGGGTCTGGGTCCCGTGTCTGTGTTTCTCCAAAGGACGTGTTCATTGTTACGAAGGACAGACCTTGTGTTCATTCCCAGGGCTGGTGGGAGGTCACCGCTTGGGCGTGGGTCCTCAACCCTGAATCCACCAGTCACTGTGCTTGTCAACAGTCTGCTTTAAAAACAGGCTTCTCCCATTTCCTCTTCCCTCACCCAAGCCTCTTAATCCAGGAAAGCTCAGCTGCTCTGTGTTCTTGGCAGGCCTTTTCCTCTCTCGGACACTCATGTCAGCTGAGTGGATTCCCCACTTTGAAAGCACCAGGGACATTTTGTCTGTCAGCACAAACTGGGGTGTCCTGTCCCCCTTGGTGCCCAAAGTGGAAGGACAGGTCAAGAAGGTGGAGGAGAGGATGGCCCTGTGCCAGGCGCCCGTAGGTCTGGATGAGTGGGGAGGTCTTGGCTCAGGGGCTGGAGGAGGGACACGGGCAGGCTGCTCTCAGTCCAGGTGCTCCTGGCCCTGGACCGGGGAGACTTCGGTGTCCACCAGTGAGCACAGGGCTGTGTGCATTTGCCAGCCTGGTCACTGCACCTCTTAGGTGTGACATGCCAGGGCCTGTGGCTGGGGGCTGGGTTGGCATTCACTAAATCCAAGGGATCCTGAGAACAGATGAGCTCTCCTGCTCTCCCCGTGGCCGCCACCATTCTGCTCTGTGAGCTCACTCCAGTTCAGGCTGACCGCCCTGCTCTGCACATCCCCACTTACCTCCCAGACCCCTGACTGTTCCTTCCCTGGGGGGTACAGGGAGACGTGTCTGGGCTGCTGGGCATTGCCCCATGTGGGGTACATGGTGTGGGGCACGCAGACACAGCCCCAAACCCCAACACCTCATATTTGCTTGTGATTTAAAACTCATGTAAAGAACACACAATCTGAAACTGGATTTCTGTGATGTGGGGGTTTGTTTTGGTAACTTTTTGGAAAGTCTCTCAAAATATATCTTCATCCCTTTGCATCATCGCTTGTCTTTTTAGGAAACGGTTAATTCACAGTGAAGGACGCTCTGGGCCAGGCCTGGATTGGGGGCAGGGAGGATGGATAAGGAGGCTTAAGATCAAGTTCTGCCTCTAAAGCCCATGGTCTAGGGAAGGGAGTAAGCCTGTGCCCGGGCAGACTGAGCAGGGCCCGCTAAGGGCAGGTCGCGGCCGTCCTGGGAGTCCTGTCCACACTGCGGGCAGGCAGCTCTGGCGGGCGGGCTCCCAGCGCTTGTGCTGGGCAGCGGGTTTCTCTTAGCTGGACGAGCTTCAGCTCTCAGGTGTTTCCTGCCTTGCGTGTCTCGTGTGTTCCCTTGGGATCGTGTCACAAAGTAACCGTCAGAGACTAGCTTCAGTCTCCCCCTCACAAAGGGCTCTGTCTCCCCTGGGCCAGCCCACGAGACCCGGGTGGGTTTCAAAGCCATTCTGGGCGCCAAGCCTCAGGCTCCTTCCCGTCATCGCGGGCCGTGCGCAGATACGCCTGCCGCCTCACTCTGAGACTTGAAAGTGACTGCTCGGGACGTCTTTTTAAGTGGTCCTGAAACATGTTTCAGGCAAATAAAGGCCTCTTCTGCTTCCTGATGCTGGGCTTCCCGGTGTGTTCACAAGGCTGGCGAGGGGGAGGGGACCCTGCTGCCCCCTGTGTGGCCTCCCAGCCCCAAGCTGTGAGAGGGTGGGCAGCTAGAACATTCCTGGTGAAGTAGCCCCCTCGTCTGCCTATCCACTCTGGGAAAATACTCCTTCTCTTGCTTCCCCCTTGTTAACCACGGCCGGTCAGGGGTGCTTGTCAGTGAAAACAGTGCACTTGTTGGCTTTTTTCTTCAGGTCATTTTCAAGATCAGAGGTTGAAACGGAATTTTTCTGAACCACTAATGATCGCTGAGGCCTCCTGGAAACAGGACGCTTTCCTTTCTCCTCTAGGACTTGATGCGGAGGGGAAATGGACAGGCTCAAGCCCGGTGTGGTCTGGGGCCTGTGACGGATGGAGCAGACTTTCTCAAAGACAGCAGAGTGTTTGGGTCTCACAGTTGATTCCCTTCCTCTGGTTGGTGCCCCTCAGAGTTTTAGGTTCAAGTTGCACCAAGTGCCTTATGCACAGG
>NC_138372.1:1225161-1245399 GCF_054177405.1 Leptonychotes weddellii | reverse complement strand
CCCCCCCCCCCCCCCCGCAGCTCACCCACACCGGCTTAGCTTCCTGGACACTCCGAGGACTCAGATCCCTCCCTGCTCCCTCGTTCAGTCAGTCCCCCTTCCATCCGGGACCCTGGCAGGAGCACCTGCACCTGCTCCTTGGGAAGCACGGTCTCTCCCCGCCCCTCCCCTGGCTCTGCCTCCCACCTGAACTCGGCATGGAGAGTTGTGCATGTTCAGGGCCCTCATCTCTACATCTTTCCCTCCCCGAGGGCAGCACGCACACACAGACCCCTACCCTGTACCCCCAGGACGCCGAGCAGGACCACGAGCCGCCCTACGAGATCTCTGTCCAGGAGGAAGTTACTGCCAGGCTGCACTTTGTCAAGTTCGAGAACACTTACATAGAAGCCTGCCTGGACTTCATCAAAGACCACCTTGTCAACACAGACACAAAGGTCATCCAGGCGACCGGGGGCGGGGCCTACAAGTTCAAGGACCTCATCGAAGAGAAGCTGCGGCTGAGGTTAGTGGGGGCCGCAGGGGCCACTGGCCTTGGGTCTCGGGCTCAGGCTCTGAAGTGGCCGCAGTCGACCTGCTCTGGGGCTAGACTCTGGGCTGGGCTGGCAGGAGGCTTCTGGTGGCCGAAGCGTCGGGAGGCTTCTGGTGGCCGAAGCGTCGGAAGGCTGGGGGCCCGAGGAGGGAAGGGGGCCCTGCCCCTGTGGCAGCGCTCCCTGTCCTGCAGGGGTAGAGGTCTCTGACGGCTTCGCCCGCGTGGGAACTGAGGCCGGGGCCGCACACCGCAGCAGAGTGCTGGGTCTTCAGGTGTGTGTGGCTGGCCCGTCCGAAGCCGTTTGCAGGGTAGAGGGGACGGGAACCATATGAGTTGTGTCAGTTGCATGTTTGAGAGCCACGCGTACCCTCGGGCCGGGAGCAGAGCATCCGGGAGGGCCCCGGGGCCGGGGCGGCCCGACCGCCGCGCTGCAGCCGAGCTGCCTTCTGGGGCCCACGCTGTTCTCAGTGGCCAGGCTCCGTCCCTTGCAGAGTGGACAAGGAGGACGTGATGACGTGCCTGATAAAAGGCTGCAACTTTGTGCTGAAGAACATCCCACACGAGGCCTTCGTTTATCAGAAAGATTCCGACCCCGAGTTTCGATTCCAGACCAATCACCCCAACATCTTCCCGTATCTGTTGGTCAACATCGGTTCTGGAGTCTCTATTGTGAAGGTGAGGTGTGCCTCGCGGGGCCCTGCATGGCGGCCGGGCGGGGATCGCTGAGGCACCTGCCGTCTGTTGGAGCAGGCCGGGCACGGGGGCGCAGACCAGGGTGACGCCCGTCGGCTCCCACGCCACACGCACGCAGCCGTCTGGGGGAAGGCGGGCGGCCCAGACTCGGCCCTCGGGAATGATGTGACCCGTGTCTGGGGATGCCCTAAGCCACCACATCCCGGGACCTGCCGGGTGGTGGCCGGGGCCCCCTCGCTAACTCACCTGTGCTTGCTGTGCTCCCAGGTGGAGACCGAGGACAGGTTCGAGTGGATCGGTGGCAGCTCCATCGGAGGTGGCACCTTCTGGGGACTTGGGGCTCTGCTCACCAAAACAAAGGTATTCCAGCGGCTGCAGAAAGATGCTTCTGGCTCCGCTCAAGGTCCTGTGTCCCAGACCTTCTCAGGAGAGGTTGGGGGCCGTGCGGCCCGAGGCTGGCGGCTGGTGGGGTGGCTGGGGAAGCGGCTCCTTCCCGGCCTCGTCCTGGCAGTGTTTGTTGGCCTCTGCAGGACGGCCGTCTGAGCTGCCAGTGCTGCCCGGGGCGGGCGGGGGGCGCCCGTGGAGCCCTGCCTACGTAGGAGGGCCTTCCGCGTGCTGCTCCATGGGCTGCAGGGACGCCGGCCGGTCCCGCAGCACACACGATTCCGTCTGCTCTGTCCCCGCAGAAGTTCGACGAGCTGCTGCACTTGGCCTCCAAGGGCCAGCACACGAACGTGGACATGCTGGTGCAGGACATCTACGGTGGGGCCCACCAGACCCTGGGGCTGAGCGGCAACCTCATCGCCAGCAGCTTTGGGAAGTCGGCCACGGCCGACAGAGGTACCTGCCCCCTCTGACGCCCTCCCACGCCGGCAGCCCCCCGCGGGCTCGGCCTCGCCCAGCAGCGCCCCGCCTGTGCCCCCCTCCCAGACTTCTCCAAGGAGGACATGGCCAAGAGTCTGCTGCACATGATCAGCAACGACATCGGGCAGCTCGCCTGCCTCTACGCGAAGCTCCACTGCCTGGACAGGGTGTATTTCGGCGGCTTCTTCATCCGGGGCCACCCCGTCACCATGCGCACCATCACCTACAGCATTAACTTCTTCTCCAAGGTAACCGGGCTCCGCTTCCTCCCTCCGCCAGCACGACGAGCTGTGCTCTTCCCAGATGACCGGCCGACCCGGGGGCGAGGGGGGCTCAGGGCAGGCCGCCGAGATGCGGGGTGTCCCCTGCCAACTTCTCCCGGGCCCCTGCCTCTTTCCTGTGGCGGGTTCCAGCGCCCTCGCCCGCGCACTGTGGCCTCTCGGAGTTGGGCACGATGGCAGCAGTGAGCACGCTGGGGGCCGTCTCCCCCTGTGGACGAGACGGCTGTCGTTCCGCGGGACACTCTGGGCTGGGCCTGCAGATGAGGTGATTGGGTGGGTGTGAATTTTGTGGAAAAAGTTACTCACCCTCCAATTTCTCCAAATGCCAAGCTTTTAACTTCTGCGCTGAACGCGGTTTCGTTGACAAGCACGTTGCGGACTTCTCAGGAAGCCTCTGCCGCATAGAGAGGCCGCCTGCGTCGGGTTGGTTTAGAACCGCCCAGACTTCCCCCGTGTGCCGGCGGGGCCAGCTCAGGCGGGGTTTTGCCGTGGCAGGGGGAAGTCCAGGCGCTGTTCCTGAGACACGAAGGCTACCTGGGAGCCATCGGGGCGTTTCTTAAAGGAGCAGAGCAAGACAGTGAGTCCAGCGGCCACAGGGGCCATGGGCGAGGGTCTCTAACCTTCCCAGGGAGGCGCTGACCCACCGCTTTCACTCTCCCTCTGGAATCCATGGCCTGAGTGGCACGTGGTCCCTGCGGGCCGGGGGTGGGGCGGCGCTCACCCTCTGCAGCAGTTCTTCCAAGGGGTCATTTGTGTGCCACGTGACCAACCCCGGGGGGGCCTCCTGGGTGACAAGGGCGAGGGAATGTGCCTCGGCGGCCTGCCCTCTTTGAAGGCCACTTGGAGGGTGTGCTTGGGAAGTGGGGGCAGGCTGCTTTAAGAAGCTTGGAAAGGTCCCAGTAATCGTACGAGGTTTCAGTACCAGCAAGAGACCACAGTGCCACAGCCCCAGGCTCCCTCGGTGTTGCGGGGACCTTGCGTGGCGGTCGGGCTGTCCTGGGGTGTGGGCACAGCGTGGTCCCCCCGGGGGTGACCCCTGGTTTTCCCCCGTCCAGACCCTAACCAGTACAGCTGGGGAGAGAACTACGCAGGCAGCTCCGGGCTGATGAGCTCATCCCCGGAGCTCTGCCCGACGCAGCGGGCGAGGAGCGGCACCGTAAGTGCGGGGTCCTTGGTGGGGTCAGGTCCCAAGACCCTCTGTCCTGGTGCAGACTGGCCACTGACCAACTGTGGACACTGGGGCAGTAGAGAGGCACCAGGTGCCTGCTTCCCTCCTCAGGCCCTAGCATCTCTGTGTTTCCCAGACGTTCCACGGGAGCCCCAAGCCGTGCAGTCCTGTGCCCGTGTTTGCAGGGAGGATATGGAATGCGCTTCCTCAGAATTGTGGCACCACTGACAGCAGAATCGGGGTTGGCACCAACCCCAGGCCCCTTCCCTTAGACCGCGTTCTCTGCCTGATGGTTTCAAACCGGTTGAAAGGACAGAGTCTCTTGTCCTGGGAAGTTTCCTGCCCGTTCCTCAACCCTTAGCTGGGCAGACGCCCGCGTGACTGGGCAGGGGCTCCTCCGGCCTGCTGAGCGGGCGTAGAGGGTCTCCCACCAGGACCAGTGTCAGCCAGACACAGGACGCTGCCACTGTGGCCTGTCCTGGAAAAATCACAGGCTTACTGAGGACATCTCCCAAAATGGCATGTTACTCTCATAAGTCTCTGAACACTTAGCAGAACTCGGGCACCGAGCTAGAGAACCAGCTGGACAAGTCCAGGCGGCCAGTCTGGGCATGTGAGTCAGAATGCCTCCTTCAGAACCAGCCTGCTGGCTTTTCGGATGCAAAGCTGATTTTCAGTTGTAGACACGCAGATTCTCTTACTAGTTGGCGTAAGCATTGCGAGAATGTGCGTGATCTAATCATGACTTCCCGGGAGGGAACTGCCCCCCAGGGCCCCACGCCCCGGGACTGGCACACAGGGGGTCTCTGCATCTCTGATCCCCGGCTTCTGATTTGTGGAGGGCGACGTGGATTCCTGCTTTAGGGATCGCAAAGCCAAACGGATATGTGAGCAAGGAACGCGTGTGTCAGAGCTGGTGCATGCCGGCTCGATCCCCCCACACTCCGTGCCTCGCGCACCTGTCATGCTGGGTCTCCGTGTGACCCCCCACTTCACACAGGGGTGTGTGGAGCCTGCATGCGGCAAAGCTGAGGTTTGAAGTGCGCGTCGGGTAGCGGGGGAGCCCCTGAAACCCTGCCGAGGCCCCAGAGATGGTGACTGTCCACTTTCTTTCATCGCCTGGAAAGGTACCGGCCGTTTCCTGGCTGAGCTTCCTGTCATTCGGGGCGTCCGAAAGCCAGTGTGTCCCCAGGTGGCCGCAGTGCGGAGCACACCTGCTCCTCACCCCCCAGCTTGCCGGCCAGAAGGCTGCCCGCAGACGAGCCGAGGCAGGGGCGCGACAGCGTGGCCAGTCCTTCCCTCGGGAGCGGGGAGAGGGCCGCCAGGCACGTGCCGAGTGAAGTGTGAGCAGGTCGCCGAGGACCAGGGCTGGTGACACACCAGCTTCGTCTTCGCAATGTGAAACTTAAAACGCCAGGTGGCCGAGCGACCGCCCCTTCGGAAACAACCAGAGCGCGTGCCTGTCGCTGGTGACCACGGGCCAGAGGGGCCCCACCCCCTCGGTGTAGCCAGTGTGGGAGCCTGACTGCCCCGCAGGGTCCCTGCGGCCTTGCCGTGGGCACGGTGCCACAGGAGTCACAGGACAAGGGCCTGCTGGGCAGAGAGTGGGGACCTCACCTGTGGAGGCTGGCGCAGCAGAAACGGGGTCCGGAGGGCAGCCCATGTGTGTGGGGAGAGGGGCACACGCTGGTACGGGAGCCCCCAGCCCCGGGGCCCCCCGGTGGCAGGAACAGCAGCAGAGACGCTGGGAGGGAGGTGGCCTTCGTGGGGCTGGGCAGACTCAGCACCTGGGAGCCTGGCTCTGGGCGCCGAGGCCGCGAAGGACCGCAAGGTGGGTGGGCGGGGCCCGGGAAGAATGGGCTTGTCTGCGCCGCCGCCTCGGCCGGTCCCACAGAGAAGCTGGCTCTAGGACCCGCACGAGGGTCTCGAACTTCCGGAACCACCCAGCTGACGCGCATGCCGCCTCTTGCCCTCCCAGTTTGACTTGCTGGAGATGGACCGGCTGGAGCGGCCGCTGGTCAACCTGCCACTCCTCCTGGACCCGTCCTCCTACGTGCCCGACACGGTCGACCTGACGGACGACTCCCTGGCCCGCAAGTACTGGCTCACCTGCTTCGAGGAGGCCCTGGACGGGGTGAGGGCTCGGGGCGGGCCGGGCGCCCCTGGAAACCCAGGGCTCCCGAGGAACGAGCAACAGGTGTGGTGGAGGAGGAGGGCTGCGCTCCGATGGCCGTGGGCTCAGTGTCGGAGTTTGAGGGGTGACCCCTATTCCTCAGGTGTAAGCGTGACCCTTGGGGGTGCATTGGGTCCGCACGTTGGGGCGTGCTCCGGCGAGGCACGGGTCTCACGAGCATCCCAAATCCCCGTGCCGGTGACTGCGTGTCTTCAGGGGCGCGCGGTTTGCGCGGGGCCGGGGCTGGCAGCAGTTGGGCTCCAGGCTCCGGTGGCTGGCGTCTCAGGCCTTCATTCCCCCGACCCCGGGAACGTGCGTCTCTCCTCAAGCCTCGCAGGCCCCAGGGCTCTGTCCTCAGAGTGAGGGCCCCAGCCCCGGACCCCGCGCAGCCTTGGAGCGTGGTCCCAAGCCACCTGTCCCCCCGGACGATGCGGCTCCAAGCCTCGGCCGGGGGCTAGCGGTGACCCCGTTCCCACCCCGCGGAGGAAAGCCCCCAGGGACACGGATCTCCAGCGGCTGGGGCCTGTGCGTGGGGATGCGCTCGGACCACGGCCCCGGCCGGGCTGAGCGCCCCGTGCTCGGCAGGTGGTGAAGCGTGCTGTGGCCAGCCAGCCAGGCTCGGTGGACGCCGCCGAGAGGGCGGAGAAGTTCCGGCAGAAATACTGGAGCAAGCTGCAGACGCTGCGACACCAGCCCTTGTGAGTCCCGCTGCCCCCAGCCCGGCGCCAGAGTGGCCGCCCCTGGCCCACCGTGCCCCCTGCACCTGCCGCCGCCCGCACGCGCTCCGGGACCGCTCGGCAGGGCCAGGCGGGCTCCCCCCTCTGCTGCTTTGCTGGACGCTCCTGCGGCAGCCGGGCACCACGAAGACGCCCTCGGGGGCAGGGGCGGTGGGCAGCGTGCTTGGCCATCGACCCCCTGAGCTGCCCTGCTCCCACCTCTTCCCCAGTGCTTACGGGACCCTGACCGTGCGCAGCCTTTTGGACACGAGGGAGCACTGCTTGAATGAGTTCAACTTCCCGGATCCCTACTCCAAAGTGAGTGCCGCCTTCCTGTGCTGGGCTGGCGCCTGCGAGGGGTGCACGAGCAGCAAGGAGCAGGGGTACAGCCTGGGGTGGCCCCTCGGTTGGCAGCGCCTGCTAAGGAGCCGAGGGCTGGAGGCGTCGCCTGTCCCTGGCCTGGCGGGGTCGGCTTACAGTCTCAAAGTTGCCGTTGGTGGACGCCAGTCCTGCCCTCATGGGCGACAAGCCAGCCGGAGCCCGGCCACAAGCCGGGAGGTGCCACCCTCCTCGGGCCGTTCTGCCCGGGAGGCTGTGTGCCCGGGGTTGGCGGCCAGGGCTCAGAGCCAGCACCGCACGCCGCTTCCCGCCTCCCCTGGCCTCGGACGGAGTGGGGATGGGGCGCGGGGCGCCTGCGAGGGTCCGAGTCCTCCACCACGGCCCTTCTCTGCCCTGCCCGGGGCCACAGCATGACCACGCCGCGGGCTGTAAGTGTGTGTGGGCCCGGACGCCGCCCGACCGCTGCCCGCGCCACTCCGAATTGGTACATGTTAACACCTTGGTTTGCGTGAGCCCCTGTGACAGTGTGCTGGGTCTTCTGTCCCCTTAGGGCGGCTTTGGGGTGACCTTCTCTGCGGCGTCCTCTGCCTCGTCTGCCGAGGGCCTGAGGAAGGCAGGGCCACGCCTTCACTCTGACCAGCGCTGGCCTCTCCCCACAGGTCAAGCAGAAGGAAAACGGGGTCGCGCTAAAGTGCTTCCCGAGGGTGATCCGCGGTCTGGACGCCCTGGGCTGGGAGGACAGGCAGCTGGCCCTGGTGAAGGGCTTGCTGGCCGGGAACGTCTTCGACTGGGGAGCGAAAGCCGTCTCTGAGTAGGTGCCCGCTGCCTTCACAGCCCCTCCACACTTCAGCCCTGCCCTGCCTGCTCACTCCAGCTCGGGCTCAGGCAGCGCCCCAGCCCGGCCCCCAAGGGGGCAGCTGTGGGGGGATGGGGTTGCAGAGCCCTGGGCATCGCTTGGGGCGTGAGCAGCCCTGGGAATGACCGGCGGCTCTCTGGCCGTGCTGCCCCAAGCCTGTTCAGAGCAGGCACACAGACGGCTGGGGTGTGGATTTGGGGGCTGATGTTTTCAGACGTCAAAATCCAAATCTGGGGTTCGCACGTTAAGAGTGGGACTCAAACCACACTGAACGTTTGAAATTGGGAGAAGGAGGTGCTTTAGGAAGGAGCCTGCAGACTCGGGTGGGAGCACGCGCCCCAGGCTCCCTGAGTGCCCGGCCTGGGCTCTCGATCTGGGGGTGCTGTGGGATTTCCCCGGGGGGCCCTGAGGGAGTGGTTTCCCCGGCCCAGCCCTGGGCCTCGCCAGCTGGCCCGCCCACCACGGAACAGGGCCTCTCCCTTTGCGGGACGCTCTGTCTCCCACCTGGGGTCCTGTCCTTGGCCCTCGCTGGGTCCACATTGGGAAGAGCCACCCCCCCCCCCCCCGCCGTCACTGGCTCTCCCTTTGGGTGGCACGTTGGTGCGTGTGCTGGGCGAGGCTGGCACTGACCCAGGGCCTTCCCGGAGGCCGCCACGCGCTCGGGACCCTCCACCCCTCACCCCGCCCCCAGCCCCATACCACGTCCCACGTTCCGGAACGGGGGTTGCCCAGACGGCCACTGCTCTGGGGACCTGCTATGGATCCTAGCACGCTCGGCCACTTTGGGAAACGCTTCATCTGGGCTCTGTAGTGAATGCTGGAAGCTGAGGTTTGGGGGCTCTCATGACTTGTGTTCTTCTCCACACAGTGTCCTCGAATCTGACCCCCAGTTTGGCTTTGAGGAGGCGAAGATGAAGCTGCAAGGTAGGGATACCCAGGGCTCCCCTCCTGCGCTGGAACTCCGCCCGTGGGGAGGGTAGCGAGGGGACGGCTGCGGGAGGGGAGCGTGCCTGCAGGCGATGGTGTGGCTGACCATGTCCGTGTCCCCCAGAGCGGCCGTGGCTCGTGGACTCCTACAGCAAGTGGCTTCAGAGACTGAAGGTACACACCGCTGTCCCCGCCTCTGCCCCAGGGCCAGGCCGTGCTCTCGAGGCCCGGGAGGCGGGGAGGGCCACGGGAGATGGCGCGCAGCTGCCCCAGGGTAGCGCACTAGGGCCCCCCGGAGTCTCGCGCCATAGCCCGCTCCCCCCGGCCACTGGCCCCTGCCCCCTGCCCCAGCCCGACTCCTGCAGGCTCTCCTGGTTAGGTCGGTGGCCGCGGCTCAGAGGTCGTTGGGGCCGCAGTTCTGGAAGAGGCCCGGGCGCCCTGCCCCCCCAGCACCCCAGCGCCCACGGGAGCCAGCAGCCCTCGGCCTCGGCCTGCGGGAAGTGTGGAGTACGGAGGTGTCTGCAACGCTTGGACGCGCCTGTTCCCAACTGAACGTCCTGGTTTTGTCTTACAGGGGCCCCCTCACAAATGTGCCTTAATTTTCGCAGATAACAGTGGAATAGACGTCATTTTGGGAGTCTTCCCCTTTGTCAGGGAGCTTCTCTCTAGAGGGACGGAGGTGAGCGTCCAGGCCGCGGCGGGACCCCTGCCCTGGGCCCTCCACTCGCAGTGGGGTTGGCGCTGTCGTGGTCTCTGTGCGGGGCAGGTAGGTTCGGGTGAGGCTTGTCACACCACGGACCTTGGGTCAGCCTGACCGCAGTGTTCTGGGGCCGTCTTCATCCCGACCCGGGAGCCGGCCCTCCTGGAGGCCACCGAGCAGTGAGAGGTCATCGGGGGTCGTGCTTCTCAGCCGGCAACCCCGGGTGGGTGGGCGCACAAAGGCTGGCTCGGTGCCGGGCGGTGGCTGAGTCCCTACAAAGCTCGGGGCGTCCTGCTGCAGGTCATCCTGGCATGCAACTCGGGACCCGCCTTGAACGACGTGACCTACTGCGAGTCCCTCATTGTGGCCGAGCGCATCGCGGCCATGGACCCTGTCGTCCAGTAAGCTGGCCGGGAGCCTGGGGGGGCCTGCATGGACAGGTGGGGGCACGTTGGGAGCATCCGGGGTGCCGACTCCCAGGGCGCCAACCGACCCCTTGTGCTTGGCAGCTCGGCGCTCAGAGAAGAGAGGCTGCTGCTGATGCAGACGGGCTCCAGCTCCCCGTGTCTGGATCTCAGGTACCCCGAGGCACCTCCACACCTGCCCCCGGCCCCCAGTGCGCATGCCGAGCTGCAGCCCTTTAGTGGGGACCTGGGCGGTGGGCTCGGGACCCGTCGGCTGCACCGTGGGCTGGGTGTGCCTCGTCTGGTGAGGGAGGCAAACGCCCCCGAGGCCCCCCGGCTCCGATGATTGGGTCACCGCATTGGTGTTTTAGGCCCTGGGGACCCTAGAGCGTGAGAACCGGCCATCGGGAGCCGGCCCGGGGCCGGAACGGTTCTCTGGGCCGACCTCCTCCTTTCCTGGGCCGGCTGTTAACCAGGAAGGGGGATTTCATCAGTCCCACATCGAGAAGCGTCGTCAGGCCCGGTTTGCAGGGGGGCGGGGACTTTGAGCCCAGGGATGTAGCGAGCTGGGGGCTGGGGGTCCTCGGGCATTCTTTCCAGTTGCTGCCGTCGTGGGGACGGAGGGTGTGGCCTCTCCCAGGCCCGTCACCCCTGCCTCACCGCCCCCTTCCTCCCCGAAGCCGCCTGGACAAGGGGCTGGCCGTGCTGGTTCGGGAGCGAGGCGCAGACCTGGTGGTCATCGAGGGCATGGGCCGCGCCGTCCACACCAACTACCACGCGGCGCTGCGCTGCGAGAGCCTCAAGCTGGCCGTCATCAAGAACTCCTGGCTGGCCGAGCGGCTGGGCGGCCGGCTCTTCAGCGTCATCTTCAAGTACGAGGTCCCGGCCGAGTGAGGCGCCTGCCCTGCCGGACTGCTCTGCTCGCCGCTTGTCAGGAATGTACTTCGACCGCAACAGGGAAACCGCGTTCAGATCAGAACATTGGTGTCGCGCGCCTGTGACTCGGAGCCAGGTGCGCCCAGGTGTGAGCACGCTGCTTGTGCCGTTGGGGTCTCTTTCGTGCTGCCGTGTTCGTGGTGGGAGCCGCAACTTTTGTCCAGTGAGACATTCGTATTGGAATATATTTAACTGTGAAATAATCTTTTATATATATACACACGTGTATATGTATAGATGTAAATAACGCGCTCGCGTCTCCAGCAGGTCAGCGGGGCCTCGGGCACACTGAATAGAGGCTGGAGTGACACCAGACCGTGCCGTGTGGTTTCACAGAGAGTGGGCCTGGCCCCCCTTCCCGGGGGCGGCCGGGAGTGGGGTCTGCCCTCACTCACTGCCGGGGCCCCCAGGGTGGCCGTGGCTGTGGCCATCCCGTGGCTTCCTGCATCCCCCGCCCCTGTCCAGAGCGAGGAGACTCCCAGTGGCGTGTCAGGGAAGGTCGTCCTGTGTGTCCGCACCCCACTGCACCCGAGACCGACAGGCCGGGCGGAGCCACACTGCTGAGTGGAGGCGGCAGCCGCGAGGGCCTTCGAGGGCTCTCGGGCTTGGTGGCTGCCCGCACTCCTGCTCGGAGCCGATCGACCACATGGCCGTGCCCTGTCCAGGGCGGGCGCCTTGCTGGTCGAGGCCCTGGGCGGTGAGCGCTGACCCTTCCCGCAGGGAGCGGGCCGAGCCACGGCCGCCGCCCGTGTGCGTGCCGGATGGGGCTTTGCGCAGTCGCCTGGGAGCCAGCCTTGGAAGGCGGCCAGCCCCGTCCCCAGCTCTGCACACTCACGTGTGGGGCCGTGAGCACTCCTGCAGCATTCCGGGCCCCCCAGTGACCCACACACGTGTCACTCGCAGCCTCACGTGCTAGTGGCCACTTTGGCCAGGCCAGCCCAGCCCATTAACCCCCACCCCCCACAAGGGTCCCCCTGCCTCAGCCCCCCCCCCAGTCTAGCCCTGCACAGCTCAGCAGGCTGCAGCCCTTTGTGTGGCTTCCCTGGCCCCTCGGCCTGACTCCCCTCCACCGCCTGCTTCCTGGTCGGGGAGCGGCGCTGGCCTGCCTGGTGCAGGGGTGGCCCAGGACAGACACCCAGGAGGCCCCAAGAAGTCCGGCCAGAGCCTGGCTCAGCCCGACGCCCAGACACCCCCACAGGTCCTCCCATCTGCCCCGCCTGCCCGTCAGGGGGCCTGCAGCACCCCGGCCCTGCGTCAGCTGGGCAGAGCCGTACGGGGAGGACCCGCGCTGCTGCCAGGCACCCTTCTGGGAAAGACCCGGGCTTCCCAGGGGCTAAGCCTGGCCCGTGGAAGGTAACCGTGTGGTGGCAGGCAGTGCCCACGCAGGGCTGGACAAGGATTGGCCCCCACTTCTCCCCCCCAGGAGCCCCAGCAGCCAGCCCAGCCCAGCACTGGCCGAGAGTCCCCTGGCTGAGGTTCCTCCAGGTGCCCCCCTTCAATGCACCCCAGATTCTAGGGGCTCTGAAGGCCAGGCACACCTCCCAAATGCCCTGCTTGGTGCTCCTTCTGGCCTTGGGGCACAGCTTCCCAAGGAGGGGCCTGGTGGGTCTGGGGAGGTGTGTGGGGTCAGTAGACCCCCTCCACCCGGGCCTTTGCTGAGATTGGCCAAGTGGCCCTGGAGACTACAGAGGGACACCTCGAGGGAGACCGTGTCCACCCACCAGCACCCAGCCTTGGGTCGGGTGTCCAGCTTCCCACAGGCCTTATCGGGAAGACAGCAGGGCTTACCCTAGTGGTGGGACATGAGGCCTCCCCAGCCAAACCCGCCGCCTGCTGCATAAAGGGCACTGCCTGTCGCAGAGGTCCCTGGCGGCCCTTGGCACCCCAGGTGGCTCCTGTGGAGGTCGGAGGCCGGATGCCGGGGTGCGGGATGAGCCCAGACACAGAGCCCTTGTGGCCTGGCTGGCATCCCGCCTTCTCCAGGGGAGGGGCAGTGTATGCATTTAGCCAGCTGGGGGTCCTCTGGCCTGGGGTCCCTGCCCAGGGTCAAGCTTATGCCCCCACACACCACAGTGGGACTGGGAGGCGGGGAGAGAGGGAACAGCGGCTGCGTCTTGGAGGCTGGAGATCCCCTCCCTGGGGAGCCAGTCCACCGAGCCCTCTGTGGACAGAGGTCAGGGGTGTCCTCACACAGACCCTGGCCCAGGAACGCCTGACAGGTGGTCACAAGGGGGAGTGCGTGGGTGGGTGCCCCCCCCCCGCCCCAGCAAGCGGGAACCTGTTTATTGGAGTTGTGTCCGCAAGCCTGGAGTCTAAAGTGTCCCATACAGAGCAGGCCTTGTGCGGAACAAGCCAGTCGCAGTCGGGCAGGGGACGGGCACGTAACGAGCATCCCGGGAACCGCACACTTAGAGCTGCGCACCCGTGACGCCGAAAACCAGGTACGACGGAGAAAGGACTGGGCACCACTTTAATGTCGTAGAAGCTTTGTCTCTAAAAATTTAAATACCTCTCATATATATGCTAACGTGGTGAAAAATCTGCCCAGACCCTGGGCAGGCTCCCTTCCTCCCCGGGGGAGGGGTGGGGGTCTGGGTCCGCCCTGGGGGGTCCCTCAGAGTCGGAGCAGGAGGCCCGTGGCGGCGGAGCCCTTGGCGGGGGCCGGCACATCCCCCCAGCCCCCGCGGCCCCCTGAGCAGGCACCCTCAGGGGTGCCCCGCTCCTCCCCCGGGGGAGCCCGTGGGGCCTGCAGCCGCTGCTGCCGCTCCTGGGCCTGCCGGGCCCGGCTGGCGATGGCGCGCACGCGGCTTTGGCTGCGAGAGGAGGAGCGCCGCAGGAAGCCGGGGGGCCCAGGCGCCCCTTCCCCCGCCACAGTCAGGCCCACAGTCAGGCTGGTGGGCGAGGTGATGTCGCCAGCCTGCTGGAAGCCCGTGAGCCAGCGCAGCTGCTCCGTCAGCGCGTCCCGCCGCGCCCCCTGCCCGGCCCGCCCCTGCCCCACCAGGCCCAGGCTCTGGCCCGGGAGCTCCCCCCGGGGCGCGAAGTCGTCAGCAGTCAGGTCCCCCAGGCTCTTGGACTTGGCGGCTGCAGGGCAGTCCCGGAGGCCCGCCAGAGGGAGGCGGCCCCAGGGCGGCCTGGGGGCGGGGGGCAGCGGCGGAAGGTCTTCCGGTGCTGCAGGCAGCTGGCTGGCAGCCCGCAGGTTGGGGCTGGATTTGCTCTTGGTCACAGCAGGCAGGTCCAGGCGGGCGGCCGTGGCCGAGCAGGGCCGCAGGGGCAGGCGTCCGGCTGGAGCCCCCGGGGCACTCTCGCGGCCCAGGCCCAGACCCAGGCCCGGCAGGGAGAGGTCGATGACCGTGTCGCTGGACGACACACTGGAGGACGAGGACACGCTGTCGCGATGGCCCCCTGGTTCCAGCCGCCGCCACAGCCGGTCTCCACCCGTGACGTCTGAGTACACGGTGGGGCAGGGCCCAGCCAGGGGCCGCCATCCGCCCGGGAGCTCCGAGGGCACCTGCCCCTCACTCTCGGCCTTTCGGACCATCTGGCTGCTAGGGGCCCCCTCACGTGCCCCCCCGGGGCCCCCGCCATTGTACACGCTCCGCCGGCTCTCCAGGGCCGGCTCCATGTCCCCTCGGCTCTGGGTCCTGGGCTGGAAGGGCGCGGAAGCTCCCAGAGCTACCGCTGGGGGGCTCGCCACTTTGGCGCGGGGGCCCCAGGCGCGCGGGGGCCCTCCTGGGGAGGGGCTGGCGGGGGCAGCCGCCAGAGGTGGGGGGCCGGGGCCCGGGGCTGGCTCCTCGGCGATGGTTTCCAGACCACATAGGGAGGAGCCCGTCCTCTGCACGGAGAAGGGGCGGGTATCTGTGGACGAGAGGGAGAGGACCACGCTGGGCGCGTCGCCCGTGGACAGTGCTCCCAGGACCCTCAGCGGCCAGGCGCCTCCGTGTGCACACAGCTGCCCCCACCCTGCCCTCCGGCTCTGCTGCGGCTGGGGCGGGGGGAGCAGACAGTCTGTGCCCACAGGCAGGGCCCACAGGGCCCCCGGACAGGCCAGGGCCAGGGACGGCACAGGGCACACGGGGTCTGGGCCCCATTACCTGGCACTCGGCTGCTCTCAGTCCCTAACTATGGAGGCAGCGTGGGGACAGAAAGGAGAACAGGGTGGTCAGCGTGTGGGCGGGGCTGGCAGGTGGACAGACAAACAGCAAGGCTGGGCGGGGCGCAGGGAGGGACGGGGGTCTGGGGGAGGGGAACCGCTCAGCTTTCAGCCCCTCCCCAGGCTGGGGTTCCCTGACAAGGTGCCCTCGGGCTGTTGCCTGTCCCAGCCGCGGCTCGGCTCTACGCGGGCCACAGCGGAGCGCGCAGGGCGGGGGGGCAGGTGCCATCTGCCCCAGCCCTGCAAATGCTGGGGCCCAGGCACCGTCGGCAGCGTCGCGGGCCGCCCTGCTGTGCTGCACTGACCCGCGCCAGGCTTCTCGGAGGACTGCGGTGCAGGGCCAGCAGCCGAGCACCTGCAGCCTGGCCCTGGGGCGGGGGTGGGGGGCTGCAAGCTGCCCCCAGGCCTGGGGAAAGGCGTCAGGCGGCGGCGGGGCAGGCCAGCGCGAAGGCCCGACGGGGGCACCAGGCCACGGACATCGGCACACACGGCAGCTGGAGTCAGACCCGCTCTCACTTCCGGGCCACTTGGGGGCTTGTGGGGGGGCCTCTGGGGGCAAGAGGCCTAGGGCTTGGCACTGTCAGATGCGGAAGGGGTGCTGGGGCTACCAGGGACCCCCAGGCAAGCCAGCGGGGCAAGGGGAAAGGAAGCCAGGATGAGCACACGGAGACGGCGGTTTTGGACGCAGAAGCGCAGGGAGGGCGCCCGGCCCAGGCCATGCCAAGGGGCAGTGAGGGGGCAGCACAGGGGACGCCGGCCAGGAGCGTCCGGTCTTACCGGTGGACAGCATGGAGGATTTACTCCTAATCTCCTCCAGCTTTTGAACGAACAAGGCATTCATCTCCCTCTGCAGGGCCCCTGCCTGCCTGCGGGCACCCTCGGGCCAGCACGGGACCACCTCAGAGCTGCCCAGGCCGCTGGAGTCCGAGGACACGGAGCCGCCGCCGCCCGGACCCTGCCACTGGGCCCCTCTGCGTCTCCCCACACCGGGGCAGGGAGCCCCCAGCGAGTCCGCCCGGGCGCAGGGCTGCTGGCTGATGGCCTCGTGCGCGGCTGCGGGCCCCGGGCTGGGCAGCTGCCCCCGCCGCAGGCCCTCCGCGTCCTCTCCAGCGCAGGAGCCCACCACGCACTTCATGCAGGTGGCGGCCACCCCAGCAGGCCCGGGGCCCTCAGGGGCACAAGGGGACTGCTCCTGGGCCAGACCCCCCTGCGCCGGGCTCCTCCCCACCGGCGCCTTACCTCGGGGGCTGCCGGGCTCCTCGGGGGCTGAGGCCTCCAGAGCGGGGCCGGGGCTGGGGGCCGCCACGTCACGGGCCTGCCCCTCGGAGCCTGTGTCCCGCGTGCCCAGAACCAGCTCCGGGAGGGCCTTGTGGCCCGGCTTCTGGCTCTTGGTCGGGGCACTGGCCGTACGCCGCAGGAGCCGCTGGCTAACGGAAGGCCGGGGCAGGGGCCGCCCAGCAGCATGACTGTCCAGGGAGCCGGGCTTTGGGCCTCTGAGGAACAGGCCTTTTAGGCCCAGAGCCTGCTTGACCTGCAAGAGAAGGAGCCCACATAGCCGGTAGCCAGGCACCGGGGCCAGGGACCGCCCGCCCCGTCCAGGCACACCGTGGCCGGCGGTGACCAGGCTGAGCCACCGCAGCCCCAGGGCCAGCTTGGCGAAGGCATCAGCGGGCCTGTCAGGCTTGTGCCGCCCACAGCTGCACGTAGGGGAGAGGGTCCCCAGGGCACCCCTGCCTTGGCACAGACCAGGAAGGCGCCCGCCTTCCCTGAGCGCAGCGGGAGGGTCCCCACATGCAGAGGCCCCGAGGGTCTCAGGACATGCGGGCCCAGTGAGGGCTGCAAGGAGGAGGCCCGGGCTTCTCCAAACAGGGACCCTGAACTCTGGCCCCTGCGCCCACACATGTACCCCTCGCAGGTCCCCAAAGCCCCCGGCTCTGGCAGAGCAGGCCGGCACAGGGCCCCCGGAGTGGTGCTGGCAGGGAGAGAGAGCTGAGAGAGAACCCCGTGGAAGCAGGCACCGCCCCGCTCACGCTCACCCTGCCCTCGGGCGCCACAGGCCGAGGAAGCAAGCGAAGCCGGGTGCAGGCCAGCGGTCTGCTCTCCCATGTCCCTGCCCGCCCGGTGCCCCAGGGGTGCTGCCTCTTCTGGGGAGCCTTCCTGGCTGCTTCCAGCCTCACCCTGCTCTCTGCACAGCCGTCCTAAGGGCAGGGCCCGCGCTGCCTCGGCCTCCCCTGAACTGCCGCTGGCCTCGGCCTCCCTGCCCGAGGAGAGCAGCCGGGGGTCCCCAGACTGGCCGGCAGGGGCCCGGGGCACCGCCGGGGAGGCCGAGAGCTGTGTCTCCAGAGTGCAGAGGCCGGAGGGTCCCCACATGCAGAGGCCCCGACAACAGCCACGACTCCCCAGGGACACGGGGCACTCTGGGCAGAGGCGTTCACGGGGCAGCACTTGAATCGGCTTCCCGATTCAAGATCCCAGATCCAGAGCAATTTGGTCAAAGTTGGCTGCGGAGTCATCTAGAAGAAGGTCCAGGATTCAAGCTCAGAGCTCCTGGTCCCGGGGGCCTCCCCACCCCACAGCAGGTGCACACAGAGCCAGGGAGCACACGGGGGGCGGGGGACAGAGAGGAAGGGCGAGGGCAGGGAGGGCGACGGGTGCAGGGCTGCCAGTGGTGCTCCGAGCTAGAGGACCGGACACAGAGGGGCGGGGGCACGGGGCAGAGGACAGAGGAGGGACGGAAGGCCGGGAGGGGTCCACGCACAGGGGGCCTCGCCGGAGTCCTGGACCTGCCTCATAAATGCCGCTCTGTGGCTGAACATGGCCCGGGGGACCCCAGAACCACACCACGATCCATGTCACATGAGCGGACAGTCTCCAAAACGCTACCAGGAGTCACGGATGCTAATGGGTACGGCCTGAGCATGCGGGTAGGGGCGGGCAGCTCCGCCACCCCGGCGCTGGGGTACCTTCGAGCTCCTAACGGGACTGTCCTTCTAAAAGTAGACTTTGGACATGGGGAAGCGCACTGCAAGACCAAAGAGACAGAGTGACAGCCGTGAGACACCGACAGCCGGGCCGGAGCCCGCGGAGACAGGCAGACGGGACAGACAGACGGCTCGACGGCGGGCAGGAGCAAGCGGCCGCGCCCGGCAGCACCTCGGAGCCGTGGAGGTGGCAGGAGAGAGGCGGTCGGCGCCAGGACCACACGGGCCCCCCATGCACGCCCAACAGACCGCCACACGCTGGCCCCGCCTGGGCCCGGAGCTCAGAGCTGGGGGGATGGAGGAGGACCCCCATCCAGGGATGTGGGGGACGGGGAGCAAAGCCAGGCGGACCCCTTCCAGCCAGAGACGGACGGAGAACTGGGGACCCTGAGACACAGAAGGCGTGAGGAGGCTCGGGAAAGACGGGGAGCGGGGACGGGGGCCACAGCGGCCGCGGGACACAGAGGTCAGGTGCCCCCACCGCCCACTCTGCAGGTGTGGAAACAGGCCCAGTGAGTGGCCAGGAGGCCCAACGGCCCTGGCAACATGGCTGGGGTGGGACTGGGGTGGGGCGAGGCCGGTGGTCCTGCAGGCGGCACTCACCTTACCACTGATGTCACTGACGGCCACGTGGACAAAGATGGAGGCCTCTTCCATCCCCTCCAGGTACACATGCCGATAGCCTGAAATGGCCGGTCACGGCTCACCCTGCCCCACTCTGCTCAAAGGTCCTGAGGCCCTGAATCCAACCCGTGAGCCCAGCTCTGGGGACTCCTCCTCCAGGAAGCCCGCTGGTATTGCAGGCTCTTCCTCTTTCTGGGGGCCGGGCAGCGCAACACCTGAGCGCCCCTCTCTCCCCATCCACAAAGTGCCCTCGGTCTTGTACCTTCCTCCTCGGCTCGCTCTGTGTCCCTAGGCCCCCCCATGGCAGGAGTCGACCCATAGGAGGAAGGTCAGCCCTGGCGCCCTCAGCTGACCTACAGGGGACACTGGTCTGTGTATGGGGGGCGGGTCTCTGTGGGGTACGCTGGTCTGGGGTGGAATGCTGGCCTCCATGGTGGACGCCTGCCTGCGCAGGGGACGCTGGTCTCTGTTATGGGGGACACCACCCCGCCCCACCCTGCCGGCCCTCTGCCCACCTGGCATCATGCTGCTGAAGGCCAGTGTCCTCTGGCCAATGAAGTCCCGCCCAATGGGGTCATGGTCCCAGACGAGGAAGCGCACCAGTGTGATCTCAGGCATATGCACAGTGAACACCAGGGTCTCCTCCCACACGGGGTTGAATCCTGGCGGCCACCGGAAGCAGGGTCACCTCCCACCCCAGGTCCAGCCTGGAGGCCGCTGGGGCCCACGCCCTCTTCCGGTGCCTGGGCCAAGAGGAGCAGCACCCGGGGACCAGGCTCTGAGCCAGGCTCCCCCAGGAGGCCTAGGTCACAGGAGCGGCCCCAGCCCCCTCCCCTGTGAGGCTGCGGTCAGCGGAGCCTGGCGGGGCCCTGGGCCTCACCGTTGTCGTCCACCACTCGCGTCTGCTCCTTGCTGCAGTCCACGGGGAGCCCGATGACCTCCACCTCCACAAAGGGGTCAATGATCTGGGGGGAGGGCAGGGGTGGCACTGGGCCTGGGGTGTTGCTCCAGCCCCGCCCACCCACGCCAGGACCCCTCCTACCTCGCCTCGGTCCCCCAGCATTGAATCCCTTGGCTTGGGGAGCTGCTGCCCGCTGATGATCCGGAGCACCAGCTGCTTTTTGAGCTGCCCGGGCAGAGGGTCCTCGGAGTTGGGGTTGAAGATGCCTGGGGGGTCAGGGTGCCAGGCTGAGGGGAGCGGTGGCTGCACAGTGCACCCCACCGCACCCTGTTGACCGGACAGGAGCCCCAGGCCAGGGGCGGGGAGAGGGGGGGCAGGGTTCCAGCTCGGGGGCACCAGGGGTCTGCGTGCTGGCCCCTCTGTGACCGCCCTGAGCTAGGACACCGTCCTCTCCCCTCTCTGCACGCTGCCTCTGGGTGGGGGGCCGGGGCTGGGCGCCCCAGCGATGGGGCTCTGCAGGCCCATCCCCCGAGGAGGTGTGGTGAGGCTGGCAGGAGGGGTGGGGGGAGGATTCAGGTTAAAATGGGGAGAACTGCACACATGATCTCCAGCGGTTTCCAGTGAGAAAACTGAAGGGTCTGGGAAGGGACTGGGAAGCTCTGGTGACTGGCCCGGGCCGGGCCCTCGCTCCAGGGTGCCTCGGCCTGAGCCCCGTGGGGAGTCGCCTCAGACATGTCCTGCTGGGGGGCCGCATGGTGGGCCAGGCATGGCGAGGGGCTCCCTAGTTCACCCCCTGCCGACCCCTGGCAGAGTGGGGACCCTTCACCACACCCCCACCTCTGGCATCCTGGGGCCACGTCCTGGGTGGCCCCCCAGGTGACCCTGCGGCAGCTGCCCCTGCCCGCCCCGCGTCCCGGGCCCCCGGGCCTCACCCTGGCACATGCACTGCGGCTTGAGCACGTAGCCACAGTTCCCGTTGGCACTGAACTTGGC
>NC_138372.1:1191622-1224661 GCF_054177405.1 Leptonychotes weddellii | reverse complement strand
CTAGGAGCAGGAACGGGGGCCCATGCTGGCCAGTCTGGCCCCGAGACCCGGAGGTCCACACCCTGGGCTCCCCCTCCCCCACCCCACTGTGCGGTCACGGGGCCACCGCGGAGCCTGCGCATCCAACACCAGCTGTCGCAGGGACACGAGCACATCCTGCCACCACTCTGGTCAGGGGCCAGGCTGGGGCAGGGCACTGACCCTCGGCTCTGGCTGCCTTGGGAGTCCGGGTCCTCATCCCCTTCCTCCATGCTGGCCGCTTTCTTTAGCTTGCTGCTCTTCTTCTGTGCAGAAGGAGAGCGGAGTCAGGCCCCGTGGAGCCCCTGGCTCAGCCGAGTCACCTGCACTGGCCGGCAGGGTGAAGGAGGCAGGCCTGCCATCCGGGGGTCCTGGTTCCCCAGCTTCCAGGCTGGGCCCGCCGGTCCTCTGCAGTATGCTGGTCGGCCTGGGCCCCGAGTGACCCGGGGGCATGGGCTGGGGAGGGCCATCAAGGCCTCTACCCCGTGCAGCCCCAGTCAGACCAGGTAGCTAGGAGTCCAGAGGGGGATTCCAGGAGACAGGCCCAGGGCCCTGGGAGCTGGAGGGGATGCCCCGGCTGGCCGGCCCAGGGACAGTTGGGCAAGCGGGAAGACGGAGCATGGTGGGCTCCGGCAAGGTGCCCCCGCCTGGGAGCCCCGCCAGACCTTGAGCATGGAGAAGCCGCTCATAAGGATGCGGTTGTTCCGTCGGCTGGCCCCGGCATCCTCTCTGGACTCCACGTCCTCCTCAGCCTGGGGGAGAGGGAGACAGAGGTGACGGTGGGGGGTGGGGGGGGAACCTGGCCTCAGTCCCAGGGGCTCCAGGTACCCCTCCCGCAAGGAGCCCGGAGGCAGCAGGGGCAGGTAGGGCCCGTGGAGACACATTCCGCAGCCCGCCCTGGGGGCTCAGCGGCCGCAGGGAGCGGGGATCCAAGAGGGAGCCCCTCGAGATGTGTTGCTTTAAGCCCATTAAGGCCCCGGTTCTGAATTTTTTCCCCCGCAGTGGGTGAGTGTATGATAAACGCCGTTTGTGTGTCTGCAAGGTTGCTCGGCCGTGCGCACTTCCGTAAGGCCCGTGCGAAGCTCCCTGTGGCTCTGGGGTCCGGCCCTGCTTCTTGCGGAGACAAATGCGGGTCTGCGCCCCCAAAGCTGCCCTTGTTGGCATCAGGGCTACTGTGAGCCTTCCTGGCCGCTACTTATGGGACTGCTTCCCCGCCCCGCCCGAGGGGGCTCCCCAGGCCCCGTCCTGCACACGCATCCGCACACACCTGTGGGCGCACCCCTGCACATCTGCAGCTCCCCACCAACCATGCCCCGGCCTGGACCGCCGGCCTCGCAGCCTGGACCCCGGAGCTCAAGCCGGGCCCCACTGTGCCCGACGGGGGAACACATGATGGTCAGCTCTGCAGCTCCCCACCAACCATGCCCCGGCCTGGACCACTGGCCTCGCAGCCTGGACCCTGGAGCTCAAGCCGGGCCCCACTGTGCCCGACGGGGGAACACATGATGGTCAGCTCTGCAGCTCCGGTGTCCGCCCTGGGGCCGCTCTGCTCACGCCCTGCTAGTCAGCACAGAAGGAGCCAGCCCGAAGCCCGAGGCCCAGGTCGGCAGCAACAGAGGTGCTCAGCATCAGCTACGGTCCAGCTGCTCTCAAAAGGGTTTCTCTTCCTCTTCCCCAGCGCAGCAACAACCGCCCGTCTCCCTCCTAATTTATTGATGGTTCCACGGCACACTGGCGGAGGCCCTGGGAGCCGTGTGCGTGGTGTGTCTGGAGCCAGTCGGGGCCAACACACTTCGCAGCTCTGTAAACACCGCCCAAAACGCCGCGCGCCCTAAAGAAGCAGCGGCAGCCTCAGCCAGAATCCGCTGCCGCCCCCCCCCAACACCCACACGCCCGAGCTTGGCAGGGGTTACAGCCCAGGCCCGAGCTCCGACCACCCTTAGGGAGGCTGTGGGCAGCGGAGGGCTGCACTGGGCCACTCCTGCCCACCCCCCACAGCCTGGTGACCCTAGAGAGCTCTGAAGGGTGGGGTGGGGCGGGCAGGACGGCAGGCTGCGGAGCACCCATGCCCTGGACAGAGTACAGGGGGCAGGGCACGGCCCGGTCGGCCCCTTCTGTTCAAGCAGGTCCCGTCCTGGCCCCTCCGGATGTCGGGGAGGGGGGTGCTGGGTTCCTCCCAGAGAATCAGGCCTGTCCTTGGCCAGCACCAGCACCACTAGAGTGTGCCCAGCACTGCAGACCAGGGTCCCCTCCTTGCCCGTCTGACTGCACTCTGAGCCACCTGCCCTCTCCCACACAGGGACCTCCTGGGGGTGGGGGACCACGGCCTCGGGCCCCCAGCCAAGGGGACAGAGAGGCATGTTGGGTGCATGTGCATGACCCCACTGCCCAGATGCTCCCCCCTCTGCCTAGCCCCCCTTCATAGAGCTCTGTGCCCCGCACCCCCATTGTCCCCCTACCCATGTCCCAGCAGGGATGGCCTAGTGCTGCAAGGTGCCTTCCCTGACGCCCCCTCCAAGCTCCATGCCTGGTGGCTCAGACTGAGCTGCTACTGCTTCTCCTACTCTTCCTCCTCCTCCTCCTCCAGGAAGCCTTCCCTGAGTACCTGCTCCTCCTCACGCAAAAAATCACACAGACATGTTTCCCAGGTCCAAGCGGCCATCCTGTGTGTCCCCAAGTTCCTGGGTGCATGCCCAGATATTGCTTGGTCAAGGGAAAGCAGGGACTTCACATCGTGTCCACCATACTGGACATGTTGCCCACCTGCTCACATACCAGAGCTAAATGTGCTCTGTGTCCTCCCCACCCAGAAATCCGGGGACGGGTTTGGTGGTGAGGTGGGGGGTGTATGTATGAACAGGTGTGCACAGACCAGATGTTCCAGGCCCTTCCCTCAGCCGCAGGCTGACCTCATGGGCTGCAGGGCTCTCACCTTTTTGCCCTCTGCCTTGTGCCCAAGCTTTCCAGATGAGGGCAGTGTGGACACGGTGAAGTCATTTGGGTCCTCACAGTCCCGAATCTTCGACTCCTTCATTAGGGAATCCAGCTTCTTCTTGGCGATGTTTTCCACACGCTTCCGATTGGTGGCGACCTGCCAGAGCCGGACGGCCACCCCGTGCCATCAGTCCCCAGCCCTGTGGCAGCAGCGGTGACGGCCCCCAAGGTCCCTGCTGGAGGGGCCTGCTGGAGCTGGGGAGCCAGAACCCCATCTTGGCTTCTCACCCCCGGCCCCAGCCGCACACTCACTCCTACATGGCGTTGCTTTATCCTCACACCACCCCACCACAGGGCCAGACAGCAGGCCTGTGATTTGCCCCAGAGCCCCAGACAGTGACCAGCAGGCCCTGAACCAAGGCCTCTCTGATTTTAACACCTGCATCCTTTAACTGCACAATGCTGCCCACAGAAACTCAGCAGACGGCTTGCCACGCATCCAGCCAGTGGGCCTTGGGGGAGGGGGTCAGGGTACCCGGTGGCCACTCTGGACTCCAGGAGCCCTAAGCAGCTGGGGATCTGGGATCCCTCCACTGGCTACCAGACACCTCAAGGAGATGGGCAGGGGTGGGGACGGAGGGCCTGGCTGGCCAGCAACCGGGGGCTGGGCAGTTCTCTCTGCCTGGAGCAGCGCCCCCTTGTAGCCCTGACACACGGGGACCCCTCTGGGGCAGGGCCTGGGCCATGGGCATCCGGTGCCCCGGGCCCCGGTTGGAGTCATGCCAGTTAGACATCAGACAACATGGGTTTACGGTCACCTGGGACCAGAGGAATATGCAGGCACATCCAAAGCAGAAAGAATTCTGCTGCTTCAGGGCTTTCTAAAACAATTAGCTAACGTGGCTGGGAATGCTCCTGCACAATTATTTTCCCATCTGAGGGCCCCTCCAGGAGAAAGAATGCCTTCCTACCTCACAGCAGCGGCTTAGAACAGTGCCCAGAGGAGAGAAGAAGCTAATTACAGAGCTCCCCCAGCCCTGCTATGCCAAGCCCTTTTTCACTCCTCAGCCTCCCTGTGTGACCCCCCAGACCCAGAGCCTCTGGGTGAAAAGGTGGAAGCCCGCTAGCTGGGAGCTCAGGGGCCAAGTCTTGTGTGAAGGGGCAGGTAGGGAAGGGCCCCCACTGGCTGAGCACATGCCCAGCTGTGTAGCCACTGGGCAAAGCACCCTCGCATCTGCCCAATATCCCTCTCTCAGCCACCTGCCTTCTCACAGCAAGGCTATGAGCCTGCTGTTCAGGGCCACAGCCCCCCCCTCCCCGAAGAGGGCCTCCCAGCCCCTACTCACATCCCCGTTGAGAAGTTTGCAGTCCTCATCGATCTCGTCCGCGCTGTCTTCATCAGACACCTCGCCCTCCTCGGCATCCTCACTGATGTTGGCAGGAAGCTTCTTGCCCTGGGGGGAGGCAGTGGGCCATGGGAGGGGTCCTGCAGGAAGTACCGCGAGGGCAGTACCCATACAGGAAGCAGCAAAGGGAAGGAGCCTTTCTCAAGCTTGCTTGTGGACCTCAGGCCATGGGGCAGAGGCCAGCCCAGCACTTCCTTGCTGCAGCAGCATGGGAGGGAAATGCTGGGTTGTGCACACAGAGGTCCCTAGATTGAGTGGCCACTATGGAGGGAGACTGAGGGCAGGTCAGGGCTAGGGCCTACCCTGACTCCTCAAATCTGCCACAGATGGTGTGGAGCCCCATATTATCTAGAGCAGGGCAATTGCCCCTCACCTGGCCACAGATCAGAGGTCAGAGGCCCAGCAGGATGCTGGCCCTAGGAGGGTCAGGCAGGTGCTCACCTTCACCAGAATCTTGCCCTTGAGCATCTGCGGAGAGGGAAGCATGGTGGCATCCTCACTGCTTACTGATGACAAGTCCAGCTTATCCCCGAGGATATCAGTCAGATACTGGGCCATCTTTTTCTGCTGGATGACACTGCAGTGGTTCTCAATGGACAGGATCACTGGGTACCTGTGGCCCCAAGGTGGAAGGAGCAGAGTGAAGCCAGGGGAGGGCAAGACCCCACCTGTGTAAAACCTCAAGTCACCTGCACCAGTGAATGAAAAGAGATCTTTACCAATAACCAGGATAGATGGAACTGCCAGCCACTCTGGGAGGGGGTCCATCAAGGGCTTTGAAAAGCCACTGAGTGGGTGGGAAAGGAGCTGGGAGATTTTAGGGACAGATAAAGAAGGCATGCAGTCCATATCCCAATAAGAAAAAACAAAGGCAATTAGAAACTCCAGGAAAACAAGAGGAAATATTGGAGCAAGTCATCAAGTTATGGTTTAAAACTGATGTGGACTCAACTGAGGTGCAACGTGAAGCAATGAATAGACTGAGAAAGATAATCTCACTGACCTAGATACTGGAGACACTGTCCTGTGAATGGCTCTGGGGTCCCAACATTGGCCCCATAAGAAAGGAGACATAAGCTGGGCACATACCATCTGGTAGAACATTGTTATTACCTATGTAGCGCAGAATGGGGAGTATAACATAGGGATTTTCATTATATGCTCTTCAGTCGTTTGATTTGTTTTTTAACCAAGTGCACATTTTACTTGGATTTTTGCCCAAAGGTAACATGATCTTTTTAGAAAACGTAGGTGACCCAGACCTAGAGGGCATGAATCAGAGCAAGAGATGGGCAAGTCCCGTGATGTGGAAAGGGCAGACAGGACTTGGGGCAAAAGTATTCACCTCCCCATTTCTCAGGCAAGAGACTGAAGTCTAAAGCCCAAGGCCCTAGGGAAGAGCCTTATGCCTGCAAAGATTATGCTGGCACACATAAGGTGCGAGCCCTGTGCTGAGACATTAGCAGGTCCCTGGGTCTTCTGCAGCTACAGACACCTGTCTGTCCCAGCTCCCCTGCCCTGAGATGCCTCTCTCACCTGCAATTCTGGGGCCCAGGCTGCCAATCCTCACTCCCACTCCCTTCTGGCAGCCCAAGACAGAGCTTCGGCAAGCTCTTCCGGGAGGGGCCCCCCTATTCTCTATTTCCGAAATCAATCTTGCGTCTCCTCCCCTCCCTCATTAAATTAGTTCTTTCCTTGCCTGTGAGCCTTGTTCCGCCAAGACTTGAAGGTGACTGTAAGTGTGGGGAGGCAGTCTTCTATTTCCAGAAACTAAATTGGATTTTGCTCACCAGTGTCTGTAGCTACAGCTGAGTGGCAGCAAATTGAGTTTGGACATCGAGTAGCTTCTGGGGGGTAATTAGTACCAGAGCTACCACTGGTGCAGGCGGCTGGCACCAGGGGCTGCCGAGTGTGTGTGGGCAGGGGCTGTTGGCACAGGTACCCCACCAGCCACAGCTCAGCCGCTATCAGCTCCTGCACCCACCGCCTTCCCTCTCCCCAGGCCTGCGGCTCCACTCCCTTCCCCGACCCTCAGCCTCGACAAGAGACCCCAAAATCAGCCCCTCGGCCCGGAAAAGGATGTGGGGGAGGGGCAGGAAGAGCCGTTTGAGCCCCTCCCCAGTCCCAGCCACTCACTCATTCTTGACAAAGGCGTATTTGTTGATGGTTTCGATGACATCTTTGAAGAGGATCTTGGAGGTCAGAGTATAGCCATGGTGCACGATGGGCTCCCCGTCAGGCCCGTCCCAGCAGTCCACTGTGGGCAGGCAGACCCCAGTCAGCCACAAGAGCCTGGCTGCCCATGCCCAGAGACCCCACCGCAGCTCGTGGACTGGCCGAAGGGGTCCTCCCGCCCGGCAACTAACAGCAGGAGGAGCCTGTCACAGCCCCTGCCTGGGAGGAGAGCAGACACCCTGCTCAGAGACGCCACAGCGGTGTCCCTGAGAGGAGCCGCCCGTCCGCAGCTCAGGCCCAGGGCCCCAAGGCTGCTGGGATGTGTCCTAGAGCCCCCACCACGTACCCTCCACGCAACGGCAGCCGGCCTGCAGGACCCAGGCGTACATGTCCGCCCGAGACTGGGACATGAGCTGGTCGCCCACGAGGTAGGTGTTGTGGGACGAGGTGATAAAATAGTGGCTCAGCGGCCGGGTCATGTCCTGGTGCACACCATGGTGCTCCGGGTTGAAGATGTCGCCGGCAGGACTCCGAGTATAGTTGGTGAAACCTGCGTGGGGAGTGCGGTGGGTGCTTAGGCCCCACCACAAGGCTCATCTCAGCACCACCCATCTCCGCGCCGTGTGGAGCAGGAAGCTGCCCGCTCGGGCCACCTGTCCAGGCCCACGGGTTGCCCGCCAGCACCCCCCATCGGCCTGCCAGGACAGCTGCACCGCAGCGACGCCCTCACTCACCATCAATGCCCAGCACCCCCTTACTCTTGTTTTCTGGGCAGGGCTCAAACTGCTTGATGATGTCCCGGCAGCTCTCAAGGGTCACACCCGCCATCTAGGCCAGAGCAGGGGCTTAAGCCCAGGCTAGCCCGTCACTGGCCTGGGCTAGCCTCAGGCGGCAGGCCCTCCTCCACCACCACCACTGCCTCCCACCCAGCCTCTGATGGTCACGTCAAGACTAACCATGGCCGGGGGAGGCTCAGACCCCTGCAGTGTGCTTCCCAGACTGGGGGACACTCTGGCCACCCCCAGTGTCACAAGACTCAGGCTCGGTGGCCAGAAGACTACTGGTGGATCACATGGCTTTGGAAGACCTGTCACCGACTGCGGATCCTTGAAGCAGGGGAGGGGTCTTGGGTTCCATCAGCTGGGCCGTCCCTCATCCCCACTCTGTTAGGGGTCTCAAGAGCTATGGGCCAGGGCAGTCCTGGCAGGGAGTCCTGTGTGTGCAGGGGTGCAGGAGAACCAGGACCCAGTCCCACCTTGGAGGAACCCGGGGACCTCCTCTCCCTGCCTTCCCCTGCTGCCTCCCCACATCTATCACAGGAAAGCTGCACAACAAAGCTGAGCCCAAGGCAGCCCTGCGCATCAATGGCCCCAAGCACAAGAGGCTGAGTGATCTTCCAGGGCCCTGTGGTGCAGCTCAGGCCAGGAACCCCCAGTTCCCAGATGCAGGCCCACCAGCAGGGCTTCTAGCAAGTCCCGAGGGCGGGGGTGGGGGGGGCGGTATGTGTAACCAGTGATAGAGGGGAAAGGGGGGCAAATGGGGTCAGAGCTCAGAGCAGGTGTGGACTTCAGGAGGTCCAGAGTCCAAGGGCCTGGGTCAGCGCTCAAACCACCCACCTGGTGGACAGTTTTAGCCCCAGATATAGGGAGAGTTCTGGAAAGCTTAGGGCAAAGGGCAGGGAATAATGAGTCGGTACTGCCCATCCCAGACAGGACCACTTTCCCACCCTCCACCCCCATGTACACCAGCAACCGCAACAGAGAACCCACAGCCTCACTCCAACGCTGCCCACAGTAGCTGGGCTGGGAGTGAGTCGCCCTGGACATCCCAGGATCCCGCCAGGCTGGAGGCAGCCTCTCCCGTCTGGATCGCAGTGCTCCCACCAGCAGGACTGCCACGAGGACAGAACCCCAGCCAACTGTGTGAGTGGGGAAGGGGTTCTGGGAGAACAGCCCAGGGGCAGCCCTCTGTCATGCCCTGGGCTTGAGGCAGCCTCGTAGGGCAGAGTGGGGCAGGGTGCCAACCCAGAACAGCAGTGATGGGAGCCCATGGGCAAATGCCACGTAGACCCAGCCTGGGTCTCTCAGCTGCTCCTGCTGACCCAGCCACCCAGCTTCAAGGCTGACCGCCCCTCCCACTCTCTGCCCAAACCTGGGTCCCTGAGGGTTCCAGGAAGTTACAAGTCCGGAAGCTGGTCCTCATGGTTGCCTCCCACCAGCCCTAAGGGTAGGAGTCACATGCTGCCTGGGCCTCATCAAAGGAGCGCTCTTTCCTCAGGGGACACTGGCCCTTCCCCTCTCCTGCTACAGATTTCCAGCCTCCTACCCAGCACAGAAAGCAACACCCAGCCCTTGCCCGGGCTGAGGTTGAAGGGGCCAAATCCCTGAGCCTCTGGACCCTGGGCCCCCAGTCTGCAGGGCAAAGCCCAGGGAGCACTCAGTCTCTTAGGATAAACAGGAGGGACTAGAGTCAAGAGAAATGGGTAGGCATGCCCCTCTGGCACCCAGGGGCATATGGGCATCTGCTGGACAAATGGGCGAATGGCGGTGGCAGTGGGCCTGGAGCTCAGGGGTACGAGCTGGCCAGACCCGTGGCGGGAACAGGTGGGAAGTCTGGGACGTGGCACCCCCATTCTATGAGGTGCTCCACACTAAAGGTGTTGTGGTCAAGTGCAGGCTCCCTTCAGGAAGCGCGAGGTGTCTGTGGTCAGGGCTGAGCCGCTCAGAGGCCCACAGAGGAGAAACCACAGAACTTCCCCACCTGCTCAGGGCCTCCATGGGACACACCCCGAAATACATTGGCATGGCCCATGATGGGAACAAAAGCAGGTCCCGGCTGTGGCCCATCCTTCCACATTGAAGGGTTCTCAGCCACACTGAACCAGTTCAAGGGCCCTGGGAGCCCGAGGTGGCCTCACCTAGGCTAGGACCCTGCTCCTACTGCCCATGCCCTCACCTTCTGCTCCACCTCCAGGAAGCGCTGCAGGTCAGCGGCATCCAGGTGGTCCTTGTGGTCGCTGTAGGTCAGCATGAGCAGGTAGAGGTCCCGGCGGGTGGACATCATCTTATAGAAGGCACAGAACTCCTCAAAGCCCAGCGTCCCCTGGTGGTCATCTGTGTCTGCTTCCTGCAAGCCAAAACCTCTGTGACCCCTAGTGTCCCACCCTGATAGCTCCCTGGGATGATTTCCCCAGTGAATTCGCTGGGCTTCCCCTCTGACTCTCCCACCAAGAAGCCACTGAGTGACCCTTTAACACAGATCTCAACCTCCCCTACCCTAGTCCCAGCCTTTCAAGGTCAACTTACACCTAAACCTGGCACAGTCACCCCACACTGAGAACCAACACCCCACACTGGAATCAAAACTCCACACTGGGGGTCAATGCCCCATCTGAATCAATACCCCAACCTTGGAACCAACACCCTACCCTGGGAACCAACACCCCATCTGGGGGCCAATACTCCATCCTGGAGTCAACACCCCACATTAGAGCCAACACCTCACCTTGGGGGTCAACACCTCACTGTGGGAGAAAACACCCCACTTTGGAGTTAATGCCCAGCCTGGGCTGTGAGCCTGTAATTACACTTGGCTGCCCACTGGTTAGCTCAAGACCCCAGGGTACAGGGTGCCCTGGCTTCAGTCTCCACAACAGAGAGGGAGAGGACCTGGCCACTGTCTTTCTCTTGCACACAGGGCAGCTCACACAACATCAGCAAGAACCCGCTGGGACCCCAGTGAGACCACAGACTCCTTCATGAACCCACCACTCAGGGAGCATCTACTGAAGTGTCAGACCCTGGGAACCCCAAACACCAAGGCCAGGGACAGACCCAGAGGACAAGGGACCCAGCAACTGCAGGCCGGGTTGCCCAGAGGAGCCTGAGGTGCCCTGGGGCCGTGGCGATCCCTGGGAATGGGCCAGAAAGGCCCCACAGGAGATGCTGTTCCAGACCCCGAGTGGTCTGGGCTGGTGGGGTGGGTTGGGGGTGAGCAGGACCTGCCTGGAGGTTGACGGCACAGCAGGAGTGGACATCAGATCAGCACCATGGACAGCAATATGCCCTGCTCTGCGCGCCATCTGGATAGTCTTTCCTCGTGGGCTGACACAGTCTGGGGTGACTGGGGGCTAGGTGCCAGGTCCCTGAGGCCCCCTCTGAACCAGGAACATCACCAGGGAACCAGGGGACCACAGACACCCCCATGTCCCTGTACCCAGTGAGAGAACTGCTCTGGGAAGGCTGATCTCTACCATCTGCTCCTAGCTTGGCACTGAGATGGGCACCCAGCAAGGCCCCCGAGCCTCACTCCAGGACCCCAGCATCTGTGCCAAGGCTGGGACAGGACCAGAGCCACGTGTGCTGGGGCCCAGAAGATGCCAGACAAAGACCACGTGTGTCTGGAGCTCGGTTTGAAGGCAGCCCTGGGTCTGAGAGTCGGCAGGACAGGGCAGGCGGGCAGCCCTCCCCAGGGCGTGGCTGGAGCTGGGCGGAGATGCCCATCACATTGAGTGTCCAGCCCACGGGATGATTTGGCCTCCCACCCAGTTCTGTGCGGGGTGGTACAGCCAGGAGTCCAGGCTGGGGTGGCTGCCTGGTCTCCGTCCAGCTGCCAGCCCTCGGGGCGAATGAAAACATTTTATGAGGATGAGCCCCAAAAGCACAGCCCCAGAAGTGCCTCCCGAAGCAATCCATCGGCCGCGCTTTGTGCAGACAGTGACTGCGGCCCGTGAAGGCACCCTCAGGCTGGAGCCACTCTGCTGAGCGTCCGAGGGCCACGCTGGGCCCAGCCGGCACTCCGCTGTTATCTCAGACTTCACGAAACTATGTTCAAGGCACTCTTTACCCCCACAGATCTCGCCTTTGATCAGGCACTTCCAGGTGCTGGAAACAATCTTGAGATTTCTCGGCAACCAAACTGACCCTAATGTTCAGAGCTGCTCTGCCTGGCGGGGAGTCAGCTTTCCTTCCCTGGGCTCCAGAGCTCTGGGAAGGTGGACATGAAGATGGCTGGGGAAGCCCAGGCACTCGGGGTCTACCGTGGACATGGCTTCTTGGGTCTGGGGTCCACAGCTCTAGGCCAGCATCGACCCCCCACCCCTGCTGCTCACTTCCCTCCAGAGCCAGCCCAGAGCCCACCCCCTGCAGGCCCCAGGCTGCACGGTCTCCCCGCTGCTCTGGGCTGCCTCAAGAAGATCTGGTCAGAGCCGGGACTCAGCCAAGCCAGGGGCGGGTCGCAGGGCTCTGTGGGGAGCCCCTGTGCCCGAAGACTGGATGAAAGGCCCAGTGTCCTGGCTCCCCAGGGCTCCCAGCGTGGGTGCATCTCCATGCCAGGACTTTGCACTGGACCTTCAGGCCCTGGCAGCCTGCGTGCACTCGTGCCCTGTTCTCTGAGGGTATGCTCCTCTCTTCCCACCTCAGAGGCCAGGCTGGACCCCGAGGTCTAAGCCAGCCTGTGGCCTGGCCCCTGCCAGCTTCACCATTCTGGAAGAGCCTCTTGCCCCAGAGCTGTCCCCGAGGTAGGGTCGGCAGGGTACAGGTCGGGGGCTGATCTGCAGGCCTGAGCCGTCTGTGCTCCTCACTGCCCAGGCAGGCTCTGTCCCCTTGGGGGCCTCCAGCAGGGGCCCTGTGAGTCCCCCAGTCCTTGGCCAGCAGCCCGAGGGCATCCCACTCGCCCCTTCATTCGCGCACAGACCCCTGTGCCCTGAGCTGCAGGTTCCCCTCCTGTAGCCAGTGTGTCAGCACCTGTCTGTGTGGCAGTTCAGGTGAAGCCCCCGGGGCCGTGCCTGGGGGAGCAGTGGGCTGCGTGTGTGTGCTCCCAGGAGAGCGAGAGCGAGGGAGCGAGGGAGAGTCATCTTTCCAGGCTGCGGCCTAGGAGCTGGGTTTGCCTGCCCATCAACCCCACAAAGCAGGATCCACTGGGGCCACCTTTTCTCCCCACCGCCCCAGCATGGGTTCCGGAAGGAAACTAATTACGGACAGTAAAGCCCGCCTCTCCGCTGACAGACGCATTTTCATAACCCCTAACACCAGGCTGGCTGGAACCGGGAGGCTGCCTGCAGGACGGGCCAGGGGCCGGGCAGTCGGGGGAGGATGAGGAAAGGGGGTGCAGTCTGCTTCGGGTGGCTTCCCTCAGTGACCGGACACCTGCCCCGAGTGCCTAGCCCACCAGCACAGGGAGGGCCCCCAGGGGCTGTTGCCGCCGTGCCCCGCATTTGAGCAACCACCCCTGTGCCGATGCAGGGTGCTGGGTGAGCTGCCCCCAACCTACTGCAGGCCCCGCCGGGACTTCCTGCCGCCGCAGCGGGACTGCCCCCCTCAGATGTACCTGTGGCCCCACAGCCTGTGCTCAGGGTGCTACCTGCTCCCCCCTCACCTTGAACATCTGTTTCACCCTCTGCCGGGGCAGATTCACATTCAGCTTGTGCAGCAGCTGCAGGACCTCGCCAATGCTCAGGCTCCCGTCCCCGTTCTTGTCGGCCTCGTCAAACGTCTGCTTCAGCCACTTTAGGGCCGAGTTAGGGACCAACACGGGTCCAGCAGGGCCAGCCGCACCCACCCAGCCCACCCCCCCGCCACGGACAGGGAGGAGTGGAGACCCCTTCCCTGCTCCCCTTCCCCAAATGTGTGACCCGCCAGGTGGATAGTTCGCCCCTGAGGTCTGCCCCCCAAGACCAAGGATATTGGTCCCTCGTGCGCTGGCGGCGGGCCAGGCTGTCCTCGTCGCTGATGCCCGCCATGAGGTAGCGCAGGCCCGTGACCCAGGTGCGCGCCTCGTCCCCGCTGGGCGAGACCAGGTCCAGCGACTCTCGGTGGCTGCCATGGTAGATGCTGAAGCAGCAGTTGGGGTCGAAAATGCCATCGGGGTAGCGCTGGAAGATCTCGGACTGCCGCCCTTCGCTCACCTCCTGGATGGAGTCGATGGAGACTGCGGGGGGCGGGGCCCCGGTCACAGCCCGCCCCGGGCCCCCAGGGGACCCCACCCGCCGCAGCAGCTCAGCACAAAGGGACAGGAGAGCCGAGGCTGGGGAGAGCGGGGGAAGGGGTATTTCAAGGGACCCTCAAAAGCACAAACGCGCTCAGGCTGGGGAGCCCACCCCCCCCTGCTCTGCTCTGACCCTGAGGTCTGCTCCTCACTTTCTTTGGGTGTGAAAAGGCTCACACACTCTGCCAGAGGGAGGGGGCGGCTCCCCCTCGTTAGCAATCCCAGGCACGTGGCCCCATACCGAGCCCGCTGGGGCTGCAGAGGAGGGAGCCCAGACAAGCTCCGGCCAGCTCGCATCCCGCTCTGATGCGGGCCTGATCCTGGGCTGCCTCCCTAGTGAGCTCTGGCCTCTGGTGGGGCCGGCAGAGCCGCGGGGTCCTGCTCCGCGGGCACCAGCCCAGGTTCCACCAAGGATTTCATTACTGGATGCAGCGCCCGGAGCGCCACAGAGCCTCCGTTCAAAACCTGAATTACGCCCAGTCGATGAGCTCAGGAAGGTGTCTTTAGGGTCTGTTCCCGCATATGTGGCAGGGACTCCCGGCGTGCAGGGCACAGGTAGCCAGCGTCCCCTCTGGGAGCCAGGCGCCCGGGGCTGGGCCCCCAGCACTGCAGCCTCCACCCAGCTCTCACCGCCTCCCGTTACCACCGGCCCACCCCCTGCTGCTCAGCCCCGCGGGCTCTGTGCCCTTCTGGGGGTCATCCTATCCAGGGCAAAGACGGTGCAGCTGCCCCACCTGTGCAGTGAGGGGTGGGCTCACCCCTCTGTCCTCTGCCCCCACCCCTGAGCTCCCAGGCATGCAGCCCACCTACCCGGGGAGGGGGGCTGCCCACCTCCCTTCTCCAGCTCCCTGGGTGCGTGCATGTGCCTGGCAGGGGCGGGGGGGGTCTCAGACTGGGGGGCTGAGAGGGAACAGCTGCCCCCATCCCTCCCTCCTGGGGATCCTCCAAGGCCAGAGTCAGCTCTAAACAGCGCATTCGGCCTCCCCCGCACCCCGATCCTGGTCTGCTTGTCTCTGCCCTACTACCCCCCACCGAGGGGCCTCTGGGACCCCATCTGCCTGTCCCCTCTCTCTCCATCCTCTCTGTCTTCTTCGGTGCTCAGCTGGACAAGAAGTTGCCCTACTGTGAAGCGACTGCCCACCTCACGTTCGGACCCAGTACAGGGGACAGTTCCGCGCACAAAGAGGAACCCCAAGTGGGTACAGTGGCTTCACCTCCCCAGGCCCAGAGGGCAGTGCCAGCCCTCTCCTCCAGGGGCCTCCGCAGCCCAGCTCTCTCCCAGGCCCCATGGCAGCGACAGCGCCCTTGGCAACTGCTAGGCTAAGGCCCGCTCCTGGCACCCCTGGGTCTCTCCTGGCCCGTGAGGACTCTAATGTGTCCCTTCCTGCCTCTCAGCCTGGTCCCTGCCATGCCCTGCTCAGAGATCAACCTCGCCCTTCCACCCCCTGCACAAACCCTCCCAGCTCAGGACCCCTCCCGGCTCCAGGCAGCCCTGCAGCCTCCATGCCCCAGGCTGCCTGAGCTAACCCCGGGCACTGAAGCCTGGCCCCTTTCTGTTTCTGGGAAGTCTTGTCCCCCAGCTTGACTGACGGTCCTTTGGCCCCTCAGCCCATCCCAGATCCAGCACAGGAAAGGGCACTCGGGCCCCAGAGTCCTCGAGGGCTCTGCCAGGCAGGAACAAGGCCAGGGCCCTGAAGGGCATGGGGCCCCGAGCCCTCACTCCTGGCGTCCAGAGGTCACCCATATGCCAGGCCCAAAGCCCCCTGGAGACTTCCAGGGCTCAGGATCTTGCTGCTCCCCGAGCTGCCCCACAGCTGCTCAGGCCCCCCTGCCCCCATGCCCCCTAGGGCTTCCCCGCTCACTCTTGGCCTTCTCATTCTTGCGTGAGGGCCGCCAGCGGATGCAGGAGCGATGCTCGTCCAGGAAGTAGAAGCGGACGAGGCCCTTGGAGCTGCCACGGAGCTTCACCATCTGAGTCCCCGCCTGCATGGTGCTCATACATCTCTCCACTGGTCCATTGACATGGCAGACAGACGACACAGAGACAGGGGTGCGGTGAGTGCCAGGCCATCCTTACTCCCTACTCCCCACGTGCTTCAGGAGCGCAGAAACCACCCACGCACCCACCTCCCGGCCCACGGGCCCCACCTGAGAGACTGAGGCTGCCCAGCCCGGCCGCTGCCTCCCTCCCCCACGGGCCCGGGCCAGGTGCGGGCCCAGGCAGGACCCAGGTCCTCCGCGGCTTTGCTTTCCTTGGCTCTGGCCACCTGCCACCCAGCCCCGCCAGCCCCAGGGACACCACGACCTGCCCCCCAAAGTCTATGACACCCTCTCAGGGGCTGCTGCGCGGTGAGGCCTCCTTGCCAGGCCCAGGGCAGGTGCCCTGCGGGCAGCCGGCCGGCGGGGGGCTCTGCTGAGAGCCTGCACCCCCTTCCTGTGGCCTTCAGGAAAGCCACCCGCCTCCTCCATGTGGCAAGGGTGACTCGGCGCAGTCTACCCCTGGAGGCCCAGAGCGGGGCCCTGTGAGACCAAGGCTCATACAGGGTCGGGGGGTAGAGCACCCAACCTCAGCTCCAGAACGCAGACCCCTCCCCCAGCGTCCCTTCCCCTCCTCTGTCCACTGGCCTCCTATCTGCAGCCTGCGTGTCTCCCAGGTCCCGGGGCCAGGGGGGCTCCCAGCCAGGCCAGCAGTCCCCTGGGGCTGGAGAGAGGCCCAGGGGTGGGGCAGTCATGGCCCCCTGCCCCAGCCCCCTCACACCTAGTCACAGGAAGCCCAGGACTCAGAAGGTGCCATCTGCTAAGGCATCAAGTAATTAACCCCCACAAGACCCACCCAATGAGGGACCCTCGAGTGGTGCTCTGGAGACACCTGCCAGCCAGAGGAGCCCAGCCAGGGAGGACTCCCTGGAGGAAGCCAATCCCTGACCCTGCACTGCAGGGGGAGGGCCCACAGGGAGGCCGGGCTCCACAGGGGACCAGGAGGTGAGCACACAGGTGGGGCTGCTGGTGTGCAGGGAGCAGAGCAGAGGGATGAGGCAGGACACGGGACAGGGGCGGCCCAGAGGCCCAGAACAGGTTCTAGAAGGCGGCACCTGGACCAGGCCCCATCTCTCAGCTGGAGCAGAGACCCGGGGGGCACACAGCCCAAATGGGGCCTTCCATGGGTTAGCCCTGCCAAAACAGACACGCAACCTTCCCATCACAGCCGGGCAGGCCTCGACCCCCCACACCCGCGTCTCACACCGGAGAGGGGCCTTCTGCCCACCTCTGAGGGCTGTCATGTCCTGCACCCACACACTGCCTCCAGCCCATCGGGGCTGAAGGTGCATTGCCCCCCGAGTGCCAGGGACCCCTCAGCAAAAGCTTTAGAGCCACCTGAGTGCCCAGCCAGGGTCCTGCCCCCAGCCCCTCCCTGACCCTGGCCCCCCCGCCCCATCCTCCCCACTGCCTGCCTGGTGTGCAGCCTCCAGGCCCCAGTGCCAGGGGAGGGGTGGTCAGAGAGGTGGACTGCAGGTGCCGCTGGGGTCCCATGACCCCCGGAGGGAAGGGGCAGGAGGTTACAGGTTTCCTTGGGAGGAAGTAGCCCCCAGAAGTAGCCCCCACCCTCCTGGCCCCAGGGGCTGTGGGGCTGGGCGGAGCTCCTGCCGAGGAGCACTAGGCCTGTCCTGGCCCCTCACGGCCTGGCAGGGCTGCCCCCTTACCTAGTGGGCCAAGCTGCCATGGTGGGGACACGGCCACGCTCACTCCGACCCAGAGAAGGGCCTCCGCCAGGCAGGCCACCGCAGCCCCGGTCCGGCTGGAGGCAGACGGCCAGGGAACTGACATGCTAACGACGGCCAGGGGTGGCTCCCAGAGGCCGGGGTGGGCCAGTGTCCCCCACCCCACCTCAGCAACAGGTCAGGTGATGGCAGGCGTCACAGAGGCTTCCCGTGCCCCCTTCTCTCTTCTGCTTCTTCTTCCTCCTCCTGAGAGCCCTTCGAGGCCCCCACAGGCCTGCTGCCAGGAGTCTCAGGCAGTGGCCTGACCCCCCCCTGCCGCGGGCCTCCGTGGCCCCCAGGCCAACCTGCCCACCCACCAGGGTCGCAAACGGGTCCCCAGAGAAGCAGCGTCCCCGAGTCTGAGGGGAGCCGCTGCGCCTCTGCCCGCCCCGCCCATGCTCGGCCCAATCCCTTTTGCTAATCCAGCCTGGGTCCAGCCCAGCTGGCCAGAGGATTTAGGCCAAGGGAACTCCCAGCTGGAGGCCAGGAAGGCACTGGGCAGGGGGCAGTGTCGACCAGGGCCCAGGCCACCAGCCCCCATGTCCTGGCTGAGCAGTGACAGCCAAGACAGAGGTGGTCACCCTGGGGACCCAACAAACACCTCGGTAAGGCCTGGGGTGACCGTCCTCATGGGACCACCCACCATCGCCCCACCATCCTCCCCATGCTGGACTCAAAGGCTGCTGCCCCTTCTCCTTCCCGGCCTGAGCCCCGAGAGAAGCCCCTACTGCTAACCCTACATCTCCTGCACTTGCCAGAGGCTCAGAGGGGGTTCCCGCCATCCCCGGGGGGGGGAAAGGGGAGGGGGAAGGGGGGACAGGAGCAGCCCTCTGTGGGCTGGAACCCAGAGCCGAGCTGGGCCCCTTTCCGCTGCACCTCCCAGCATGGAGGGAGGGTGTGCGTCCCCGGGCCTGGGCCTAGCGTCACGGTCCCTCACCCAGCTCCAGGCCCCTGGCTGTGCAGCCTCGGTTCCCAAGGACCAGCCCCAAGGCCTGACCTCTCTGGGCGGTGGCGGCCCATGGCCCTCGGTGCATTAATCATCGAGTCCTGCCCAGAGGCTGGGCTGGGCTGGGCCTCCTCATGAAGGACCTGGCCTAAGGGAGGAGAGCCAGGCCCAGGGAAGACCCGCTCGCCCATCTGCAGACTGGACACAAGGCCCAGACAAGGACAGTCCTCAGGGTGGCCGACCACACTCCGGGCAGCTCTGGGGCAGGAGAGCCAAGCAAAGAGAACAGAAAGGGGGGCAGGCCAGCCTGGCAGACGGGTGGTGCGAGCCCCGAGGGGTAGAACCCCACCACTACTGGCTACGGTGAGGATTGGGGCCTGGTCCCACCACTGGGCGCATGAGCCCCTAGCCTGCTTGTGCCCTCTGCCCCAGCACCACAAGAACAGCCCCGGGCCTCGCTGGGCTGTGCTGAGACAGGGACGGTCACCCTTCTGTCCCCAGCACAGAGGAGAGGAGCAAGGACCCGTGCCACAGAGCTGGTCACAGGCAGCCTGGTCCAAGGTCGGAGAGGGTGGGAGGCCACAGGCCATGAGGAGACAGCGATGGGCATCCTGGGCTGACCACAGAGAGCCAGGGCCCCACCTGACCAGATCCAACATAATCGACTCAAAGCCAAATGCCAGAACCCAATTAAAAGCCTTTCCCAAAGCGGCGCTGACTTGGTCCCTTGCAGGAGGAGTGTTGTGTGGAATTAGATTAGGAAGCTGTTGGCCTCTGGAACGGGAAAAGGAGTGGGTCCTGGGCCTCCTCGGGAAGGTGGGGGCTGCCAGAGCCCGACAGCTTCTGCGCGGAGTGGGGGGCATCAGAGCGGGGCAGGGGGACCATAAGCCCCCGGGGAGCATCAGGACCAGAGTGGGGGCCAGGCCACGGGTCCAAGGGTGGTCCCCACTCCCCCCTGTGTCACTGCCGCATTCCATCAGCTGTCCTCCCCGACATGGGGCCATTCCCTCCTGCCTCAAAGCCTACAGCTCCTCAAACCCAGGTTACACCCGATCGTACCTGCTCCTCGTTCCTCCCCCATGCCTGGCCCCACTCTGGGGCTGTTCTCACCTCCCAGCCCCCCAAAAAGCTTCCTGAGCCAGCCACACCCGCCATCCTCAGGTCATGCCCTTGGGCTCTCAGCTACTAGCTGATCAGTGGTCTCCTGCCATCAGCCAGGGGGGCTCAGGCGCCCCAATCTGTCTAGGTAGGGGACACACTTGGGGTCACAGACTGAGTGGGCCCAGCCCCTGCACCCCAGACTCCCTTAGTCCTCCTCAGCCACCCCAGGTCGTGGTCCTCTGCTGACTGGGGGGCGGAGGAAGGTCCTGTTAACCCAGCCTGATGCAGGGCTCTGAGCAAAGGCCCTCTGCTGCCTGGAGGCCCTGGTAACCGCCCCCCCCGAGACTCCATGAAGCAGGTGGACACAGATCTGTGGCCCCTGTGCAGGGCCAGGGTGCTCCAGGGCCTTAGGACACTGTGGGGGAGCTCCCAGCTCTGAGGGTGCCCATGTTACCCCACAGTGCAGCCAAGCATGCCGGGTACGTGAAAAGGCCAGGCCCTGGGTGACTGCCAGGCTGGGCTTGAACCCAAGACAGGCCCAGAACCCCGATGGCCTAACCAGGAGGTGAGGCTCCTCCCTTCCTACCCTCCCCACGGAGGCTGAGCCCCGGCTCTCAAAGGGAAGGGACACCAGCACCCAGGAGAACCAAGCACAGGTCAGGGGGCCACACCAGCCCCCAAGTCCACATGTGATCCCCAAGCCAGCCCCCACTGCTCCCTTGGGGTCACCTGAGAAATCCCCCACCGCAGTGCTGCCCGGGAGCAGACCCAGGCCCACACCCAGAGGGACAAGAGCCCAGCTGCCCCAACGAGGGGGCCACAGAGGGGCCCCGGGCTGGACTCACTGCACCTTCACCTGGTACACCCCCCACCACCCAGCCCGACTTACACCCTGGCTGCGCCCCGAGCCCAACCATGGTCCACGCCCTCAGTCAGTCCCAGCTGCCAGCACCCCCAGGGCCGGCAGATGTGGCCTCCAGACCCTTGAGCCAGCGTACACCTGTCTGACAGGTGCAGGCCTGGGCAGCCCTGGCCAAGAAGGGGCAGGAGGGCTCCCTCGGGTCTGCCCCGCACACCCCTCTGCTGTTTCTCGGTCCTGGGAGCTGAGCTATTCCCTTCAGGATCCTCACGGCTGCCTTGCGGCTGCCTGATAAGACCACACAGGCTGATCTGCACATTCCCAGCCCGCCAGGGCCCTCTGGGGCAGGACCACCCATCCTGTCCTGCTCTGTTCCTGTGCTATCTGGGACCGGCCCCCATCGGACACTCAAATGTGGGCGAGCCCAGGCTGTGCCCCCAAGCCCACCCTGGGAGGTGACAGGAGCCGGCGCCTGGCACGGCCATCCCACCCTCCAGGGCCTGGCCACCACGGGCAGCCCTAGAGGAGCCTGGCGCAGGGGTGTACCCAGCACAGAGGGAGGAGAAGGCAGGGCACCCCCCAGGGGGCTCCAGCCCACAGTGACGCCCCAGGTCACAGCCCATGGCTGAACCGCTGAGCCGGACGCCCGCCCTGGGCAGCTGCCGGGAAGCAGAGTCTGAGGGCAGCCCCTGGGGTCCATGCCTCGGTTTCCCCATCTGTCAGAGTATCCCCTCAGCCCCTCACTCCTTTCTTCCTCCAGTGGCTCTAGGACCCCGGCCGCAGCTGCTCCAAGGGGGCAGCGTCCTTGCCGGCAGAAGCCGGGCAGCACCGGCTTTCGCTTTAACCACAGACACTGACCCTGTCCTCACACGGGAGGCCGCAAGAGGCCAGGGGCGGTCAGCAGATCCACCTCGTCCAATTTACGCTTCCAACAAAACCCGCAAATGACGCCCGCAGGCTTCCCTGCGTGAGCACACGCACACACAGGCAGAACGTGGAGGTGCTGCAGGCCCCCTTCCGCAAGCGGGTGCAGGCATGGACCCAGGCCCTTGCTCACTGGCTCCCTCCCTGAGCAAACGCACACAGAGGCCGGGGCGTGGGGCACACGCCTCCCACCTCCCTGAGCCCCCCGGCCAGCCCCTCTCCTCTCCAACACTTCTTTGCCTTTTTGAAGGTTCTTCAAGCGAGCCCCTCTCGTGTCCACATTACTCAGAATGGGCAGCAACAGGACATATGGCCGGACCCCCGCCTGAGCCTCCACAGCCCTCCATGGGGTCCTCAGCCCCCTCCGTCTGTCGCCCTAAGCTACATCTCTGCTCTCCGTTGGGCTGGGTTCCGCATGCAGTAGGCGCTCAGACTGCGCTTGGGGGGAGAAGAGGAAGAGGTCAGCGAGCCTCAGCTGCTGCACTGGGCTCCCGCGCGCACCCACGGGGGATCGGCCCGGCCCCTGGCCAGCGCTGCCGGAGGGAGGGACAGGCCCACACACATATGGCGGAGATTATTTAAACGTCTGAGAAGCAGCTCGTGCCCCCCTCCCCCTGAGCGTCTGGGCGCCTCCTCCCAACTATTTTTATTTTATCAGGGAGTGTGAGTCGGCTCCCTCAAGCCCCCCCACCCCCCAGGCAGGACTCCAGGGTGACTGTGCCCAGTGCCTAGGGGCACGGAGCCAGTGCCGGCCCGAGGGTGTGCGTGAGGGCGGGGGACCCTGGGAGATGGTCAGCCAGGTCGGCAAGGCCCAGGGCAGGCCCCAGACAAACCTGGAGGAGGGCTAGGGGCTGGGGCAGGGGAGAAGCAGAGGATGGAGGTCCATGCTAGACACCCCACCTGCCAGGAAGTGTCTGCTTCCTCCCGCGACACCCTCCCCGTGGGGCAGGCAGCTCAGCCTTCCAGCAAGAGCCTGACAGTTTTGTGGGCAGGGGCCTGGCCCCACGGCATCACCCAGCTCAGAAGCAAGGAGGGTCAGAGGGAGTCTTGGGGGGACACCAGCCAGACGTTGCTCTGCCCCGTTGGGCTGCTTCCGGCCTACCCCACCCTTTCCCGGCCCGTGCACTCAGACCCAGGGAGCCAGGGCAGCAAGCATGCTGCGGGGGGACGTGCTCCGATGGCCCCCATGGTAAGTGACCAGCCCCAGGCCTGCACTTTCCACAGAAGCGCCTGGGAGCTCGTGCTTCTGGGCAGGGGACAGCAGTAGCTGGACGCATTCCTAGCTGGTGACGAAAGCTCCTGCCGGGACCAGGCCTGAGGGAAGGCCCACGGGAACTTTCTGAGAGTCACCTGACAGGGTGTGATGGACAAGCTGTCCACAGGCGGCCCAGGCTCCTGCAGCAGTGGGCACCGTGGACCAGATGGTGCCCAGTGCCCGGCGCCCTCCCACTAGAGAAGCCCCTTCCCAAGCACTGGGCCACCACACGGTCTCGAAGGCTGCTGAACACCATGAGAACCCGGGGTCTTCAGCACAGTGGGGTCCCAACACCCTGCTTTCCTCTGCCTGCCCGGTGGAGCCCAGGGCCTGCTCATACCAGCCTCACTGAGGGTCTCTCCCGGAGTGGCTCCCGGCCCTGCCCCCGCCCGTCTTGGCAGCCCCCAGCTCAGCCACAGTGGTGGCATTAATCACATGGGACAGTCATGTGGGGAGAGGACTCTATGAATAGCCTGTCCGCAGCATCCTGCCCTGGGTCGTGTGTTCTGGGGGATCCTGTCCCAGGCCCCAGGCCTCAGCTCCCGTGCACTGGCTCGGCAGAGGTGGGAGGGGGCATCCGGCCATCACACACCCACCTCGGCCTGGGCTCCCCGGAGGCAGGCACCCAGCTTTGTGGGCTTTGTGTGAGGGATCGACCCCCAGGGAGCCCCCGGCAGTGGCCGGGGAAGCAGAGACAGACTCCCAGCGGCTCTGGGGGTGGGGGCATGTTCCTGAAAAGTCACCAGATGGAACCGGGCCTGCCTGCTGGGAAGAGAGGAAGCTCCTGCAGGTTGAGGGAGGGGTCCCCCCTGCATCGGCCAGCCGGCCCTGTCCCCACCCCACATCCACCTGGGCCTGCACGGGAGGCAGGCGGCAGCTGGCTGGATGGCCGCCGCAGAGCGGGCACAGAGCCACGGAGCCGACAGGAAACAGAAGAAGGCTGAACCTGTGGACTCATCCCTGGGCCCGGCAGCTCCTCCTGGCCAGGGCGGCTTCCTCGAGAGCCCGGGGGCCTCGGGCGCCTTGAGGACTGTCCCGAAAGAGCCAGGCTCTCCCAGCTTGACTTCCTACAGTCCCCTCTCTCTTGGCAAGACCCCTATCCTGCTCCCCTGTGTGGGCTGGGCCAGTGCCCCAATGGCGTCCTCCCTGAGTGTCACCCGGACTCCCCTCGGTATTGTTCCCCCACATGCCCACCGCTGACCTGGGAGGGAGCCCAGGAGGGGCCGCCTGCGCCTGGCCGGCAGTCAGCTCCACCCACGGCTTGAACGACAGGGGAGTTTCCAAAGGGGCTGGGGCCTGCCTGGGTCAGGGTGACTTCCCATCCATGTGGAACCGAGACCACCAGGACGCACGTGGACTCTGAGAGCAGCTTCCTCTCTCTATAACTGACCATCGGGCACACAAACCCCATCCTGGAGTCCTCCAGGGCTGGCTGCCCCTGGCTGGTATGGAGGCCCATTGCGGGGCTGCCCAAGTGGGCAGCTCCCTCCCCCTCAAAGCTCCTCTCCAAGAGCCAGAGAGAACACATCCTGTCCTGGAAAGGGTGTCTGTCTCCCTGCTCGGGGGGCCAGTACCCACCGGCTTTTCCCACACAGGAAGCCCGTCCAGCCGGCAGAAGCCCACGTCTGTTGGAAGCAAAGAGTCAGGAAGAAAAAGACACCTCTGATTACTCATCCCTCCTTGATGCCTCTACCCCTGACAGCCCTCAAGGAGCGTGGAGCTGGCCTCTGCACCGGAGAGGGCCCTCTGCCTCCCCCTCATGCACGCCCCGCCCCAGGAGAGGGGCGCTTCCCCACAGAGCCCATCCACTGGCTTTCCAGGAGAGGGTGCCAGGAGCATGGAAACCATGCCATCAGCTCATTAACTGTACAGATGGAGGGCTGGACCCAAGACTCCCGTCCATCTGCTCCGTCCTCAGCTGCACATTTGAGAATGTTCTCTCCTGGGGTGGGGGGTGGGGGGTGGGGAGCACACTCACCCCAGCAGACAAGGGCCACGCCACACGTCTCCCCCTCCCAGACAGTGGGGGCATGAAGGGTGGGCTCACATCTGCTCCTGCGGCTGCCACCCCACTCCCCTCCCAAGACCAGGGCCCTTCCCTTGCTGGCTGCACACCCGGGGTGTGTTGGGCCTCCCTGGACCCTGGGAGCAGCCAGTCTCCACTCCGCTAGCAGGCAGGCAGCCTACACCCCGTGGTTCTGACCAAGGCCGGCTGCTGATTCTCTGAGCTCTCTGCAGGCCAGGTAGGCAGGAATGTGCTGGACCAGCCTTTTCCCAGGGACCACCCACCATGGGAGCCCTGCCTCACACTGGCATGGGGGCTGTGGTCATCGGGTGGGTGTACCTATGAGTGGCCCAAGCACACAGCTACGCCAGGAGTTTTTGCAGCCCCAGCCCCATCTCCACCTGGCACCCTGTCCTCCATTCACAGAGGGAATCCCAGGGAGGGAGGGAAGGTGTGGAGGGGACAGGCATCCCCGAGGCATCTGCACACACAGGACACACTCTGCCCACAGCCACCCCACGAAGGCAACTTCATGCTGTCCCTCTCTTGCACAAGAGACTCAGAGAGGGTTGGTGCATTGCCTGTGGTCACACAGCTCACCGAAGGCGCCTGCGGGGTCTCACCCTCAGTCTAGCCGGCAGTGACGTCCCTGCTCCCACACGTTCTCTCCAAGGCCACGCAGTCCCTCCCCTGTGTCCACGCCAATCAGAGGGCAGGACAAACTGGGTCCAGAACAACCGGGATCCAGACAGATAGCCAGAAGGCAAGCTGTACTCCCTGTGGGGTCTCAACCCTTAAGCAGGAAGTTCTTGCGTGTCTGGCTGCGGTCACTCCCGCTAGAGCTGCGGCTCTGGCCCCTTCCCTCTCCGCTTCTCCCCACTCCCGGCCTGGAGTAAGTGCTGTTCTGGGGCAGACTGACACCCTGTCCCTGAGAGGCGCTGCCCCATCTGCTCCCTGCAAGGACAGACCCTGACCCCATGCAGCCAAGCTCCTTGGTGCTGGGCAGCCCTGGGCAGCCTCGGAGGACTCCTGCCACCCCTGTTGATCTCTGCCTTCTGCCCAGGGTAGTGCCCGGGCCCCCAGGTCAGGACAGAGTGACAGATCTGAGCAAGAACTCTCCCACGGGCGAGCCAGGGCTGGCACGAGGACTCGGGAAGCAAGGGCAGGCCCCTCCAGGACACGCAGCTGCTGCCCTGTCCATGGTGCTGACGAGGCTCAGGGCCACCCACGCTGCCCTGGATGAAGGGGGCGGGAGGGGGCTGAACCAGGCGAGCCCCCAGGGTTCCACAGGTCAGGATACCCCAGAGATGACCCCCCCACACTGAGGCTGGTATCCCATGGGGGCAGACTGAGGTCAGGAGACTGTCAGCTCACCTGGGGCATCTCCTCCCACCACCCCCCCCAATCGGGCTTGTCTCTACTTTTTGCGGAGATGCCAGCACAGTGAGGGATGATGTGGGGCCAGGGGGGTGTGCAGGTGTTGCGGGAATGGGACTGTCCCAGAAACCCCTGGCAGGGGTCCAGCCCTGCCTCAGTGGGCTCAGTGGGTCACGGATGGGCAGTTCAGCCCCTGACCCCGGCACCCTGCAGGGGCAGTCACAGCCTCCTTCCTGGAGCCCCTTCTGCTCCCTCTTACCTTCGTCCCGGCTGAGCCCACCGGGATCCCCCGGCTCTTTCATGGCCCACAGGTACCACCCGCACCGATACCGGCGGGGCCCAAGGGGGCGCGGGCGGTGTGCTGGCCTCGCGTGTCCCTGCGCCTGAGCGCGCCCATGGCCGATCACGGAGCGCTCAGCCCGCCGCCGCTGCCGGGACCGCCCCTCCCGCCGGAGCCCCGCCCTCTTAACCCTTCACAGCCCGGCCCCGCGGTGGGCAAGGGAGGAAGCGCGCGCTGGGGTGGGGCGGGGGGTCTCAGCTGGCTCAGAGGCTGGGGGTGGGGGGTAGGGGGCGGGGCGCACCTGCTCCCCCAGCAGGGCTCTGGTGGCTCTGGAGGCCACCCTCAGCTGCTCTGACCTCCCTCCCTCCCAGTCAGCCCTCCTACCAGAGGGGGTAGCAGCCCGCTCCCCTCAGAAACAAAATGCTCTCCAGTTGGCAGCCCCCCAAGACCACAAGGTCCCTTGGATCATTACGCACAGCCTCCCCCAGGCCCCATGGGCTAGTTCTCTCCAAGGAGGGGCTCCAAGAATGCTCAGTGCTTCAAGGATGGCTAGGGCGACAGTTTGCGGGCTGCCTGGTCAGGGTGTGTATGCAGGATGGATGATGGCACTGAGGGTCCAGGGGACAGCCCCAGCCCCTTGGCATCCAAACCCTTCATATGCTCCTTCTTCGCCTCCCCCCACATGTCCCTCAGTGAGGGCCCTGCAGACGATCCTGGGTCTAGGGCCCTGCCTGGGCCAAGCAGGGAGCAGTCTGGGGATGGGGCATGTGCTGAGCGGACCCTACCCGGTCCTGATCCGGCACCTGCCTGCCTCTTCCTGGGGTGTGTTCTGATTCAACCTGCTGCATCCAGCATCCGAGAGAAATAACATTTCCCACATCAACGGAAGAGATTTTCGTCCCTCGTCCCTCGGGTGCTGTTTTGAAAGCTGCCGCTTCTGCCCACAGCCTTGAGGGTGGCCTGGGGAGGTTTATGGGGATGTGGGAGGCTGGGTTGGGGCGACCTCAGGTGACAGGCCGAGCAGGAGGACCGGGGGCTCCTCGGGGCCCCCTGAGCTGCCGCCACCCCAGGGTGTGACTGCCTCCTGCCAGGCCAGGCCCCCGGTGTGGAGCGGAGTGAGACAGGAACCATCACCACAGCCAGCTGGATCCTGCCCAGGGAAGGCCACAGGGCTGCTGCCCAGCTCCCTTGAAGGGACAGCCTTTCTGCCTTTGCTGCCACTGGTGGAACCCTAGCCTTTGGGTCGAAGGGGCCACTGCCTGGGCTCTGGGGATCTACCCTCGTGAACTTGACACTGTGAGTCTCGTGTCCACACAAGTCACGTGTTCACTGGGCACAGTCGGGATCCCTGGCCTGTGGCCACTGGGCTGGCACAGACCCCAAAGGGAGAGGCCAGGGAGCAAAGGACGGAGGGGCCAGTCCAGCACCCCCGCACCAGGGCTTTGCAAGTCCCCTCACACAGTCCCCCCCGGGAAAGGCCCAGCAGCCCCAGAGTCTCAGAAGAGGGGAAACTAAGGCAGGGACAGACAGGAAGAAAGGAGAGGAGTCAGAAGGGAGAGTGGGTGATGGAGAGGAGCATGCAGACGCAGGGTCCCCGGAGAGGGGCCGGCTCCCTGGAGTGGACGGAAGGAGGTTCTGGTTCAAGTTCAGGTTCTGATGAATAATCCAACGCATAGCCGGCCCCACCCCCACGCAGCCTCAAGCTGATTTCCCTCAAGGGGCAGGGCGGGCGGGTGATTACCGGTGGTGATTAAAAGCCGCCTGCCGAACATGTTAATTTGCTTAAGATTCTCATCTCCTAAATCTCCTTTCTGGGCATTTAAGCAAAATTCTGTCTTTGAGAGCATTTGGCCTGGCTGGCAGAGGGTGGGGACGCACGTCTGGAAGAAGGGCCTGCCAGGCCCCCAGTAGTCTCATTTTCTTCTCGTTTGAAGAGGGCGACAGTCAGATGGTGGGGGAGCGAGCCTGGGGCCCCTGCCTGAGCCCTTCTCTCTTGGGGTAGGGGTTGGGGTGGAGAGCTCATGCGCTGGAGCCTCAATCCTGCCCTCCCCCCAGGCCCTACTCCTCCTGCAGGCGCACTGCCCTGAGCTGCCCCAGCCCACCACCCCTCCCCGCTCCCTGCCTCCCTGCCCCCTGCCAGCACCTACTCCCTGCCTGGGGCCCAGGGGTCCTGCAGAAGGCTTTGCTCCTGCCCGGGTTGCAAGGGCTGGGCTTCCTCAGCCCTAGGGACAGAGCCCAGGCCTAGATGCCCAGCACAGGGGGCCTGCATGTCAAAGCAACCCAGGGAGTCCTCCTCCCACCCCCACTCCCTGGAACTGGGTCCTCGCCTTCCAGATCTCAAACCCTGGGCAGGGGCCACTGTGAGGCTGGATCTGGCCGTGAGCTCCAGCTGCCTCCATCCTTTGGTTCCCAAACATTGCCAGGAGAAGGCCAGACTGTGCCTCAACACATGGGCGCCAGCCTGGACAGTGGGCCCGGAGCCCCGGGTTCCCAACCAGGCCTGTAAAAGCGGGCAAAGCTCACCCCCCACGCCCTGCCTCGGTTCCTCATCTGTGCCAGGGTCACAGAACTGGGCTCCACAGCGGGCAGCCACTCACGGTCCGCTGCATCGGGGTCAGCCGAGCCCTCCCCGCCTCCGGTGTTGAGCCTCGCCACCCAGAGCTGACCCTGGGGGTCCGACTCCACGTTCCGTACAAGTTCCATGAGCGTGTACCACGCTGTGCACCCAGACCCTCAGCGCGCCCGTCTAGCTCTGCCTCTGCTGGGGGCACAGAACCCCGGCCCCCACACCCACCCCCGCCAACACCCTGCCACGCCCCGAAGCCTGCTTGCCACCGCGAGTCCCACAGTTCCCTTGAAAGAGTGTGACGCGGCCCCTCTCCCAGTCATCGTGCAGGGACACACCTCTGACTTCCCGGAAACACCGTGTGGGCAGCCCCTGTGATGGGGAAGAGTGCATTGACCGAGGCCCCGAGCGGGCCAGGGTGCTCGGGGACCCCCAAAGGCTGTGTGCGCACACACACGCACACGGCCTGTGTCGGGACAGAGGACCGCTGGTGGGGACCCAGGAACAGAGGCGTGGAGCGTGGCCGAGGCACGGGCAGAGCCAAGGCAAAGGGAGTGCTGCCCTGGCCACTCGCTGGCTGCGCCCCCCCCCGGAGTGGCCTGCAGCCCATTCCCCGAGCCCCCGAGCCCCACGCCAGCCAGGGGCAGCACCCGGGGAAGTCCTACTCCATCCCGCCTCTGTGTGGCCCATGGGAATTCACTGCCCCTCTGGCCTTAGTGTCCCTGTCTGGAACCAAGGGAGGGCCAGCAGTTCCGGGGGCCTCCAGTGGAGGCCATGGAGAAAAGTCTGGAGGGCAGAAAAGGGGCAGGGGCACTAGGTGGGGGCACAGGTGGGGCCAGGCCTCTGGTACCAAAGATCCCAGTGCAATGTTCCCTTTGGTGGCCGCCCCGCGGTGTGAGGAGGGCCCAGGGGCACTGACTTGCTCTTCTGACCTGGGGCAGCAACCACTCTGCCTCACAGCCTCCGGGAGCCAGAGGCCACGAGCAATCGCCTCCCCACGAGTGGAGTGGAGCAGATTTGCTGCTGCAGAAACACCCACAGGGCACCTTGGATTTCGTCTATGGACTTCCGTCCTCCCTAAATCTCCAAGGAAACGCTTCGCCCGTGACCTGCTGCAGGCAAGCTGCAGCCCAGCGTCCAGCGGGCCCTGCCGAGAGCCCACCAGCACCGGGGCGGGGGGGGCGGGGGCACAGTGGGGGCCTCGGCAGGTCCTCCACGCTGCTCCTCAGAACGCCCGAGTCCAACGGGCCCCCAGAGGCCGCCCGGTCCCACCCCTTTGCTTTTCAGATAGGGAAACTGAGGCACAAGGGTCTTGCCCGGGGCTCATAGCCAAGCAGAGGCAGGGCCCTGACCCCAGGAGTGAGTTCCAGAGGGGGCGTCTGGGAAGATGGCTGGAAAAAGCGGATCCAAGCAAGCCCCCGACCCGGACAGAAGCACAGGTACTGGGTGAGCTGCCAACAAACGACAGGGACAGAGGCCCTGGGTGGCAGGTGCTGTTGCTCAAAGCCTGGCATCCCCACTGCCCCCAGCACCGCCGTGCCGGCCCAAGACCAGGGCACGAGTCTGCTTCGTGGTCCCCCAAGCCCGGCTGAGCCAGCAGACCGCTTGGACACAGCACTGAGCTCCCCGGCAGGAGGGCAGGATGCACAGGGACTGCACAGCAGCTTGATGGACTTGCTGTCCGTGGAGACAGGGGCCAGCGGGGGAAGCAGAGGCCCACTGGCCGGGCTGGTCCTCATCTTACAGCATCCGGACGGTTGCCGGGGCAGGAGGGAAGCCTCGGCCCCGGGGCTGGTGACCGGTTCCAGTCCCCATGCAAAGGAGAATGCGGCCAGAGCCCTGGGGCCACAAATGGACCGGTGGGAGGAGGCAGGGAGGATAGGATGCCTCGGGCGCTGACCAGGTGGGCTGGCAGGGAAGGAGGCCACAGACAGCCGGAGGCAAGGGGCTTTCTGGAAGGCTCCGCCTGCAGGGCCACAACCCCACCCCCATATCTAAGCCCGCAGGTGCCTTGGCGCCACACGGACAGACTGCATTCACCCCCCACCCCCCGCCAGTGGCACCCTCAGCCACAACACCCTGCCCCTTGCCTCCCTCCTTGCCCCCCCAGGACTGAAACCCCCCCCACGCCCCCATGCCCCTTGCCAAGGTCGTCAGGTCAGGTTCCTGCCCCGGGCTGCCGGGCCCCCCTGGACCGCCCTGCCTCTCTGCACCAGCCTGACCTAGATTCTGTGCCCGCGAGCGATGGCCAGGCAGAGCCATAGCCAGCCTGGCACCGAGACAAGAGGGCCAGGTTCCAGAGCAAACAGCCGCCCTGCCACAGCCCAGCCCACCCGGGGACAACCCACGCCACTGGCGAGGTCTGTCCTACCCCTCCCCACAGCCCTGGCCCACAGCAGGTCGGGCCAGCCCTCGCAGGCCCCGTGAGCTGCGCCGCACACCCAGGCAGCCAGTCTTTGCACCCAGGTGCCACCCTGGACGCAGGCATGGGGAACCACTTGGCCGCTTGCATCGATTAAAACCACAAAAATCGGGCGCCTGGGTGGCTCAGTTGGTTAAGCGACTGCCTTCGGCTCAGGTCATGATCCTGGAGTCCCGGGATTGAGTCCCGCATCGGGCTCCCCGCTCGGCAGGGAGTCTGCTTCTCCCTCTGACCCTCCCCCCCTCTCATGTGCTCTCTCTCTCTCAAATAAATAAATGAAATCTTAAAAGAAAAAAAAACACACAAAAATCCTTGAAATCAGAAGCGTGCTCGTGCAGATGCAAATGTATGCAAATCAGCCCCTGCCTTTGGCTTCCAGGCCTACAAGCCTTGGGCACATTTCTGGGACAGCAGGGGCATTCTAGCGGCAGCCCTTACCCCAGGGCCAGCTTCAGCCACCTGTGTGTGCCCCGCGCCATCCTTCCTGCCCTTCTCCCTCCCACCTATCCGCACCCCCAGCTGTCAGTCCATGTTTGTTGAGCACCTGCTGTGTGTTAGACTTGCCCTTGGGGCTTGGAAGGGAGTAGTGAGCAAAACAGAAGCAGCCCCAACCCTCAGGGAAAGGCAGAGTAGCGGGAATGGGCCCAGCTCCAGGGGGGCAGCCCTGGACGGGGGTGGGCACAGGAGGGTCTCTCCAGCCCCCCGGAGTGTTAAAACCTTCACAAAACCCAGAAAAGACCAGGCCACTTCCCTGCAGAGCCAGAGCCTCTGGGAGGAGAGGGAGCGGCAGGGGGCTGCCTGCTGACCCCTCCCTGGCCGACAGCAATCCCCCGCCCTCCCCGTCTCACTGTACCCAGGACAGACGGCCCCGTCACAGGGCACACTCCTGAAACCGTCCTCCAAATGCTGCCCCCCGGCACCAGGCCGTCCACAACATGCGATGTTGTGTGTGAACTGTTGCTGGATCAGCGCCATTGTCACTTTCAGACACCCGTTCGCGTCGCGTTCGTTGGCAGAACGAAAACCATTTACAAACCCTGGGTGGTAACGCGTGCATCCCCAACAGCAAACCAAATAAACACCTCAGACAGGGCTGCGGTTAGTGCGGGATTTGTCGAGGTGTCTCCCAGGAGGGGGCGGCCAGGTCGCCTGAGAGTCTGCAGCTCATGGGGCTCCTGGCTCGCGGAGAGAGCCTGCAAGCTCCCGAAACGTGCACACACCCCGCGCTGAGCTCCACCTCCAGATGGGGGCCAGAGCCTGGGGCCAGGGAGGGGGCTTCTGGGCAGAGAGGGCTGGGTCCCTAAGAGCCAGTGTTTCCGTGGGCAGCTAGAACACCCTGGGTGTCATGTGATCTTGCCAAATAGCCCGGGTGCTGCCCCAGCCACCAAGAGAGGAGACGGTCACCTGCATTACCACATACTGCAACATCCCCAGACTGATTCACCTTTTGTGCCCGACGAGCCACGGTTGCGTGAGCGCACGTACTAAAAGCCAGTGAGGCGGGAAACCCCAGAGGCTGACCAGGGAGTTAAACTTGGCCTCAAGACCAGCTGCGTGGCGACAGGTCTGTGGGGGGGAGGGACCGGCATGGGGAGTGGGTCTGTGCTAGGGCCTCCCTGGGGGCAGGGCCATGCCACCCACTGCCAGCCCCAGTGCCCAGAGCCGTGCCCAGCACACAACTTCTCGCTAGGCGTTTACTGAGTAGCCTCCCCAGATCCAGACCCAGGCAGCAGGGAGGGCCAGCCTGGGGTGGTGTCGGTGCCCTGGAAACACCCCCACCCGAGCCATCTTTCCTGCGGGATTCGGCTGCTGACCTGCCAAGAGCAGCCGTAGTGAGCTGCCAGCTCCCCACTCCGAGTGACTGTCCCTCTAACCCCCAGGCACTGGGACCAGATCCCGGATCTGTACCTTCTAAGACTGGCAATGCCTCGATCAACCAGCAGGCAGGGGGCAAAGTCTCAGGGAGGCTGACACAGCTCAGAGCAGGGGTGTGAACACACAGCTCAGGGAGGTTGGATGTGTGAACACA
>NC_138372.1:1146201-1191122 GCF_054177405.1 Leptonychotes weddellii | reverse complement strand
GTGAACACACAGCTCAGGGAGGCCAGGGTGTGAACACACAGCTCAGGGAGGCCAGGGTGTGAACACACAGTTCAGGGAGGCCAGGGTGTGAACACACAGCTCGGGGAGGCCAGGGTGTGAACACACAGCTCGGGGAGGCCAGGGTGTGAACACACAGTTCAGGGAGGCCAGGGTGTGAACACACAGCTCAGGGAGGCCAGGGTGTGAACACATAGCTCAGGGAGGCCAGGGTGTGAACACACAGTTCAGGGAGGCCAGGGTGTGAACACACAGCTCAGGGAGGCGAGGGGTATGAACACACAGCACAGGAAAGTTGGAGGTATGAACACACAGCTCGGGGAGGCCAGGGTGTGAACACACAGCTCGGGGAGGCCAGGGTGTGAACACACAGCTCAGGGAGGCCAGGGTGTTAACCCACAGCTCAGGGAAGTTGGAGGTGTGAATACACAGCTCAGGGCCAGAGTATGAACAGATAGCACAGGGTCAGGGTACCTGGAAGATCAATTTTCCTTCAAAACCAGAGAGACACCAAGATCCTACTGGGCCCTGGTGTCTGCCCACCAGACAGCTGAGGGTCTTCAGGGCCTGGTCGGAGGGGGAAAGGAGGCCCCTCCAGTTGCCCCAGTTCAACACACAGCACAGGCAGCTCAGAACCGAAGCAGCTGCCCAGGGCAGCTGGCACTGCCCGCAGGTGGCCAGTCCTGGGCATCTTGTTTCCATAAGCCCCTGCTCAGCTCCCCTGATGCCCTCAACCCCGCCCAGTCATCAGCCTTTGCTTCGGGCCCTCAAGGGTCACAGACCTGGGGCGGCAACAGGTCACACTCCCCGCCACATGGTGACTGTCCCCCCGACACACACCTTCACCAACAGCCCGGGGCAAGTCAAGCCAGGGGCAGACACAGTGCAGGGAGCCCAGGGTGCCCTGTCCCTGGCCTACCTGCCCCTCTCCTCACCCTTTGCCCCCCAACTCCCTGCCTACAGATTGCGTGGGCCCCAGCAGCCATCAAGTGCTACTCACACAAATGTTTATTTTTTTCTCTAGGGCAAAAAAAGAAAAGAAAAGAAAGAAGGATGGCTTATCCGGAGGGTGAGTCACTGGGATGTTCCAGCACCCCCATGGGCAGGACCGGAACTGCTCCCACCCCTCCTGGAGTGGAGGATGTGTGCCAGCTTGCCTCCTGGAACGTCACCCTCCTGCGGCCAGTGCTCTCCAAGGAAAGCCAGTCCCTCAGGGGGTCCTCGCTGACCACCTCAGGAGCAGGCAGCTGTCCAGCAGCCTTGGCCCCTGCCACACACCTGGGAGAAGAGGGCTCCCCCATCCTGGAGGACCTTGCTTATCTGGGGAGTATCTGCACCACTTCATTCATTTTGGGGTGACCAACCAGGAGAGTCAGGGGCTCCAGAGAAAAGCCACTGTCAGCTGGAGACCGGGGCAGAGGGTGACCCTGCATCATAGCCCATGCGGTTGCTGAGGGGCACAGATTCCCCAGACCTCTGGTCCTTGCAGCCCCTACCCCACGGCCAGGCTCATCCCCCACCCCAGACAGGGCAGGGGGCAGGTGGGAGTCCCAGTGAGTTGGGGGGAAGCTGGCCCAGAATGGCCACTCAGGGCTGATCTCATTCCTCCCCCACCAAGGACAGAGCCTCCAGCCCATCAGTCCAGTTTGGCTCCCCGAGAGCAGCCACCCTGGGAGAGCCCTCAGGGTCCCAAACCCCAGGCCACCCTGGATGGGGCTGGCCAGCATGATGACCATCGAGGAAGGATGGATAAGCGCTGTGGCCAGACCCGGGGGTTCTGGAGACAGCTCCCCACTCCTGAGGAAAGGAGCCAGTTTCCCAGGCTGGACAAAGAAGACCTAAACTGAGGGCCGAGAGAAGGCGCCGCCCACCCCAGCTGTGCCCCCGTATGGGAGCAAATCTGGCCCAGGGGTTTCAAGAAGACCAAGCTGCCCCAGTGACCTTCTGTGTCATCAGGAGCAGGGCCCATTGGTGATGGCTGAGTCACCACCTGGGTCTTTTTAAGGCACAGTGAGTGCAAGGGAGCAATTTAGGTCTTTTTGGCAAGACAGGAGAGCGTGTGGTGGAGAACACTAGATCAGAGCCCAGCACAGAGCCGTGTGCCCACCGGTGTGATGTCCCCCAGATCTTGCGAGGTTGGGGGGCTGCAGCCACGTGAGGGACTCGGGCCTGACAAGGGCAAGGTGCCCCCTAAGTGGGATGTGCAGTAGACCCCCACTCACTGGCCTGGGGGTGGGCCTGCTTGCTGTATAATGGGGGGTGTCGTGTCCATGAGGGGCTGTGCCCTTCCAGAGGCTTCCTGGAATGGACCGGCAGCCCCCCCTTCCTGTCCTCCCGTCCCAGGGAGCAGCCGGAGGAAGGGCGAATGGATAAAGGCCTGGAGAAAGCATCCTGTGCCGGGGCTCCAGGGAAACTGTCTGCCATGGGCTCTGGTTCTGGAGGCTCGATCACCCCAACTGTAGCCAGGAGCCCCAGGGAGGAGGGCAAGGAGGCCCCCTGGGCCTCAGTGTCCCCCCCAAGCCCTGCCAGAGCCCCCCATCTGTCCGTGTGCCTGCTCTCCCTACAGTGCCCCCCAGGAGCCCTACCAGAGCCCGGCCTGCTCGGCAGACCCACAGGCCTCTGCAGGGCACCTCCTGCCAACAGGGCCTGGGGCCATCTGACCCTCAGGGTGACGGGGCGGGCGGTGTGGGGCAGCCCCAGGGAGACGGCTGGGGGCGGCCACGGCCTCCCCCTGTTACAGCCCCCCCCACTCTGGGCCCCACTTCCCAAACCGCATCAAGTACCCCCCCACCTCAGCCTGATGATCCCCCGGGCGGTGGTGCGTTTCCTTACAGACGCAGAATGTAATAATTCCCAATAATGCCAAGCCCAAAATAACCCCACAATGCGCCGCATGCAGAGCTCCTTCAGAGTGTAACTGAGTCAAGCACAGCTGCAGAGTCGCTTTAAAAATACACAAAATGCACACAGACACAAAACCCAGCCACAAGGACGCCCGCCTCCGCCCACCGCGCCTCCACAGGTAGGGGTAAAGGTGGGGACATGGTGGGGAGGGGGCCCTGCCCTCCACCCGGAGGCTGAGGGGAGGCCCCAGGTGGCACATGGGGTGGAGGGGCGATAGGCTCCCCGAAAGTGCTCTCACACCCACAGGCCCTCTGCCTCCCACCCCTGTCTTTGGCAAGTCCCCTGGGAGCTCCGAGACCCCCCCCCCCACCCCCACCCCCACCCAGCCCTCCCCAACCCTGCCCCCGAGACCACACGGAACAATTCCTCCCCCCAGTCTCCGCCAACTGGTGGGCCTGGGCGAACTCGCCTCTGCAGAAAAGTGGGGCTGCCCAGGCCTCTACCTGCCCCCGACCTGAGCCCCCTCCTGAGGCCCCGAACCCCTGCCCACTCTCCTTGCTCCCCCCACCCATGCTGGGAGGAGCAGGGGCACTGCCGTGTTGTGTGGACCTGCCCAGAGGAGGCAAACGCGGGCCTATAGCGTGGCCAGTCCTCTGCACTCACCAGCCCCAGGCCTCTCTGGCAGAAGGGTGGGGGGTGGACATCCCTGGGCAGGGGGACGGGGTGCCTAATGGGTCTCCGGCAGCTCCAGGCCCTAGAACAGCCGGCACCCAGTTCGGGTGCCCACGGGCCTCGGCTCCCACACCGCAGGGCCCCGGAATGGGCTGGCTCTCTGAACCCCACAGCCCCAGGGGTACACCAGAGAAACAGAGGCAGACCTGGACCCTGTGAATAGCCAGAGAAGCCCGCGGGGGCCCACAAGCTCCTCCTCCCCACACTCAGGAGCCTCATCCACGAGGGGAGCTCCAAGGGCCCTGCTGGGCCCCCCACCCCAGGATCCCGGTCAGGAAGGCTGGGGGCAGCATCAGGCCGCCCCTCTCCACACAGGGCATTGCTGGTCCAGCCCCACAGAACGGGAGGTCTGGGGCCCCAGACAGCCAGCCCCCTCTGAATGACCCTCCCCTGCAGCCCCCCCCCCAGGAGGCAGCTGCCACACCACTGCACGCCAGGCCGGAGGGGGGGCTAAGGGGGGCTGGCTGGATGAGGGTGACGAGGACGGGCCCCAGGAAGAGTGCACCTGGACGGTCCACTCAGCCCCTCAGGGGCACAGACGCTTTGTTCTGGGGGTGCTGAGCCCCTGCCTGTCCCTCTCTCAGCCCAAGCCCATCAGGGGGTGCCCAAGGCAGGCCACCCCCCGAGGCTCGGAAATGCTGCCGCGGCCCCCCCAGCCCGAAGGAAGTGGGCCACGGCCTGGCAGCTCAGGAACTAGCTCTGGTGGCCACGGGTCCGCCTCCGCAGCGGGCAGCCCAGACCCCCCGCGAGGCCCAGGTGTGGCGCCGGGTGAGGAGGCGTCTGGTCCTCGGGCTCCCGACGGCTTCGCTCACTGCCCCCTCCCCACTGGAGGGGTGGAGGAAGGCCCTTCCGTCAGGCTGCGCCCTGATGGGGCCGCAGTCCTGGGGCAACTGGAGCCGGAGGCTACTGCGAGGGGGACCCCGGGGACTCACGTCCCGAGGGGTCCCACAGGGGGGCTCTGCTGGAGTGAAGACAGGGCATCGCGGGGGGCACTGCCCATGGCCAGGAGGACCCCGGAAAGTGGCAATGGCACGTGGATGCTGGGCGTGGCTTTCGTCTCTAGCGCAGACAGAGGGGGTGCAGAGGATGGAGGTCCCGCCCTGCCGGCAGACAGCAAAGGCAGCAGGGCTGGAGGGCCTGGCCCGGGGGGCCCATGGGTAGAGTCCTGCGAGCCATCCGTTTCTCCCCACTGAGATGGAAGGTGGAGGCAGGGCCCCCATGCCGTGGTCAGCGTGCCCGGGGCCTCCAGGACGCCTTCCGTGAGGGACAGAGACCAGCACGCAGTGAGCACCAACTCTGTGCACAGAAGCTCCTGTTCATAACCAGGCAGCAGAGGGTGACAAGACCCAAAAGAGCTAGCGAAGCCCACCAGGGGTGGGGAGGGACCACCGAGCACCCATGCAGCTCTGGGCTCCGGGCCTCATGGTTTAGACCCCCCACCCCACCCTCAACTCAGAAGCAGTAGGACCTGGGGAGGCTGGTGGTGCCCTGGCCTTCCTCTTGGCACCCGGGGCCCATGGCAGCAGCCCCCATCCGGGGCTGTCCTAAATTGTACCCAAGTCCCACTTTCAGAGGGCCAAGCAAGGCCCCCCAGGGCCCCCCTCCCGGGAGCTAGCGAGAACACCAGCCTTGGTGGAGCGATCGTCCCCCTGGCATGTCCCTCGAATTCCCTACGGTGATGAGGACCTGGGGCTCAGAGAGGCCACTGTCTGGCCTAGGAATGCACAGCCCAGGGAGTGGCAGGGCCAAGGTTTGAAACAGGCCCGGCTCCCGCAGCAGGTCCCCCCTGGCCGCGGCCCCACACTTGGCCTCACACGTGGCCTCTGGGGAGCCCTGCCTGCCCAGCCCAGGTGTCCCCAGGGAGGGACCCAGGTGAGGGTGGAGGCGTTAAGCAGAACCAGGCTTGTGAATTAGCCCCTTTATAATCTCTGGAGGCTGCAGGAGACATCCCCGAGGGTCCTCGTCTTCACTATCCTCGGGGAGGGGGGCAATCAGAGGATCTGAGAAAGTGGGGTATTTCGCAATTAGTGAAGGAGGTGCCCACCTGCACTGGACGGACCACCAATAAAGGAAGAAGGAACCAGGCCCTTGGCAGGAGGGCCCCTGATACCTTGCCGTGCTCCAGCTCCAGGCTTGGCCACAGAGGAAGACAGCTCGCCCGGCGGGCCTGTCTCTGACAAGCCTCAGGGTGCAGGGTCCAACGGGTGGGAAAGCCCGGTGGGGTCGCCACGGCCTGGGTACAGACCAGTGGCTCACTTGCATCCCAAGGAGCCTCGTGACCCAGGGGCTGAACGCAGGGACACGGAGGCCCACCGTGCCAGAGGCTGTTCCGGCCCAGAGCCAGCCTCCTGACCCCTCACCTCTGCGCCCCAGCAGGAAGAGCCAAGGACGGGTGGCTCTCCAGGGAACAGCTGGTTCGGGAGAGCACCAGGGAGCAGGGAGGGAGGAGGCCCCTTCGGCCACTGCCCTGGCCTCTCGGCCTTGCTCCTGTGGGGTCGGGGAGGGCAAGCAGCAGTGGTGCCCAGCGGCGGCTGGATCAGAACTCTGCACACAGCCTCTGGCCCCCTGCCCGCAGCACAGGTGAAGACGCTCACACCAGGTCCCCTGCCCAAAGCCACACAGGGGCTGGTGGCAGAACGGGGAGCCAACCCAAGTCTGCCCCAGCTCAAGGCCAGGGCCTGGGCTTCACCTTCCAGCAAAAGTCAGCCTGCAATAGCAGAGCTCCCCATGGACCTGATCTCCGCTCTCCACCCACCCTCACACCTGAGTTTCCTCAAGGGTGGCCCTCGGCTGGCAGCTTCACCTGGGAGCTCGGTTCAAAAGCCCATCTCTGGGGGGGGGGGGGGAAATGCCCCCACCTCTCTCGAGGCTGTTTTCCGTGCTCCCAGGTAACACGCAAAGCCCACTACAGCTCGAGGGCTGCTCAGGGCAATGCTGAGGCCAGGGGTGCCTAGGCAGAGCTGCTGGCCAGTGCCCCAGGGGGCTGCTGGATCCACTCCGGTACAGAGATGCACTCAAGACCCCAAGACCACAGGCTGCAGGCCGCCGCTCAGCCCACCGAGGCCGGCCCTCCCCTCACCAACAAAATAGCCAGCTTTGATGAAAACGGCACTTGGGAGACCCCACCCCTTGGGGTGGCCCTGACCAGTGGCTGGCAGGATCCAGGAGCAGCCATTCACTGAAGGAGGGCCTCCACATCCCCCAGGAGGCCAGGACCTCCAGGGCACAACTCCACCCTCCCTCAGGAGCCTCTGGAGCCCGTGCCCAGCCCAAGGTGAGCCTGGGGTGGTGGGGACCCAGGAGTCAGGCCAGTCAGGGGCTGTGTGGAGCAGCTCCGCTCATGCACTCAGCACGTCCTCAGCCTGTGGGGCCCCGGGGTGTGAGATGTGGCCCTGCCTCTGGCTTGCAGGTGCAGAGCAGGGGTATGGGGGTGCACAACACAACTGTTATAGAGGGCCAAGTGGCGGCCTCCAAAAGATGCACCCACAGCCCAGAACTTATGCAGAAGAAGATCTTTGCAGGTGTAATCAAGTTAAGCATCTTGAGATGAGCTCATCCTGGATCACTCCAGATGGGTCCTAAATCCAATGACAAGTGTCTTTATAAGAAAGAGGTGAAGACACAAGGGGGACCAGGCCATGTGAAGACAGGCAGAGATTGGAGGGACTCCGGGGGCCCCCAGGGCTGGAAGAAGCAGGAAGGATCCTCCCTTAGAACCTCTGGAGGGAGCGCAGCCCTGAACACCTTGATCTGGGGCTCCCAGCCTCCAGGCGGGGATAAAGGTTCGTGCTCATTTGCTCTGGCCGCCGCGGGCACTACAAGGCCCTCTCAGGCTGGTCTGGAGAAGCGTCTCCCGTGGGATTCACGGAGAAAGCAGCCTTCCTGATAAGGTGGGTGCTTTTGCCAGGTCTAGCTGCCTGGGGGCCACCTACACAAGGTCCACAGTGGCCTTGGGGCCCCCAACACTGGCAGGAGCTGCACGCTTTGTGGGACTGGTTTGATCAGAACCCCAAGCTCTCTAGAGGAGGACGGAGGGACAGCTGGTTAGGTGACCACAGCCGGTAAGGGGACCAGGAGAGGCAACGCTGGCGGAAGCAGGTGCCTAGCCTGGGTCAGAGGCCTCCCTGGGCTCTTCCTGAGAGACAGAGCAGAGGGACATTTCAGAGACAGCCCCCACCCTTCCCTGCCTTTCTGTCTCCCAGGGTCGTCAGCTCAGGCCCACACCGTCCCTGGCATCCCCATCGTGCCTGTGTTTCTCCTGGCTCCTCACACTGGCCCAACTGCCAAGTCCCCTCTGAGTACAGCAGAGTCTTAGGATGGAAAGTGGGGGACCCGATATGCCAGCCAGCTCACCTCCTTCCCCTGAGCAGCCTGGAGGCTTCGGGTCCTATGACTGCGTGTCTGTGCACGTGTATGTGAGTGTCGGGGTCCACACGCGGGTCCAGCAGGGGAGGGGAGAGGTGACGACCACACAGGACCCAGCTGAGTTGAGTGCTCCGGGGCCTTTCCCACTCAGACTCTGGGCTGAGTGGATGCCCTGCCCCAGGCCCCTCTAGGCCCAGCCTGCTTGCCAGTTCCAGCCCCATCCTCCTGGAGCCTCCCGCCCACCGCCCACTGGGGTCTGATGCAGGCGCGGAGGAACAGGTGAGGAGCCTGCTCTGCTCTGTGGGGGTGGAGACCCCAGAATCAATCCCCGGAGGCTTCTGGGAGCACAGAGGGGGTGGAAAGAAGGCAGGAAGAAAGGCTGTGAGGGGCCAGACAGGACTGGGGTGGACGCCCTCCCGAGACCACCGTGCCTGGGAGAACACACATGCACTCATGCAGGCTGAGGCCCCCAGACGCAGCCCCCGGGAGCCTGGGAGCCCAGGAGCCCCTGCTGGCCCCAGGCCCCCTCTCCACAGCCCAGGCTGGCCAGCTCTTGGCTGGGTTCGGTGACCAGGCAGCCTCCTTTGTCCCCGGCGCTGGGCAGGTAGAAGGAACAAAAGCTCCGTTCGTGGCGGCGGCCGCTGGAGACAGCTCCCAGGAGCCCTTGCTCCCTGTGCTGTGCGTGTTACACAACAGACCTAAGAATAATCCAGAGGGCGGGCAGTGCAGGGGGACGGAGCTGTCCTGCCTCCCGCGACCCCTCAAGCTGGGGGTGGGGGATGGGGCCGATGGCACAGGGGTCCTGCTTCCGCCCAGGGCCTGAGGCCACCTGGAGGCCCAAGGGGCAGCCCGGTTTGCACCGACCCCCAGCACCTGGAAAACTGGGTCACATACAGACTCCTGGCTCCCAGGGGCCGGCCGGGCAGTTGGGAGAGGCAGGCAGAGCCCCAAAGGTCCAGGGCCATCTGTACCCAGTGGTCCTTGGGGTCAAAAGGCCTGCCCAGGCCCGCAATGGAAGCTGGATTTCCCGTGGCTGGGATCCCAAGCCTCCAGCGGCTGCCCCTTCTCAACTCACAGGGCCTGGGGACTTCCGTGGACGTGAGTGCACAAGAGGGAGGGGCAGGGTGGCCAGTGGTGACAGGAGTGCCCACTGGCAGCCCAGCCCTTGCCCTGCCCTGCACTGCACCGGAGTGGGTGGCATGCAGCCCGACTCCCTCCTTCCGACAGGACAGTGACCTGCTAATGAAGTGGCCCTATTAGGCGCAGTGTAACAAAATACGTACCAACGGGCCCGCAGCTCTTCATCTACTGCAAACATTAAAAATTAAAATCCAATTACAACTCCTATTGTCAAACCTGGCTCCTGCCACTTACAACAATCGGTGGGGGGGGGTGGGGCGGGCGGGTTATGTAATCTGAACTCTCAGCTTCAGGGAGTGAGGGCCTGGTGGGTGGGACCAGGCCACTGGTCCCCACCAGGGGGTCTGCATGGGTCACAGGCCCCTCTGGCACCTATGGGACCCCACAGACCTGGCTCAAGCACCAGCTGAGGAGGTCCCTGGCTGACCACACTCAGGAGGGGTCACGGCCAGCCACACATCCTCCCCGTGCTCCCAGCTGTTCCCCAGCAGCAGCACCATCAGTGCTGCTGGCGGATGGATGACCCGCAGGACCCTGGCAGACCCTACCCCAGCTCCATGCCCACTTTGAAGCTCAGGTGGGCCAGGGTCCAAGACGTGAAGGCCACCAGGCCCACCCTCTGGGAAGCCCCAGGCACAGAGGGCACTGCCTAGCACATGCTCACACTGAGTCCCAACCCCCCAAGGAGTGTCAGCTCTCTTGCCTCTGGGGGGGCGGGGGGCGGGGGTGGAGGGCAGAGCCCCAGCCTCTGGCCAGGCACAGGCCAGGACTGGGCCACCAAGATGTTCAGCCTTGGGGAAGGGGGCTGAAGGACCCTTCAGTCACACAACAGCACACACTCCACCTGCCACACACACCCCTCCGTCCTGGGACCCCCAGACCCTCTCCTTAGGGCCATGCAGAGGACGTGGCCACGGGTTAAGTTCAGCGAGAACTACGATGAAGTGGGGGCTTGGGAGGCTGCAGAGCCCATCCCTTCTGCACCCCCAGGCAGGGGCCACAGTCGGATCTCGGGGCAGATACGCCGGCTCCTGTCCCCAGTTCTGACCTGCCCCCCAGGCTCAGGGGCCCGAACTCCCCTCTGTGGCTACAGCTCCCTGATTGAGTCTTTGGGCTTGAAGGACCCTGGCAGGACCCAAATGGGCTCCTCAGGACAAGCATTTCGGCACCGTGGCCCAGGTACCAGGAGAGCTGAGCATCACCTCTGGGAGATCAGGGCATAGGGCACAGAAAGGACACAAACAAGGTACAGTGCCATGGATGAGGGGTGGGAAGGCCATGGGAGAAAGGCCATCCTGGCTGGGGAGTCAGCGGTCATTCTGTCTGCCTCCAGGGTCCCTGGGCAGGGTGGAGGTAGAGGGGAGGGGAGGGGAGACCTCCTGTGCCCCTGGCATCTTCCCTCCGCCGGCTCCAGAAGTGTCCACCTACCCTAACAGGTGCCCCATAGCTCTGTCAGCCCGCCCTGAACTCCAGGAGGTACTGCTTTCCCACCATCGGTACCAGCACCCTACAGACAGCCTGGGTAGGGCCACCCCGGAGCCTGGCTGGGTCCCCTGCCAGGGCAGGTCCCCCGGCACCCTCTGCTAGTGCCAGTCAGGGACCAGAGCAACACCTGCAGCCAAGCAGAGGGGCCCAGGACAGCGGCGGCCGCAATCCACCCAGCACCGCACCACAGACCCAAATGGATGGCCGGGCCCCCGCTGCACCATCCACACCGGGTGAGGGGACAGGGTGCCCTATCTGGGCTCAGCAGGGCTCAGCCTGGCACAGGGGCACAGCCCCAGGGCCCTATCCACCCTAAACCAGGGGAGGAAAGTTCTCAGTCAGGGGGTAGCCCCAGATGCCTCCGCGCACCTGCGGCCTCCAAGAGAGCCCAGGACGCGATCCCGCACCCACACCCCCGCCCGCCCCCTCCAACATCCCAGCCCTCCCTCCGGCGTCTGGACCTCGGAGGCCGCTAGCTCCACCGCTCCGCCGCGCAGCAGAGGCAGCCGGGCGCCCCCTCTCCGCATCGGCCCCGACCCGCCCCGAGCAGCGGCGCCCCCGCGCGTCCACCGAGCCCGGGCACAGCACCGGGAGCGGCGCGGCACCTACTGTGCTTCCGCGGGGCGGCTCCCGCGTCCATTGTCTCCGCGGCGGCTGCGGCGGGGGGTGGGGGGGCGGGGGCGGGGGCGCAGTCAGCAGCCGGCCTCGGGCTCGGGCTCGGGCTCGGACTGGGGCGCGGGCGGCATCGCCCCGCAGGCTGGGCGGCCCGCGGCGGGCTGTGCGCGCTGACACTGCGCCCCGTGGAGGCGCCGCGCGAGGAGAGCGCTGTCACTCGGGCCGCCCGCACCACACCCCCTGCCCGCCCCGTGAGGGGTGGGGGCCGGGGGCGCGGGCTCGGCGGCGGGCGCAGAGCGGGGCGCGGGGCGCAGAGTCGAGGAGCACCGAATGCAGAGCTGGGCTCGGGGCGCAGAGCCGGGTGTAGAGCGGGACGTAAGCGGGGTGCAGATCGGGGCGCACAGTGGGGCCAGCAGGCTTTCCCCGCAGAGATGCGGCCTCGTTGCTCCCCCTTCTTCCCCCCTACACGCCCCTCTGCGTGGCCCCAGGCGGTGGGACTGCGAAGGGGGCGGACCGAGGACCGCTTCCCCATCCAGCGGCGGGGCGCTTGCGGAGCGGGTGGTGAGCGCAGCGAGACAGGGGTGTTTGCCTGGCTCTACCCCTCCCCCAAGATGTAAGGTGGAGAAAGTGGAGAAAGCTGCACAAGTGTCTAGTCCTGGTGGGTTGAGGGATGGTAGCTCCCCACCAGGCACAAGGCACCCCTTAGTTCCCATGGGGGGGCAGCGCCCGGGGTGGGGGGAGGGGTGCTGCCCACTGCCGTTTGGGAAATGGAACCAAGAGCAACAGTGGGGGCTGGCCCATGGCCTCCCCTCCCCAAACTGGCCTCATACCCCAAGGAGGCCACAATCTCAGCATATGTCCCCCTCACACTGCTCCAGGTCTTGGAGGGCCCCTGAAGCAGCAACAGAGACAAGCCCTGAACCCTTTGGGACCCTCCCTCACAGGACCTCCCCACCAGACCAGGCTTCTTGGGGACCCCCACTTCCCACCTCCTTCTGCAGCAGGCAACAGTGGGGAAGAGGGGGGATCAGATCAAGAGAACATGTCCAGCCGGGCAACAGTGTCCAGAGAGACCCCACCAGCTGGCCCTGGGCCAGAGACAACAGGAAGAGAGATGTGGGAGAGACCACAACTAGCCTTAGCCAAACCCCTCCCTTCTCTGGGCTTCAGTTTCTCCGGGTATAAGACCTCCTGCTTCCTAAGGCCCTCTGCAGCCCCCCGCCCGCCCCCCAGCACACCCCACCCTGACAGGCAGGGTGCCCAATGCCCAGGACAAGGGAGGGCCATGCTGCTGTGTCTCCTCCCCAGTCCGACCCCTACCCCTGAGCGTCCAGGACCCTGAGATGTGAGAGAGGGTGGGTGGGTGACAGAGCCTCTAGAACATGCTCAGGAGCCTGCAGGAGCCACACCCAGGCCAGGATGAGACTCGCTTGAGGCCCCACAATGTTTGGGGATCATACTTATGGGTACCCACACTCAGCTTCAGAGACATCACAGCAGGGCCTGGCCAGGCAGGGGCTGGGGGCTTCCTTCTGCACTTTGCTCATCCCCAGCCCCCAAGGCTTTCCTAGAGTGACAGCCCCGGGCACCCCTGCCATCACCTCCTGGCTGAGAGCCCCTGGGCCGAGTGCAGGACAGAGTAGGCGGCACCTCCAACCATGCACATCTGCACACCTTTTCCCCCGGCACCGTGGGGCTCAGCGGGTCTCAGGGGACAGAGACGCCAGTCCTGGGGGCGGGGCTGCCTGGGCACGCAGCGTCCCAGCACGCCATGGGGGTGTGGCCCAAAGAACAAGGCTCAGGGACAGACAGAGACACAGAAACCAAGACAATGAAACAGAGAAACCTGCACTCCTGCTCAGAGCAAAACTGGGATACAGATTGGAAACCACCAGGAAAGAAACCTGCCTTCTGAGCCAGAGACTCCAAACATCGTGAGAAGCAGAGGAAGGTGTCTGGGCAGGCGGGGCTCAGGGCCTCGGGCTGGCCAGCCATGTGGACGGGGAGAGGCCACCGTGCGGGGCATGTGGTGTGTGCACGTGCCCACTGTGACTGCCAGGTCCTCCGGGAGCAGCTCCAGCAGCAGGGACAGCCTGCTCGCCCCCATAGCCCTCCGTCACCCCCACTGAGCACTGCCCTGGCCAGTCTTTTCCCACATCTCCCAGACCCACTCTGGCCTCCAGCCTCCCCCACACTGCGGAACACAGGCCTGACCAGGCTGTTCCTGGCTCCAAACCCTCAAGGACTCTACTCTCCTGTCAGGCAACATCAGGCCCTTGAGCCTGGCACCCAGGGAGCCCCACTGCCTGGTTTCCAGGACCTGGAGCAAGGTGCCTCCTCCAGGAAGCCTCCCCTGCTTGCCTTGTCCCTCAAGCTCACCCCCTCTGAGACTGCAGCATCCCCTGTCTGAGCAGAGAATTTCACACGCCATGTCACAAGGGCCTTGCCCTTGTTTTGAGTCTCGCTGCCTGGAAGATCATGAGGGCCCTGCAGGCGGGGCACCACATGCCCACGGCTCTCCCACACACATGGGCTGGGCCCCGCTTCAGCGCAGCCTCGGCCGTGTGTCCGCTCGGCCTTGGCGGAGAGGGGTCCAGCCCGACTGACCAGCTGCCCCCGGTACGCTGAGACTGTCCCCATGGGCGGCGCTGCCCCCAGGAGCAACGGATGCCCGATGAGAGCCCCGCGAGGACACACGGGCCCAGAGAGGCCCCCGTGGAGGCAGCTGGTGGCACAGCAAGTGGGGGGGCCGGGCGCGCACCCGAATCAATACGCCTAATTGGGTAAATGTGCAATTCTCAACTGGCTAAATTTAGAAAGTGTGTGTTTCATTTTTCACCAGCATCTGGTCCTAAGACGTCCCGTTCTCGTCAGAACTCCAGACAGCGTGCAGGGATCAGGTGTCAGCTCGGCCCGCTCCTGCTTCCCACACACGGAGTCTGGAGCCGGGGGACAAACCGGGGCCGCGCCTGCCCAGCACTGACATGAGTGCCGTGCCAGGCCTCTCCCACGGGCGCAGGAGGACGCCTGCGCGGCCCAGCCCCCCGCGCAAGCATTGTGCTCTGCCGAGGTGGTGCCCACCAGAGGGGTGAGGACAGCCTGGGAGGGCCATCTCTGATGAGCCAAAGGTCTCGAAGGCACTGCCAGCCCTCAGGGATCACTGACTCCCAATACCACCTTTTCCTTGAGGGGGAAACTGAGGCACGGGAGAAGGCACCCGCCCCAGGCTCCTGGAGACCAGGTATCCTGCCCCCAAAGGGCCTCTGTCATTGGACGCGGTGGGTGTTTCCATCTAACTCTGGTAGGTCAGGGCAGGGTCAAGGCCACATCTAATATGGCCGGGCATCCACACGGCCGGAGTCTCAGCTCCTCCAGGCCAGCCCAGACCCCCGGGCAGGGCAGCCCAGCTCAGGAGGGTGGGGGTTGGAAAAGCTCCACGATGCCCTGGCCGCCCCAGGGCAAACCCACGGCAAGTTCCCCGTGGGGGGGGGAGGTTGCTGTGCAGAAGCACACAGTGGGCTGGGGGCTGGTCCCAGCCCCAGTGACCCCAGGCCCGGTGAGGAGGAAATGGGCCCGGCAGTCAGCAGCATGTCTCCACGTGGACACGGAAGCCAGCAGGCCAGAAGGAGGTGCTGGTGCTGCCAGGGCTCTGGCCCGGAGGGCAGCCAGGTGGGGGCTTTCCCCGCCAAGCCAGGGGGAGCTGGAGATACCCTCTCGTCATCCCTGGGTGGAGGCGGACAGCCCCTCCCAGGCCTCCCCGTGGGCACCCCAGCCCTGCTTCTGCCTTCGCCGTGTGGCCTGCAGGGGTTGCTGGGGGGAGCTCTGGGGAGAAGGGAAGGATGCAGGTGACGGGGGGGGGGGGAGTGTGTCTTGGAGAGGGGGGAGGGGACAAGAGGGAAAGGGTGGCCAGGGCACAATGAGAGGCCTTCCCACAGACCCTCGGTCCCTCAGCCACCCCGGGTGTCTGTGAGCAGGGGGCACTGGGCCCTGGCCCCCCTTCTCAGCCCTGAAGCAACGATGACCCCCACACAGCAGCCAGGCTGGTGGCTAGGCCCACTCACTCACTCCTTCCTGTAACCTGCACGTCCCCAGGGCACCCAGCTGGGCAGCTAGGAATTCAGTGTGCCCCATCCCAAGCCCCCAGCCCTGGAGTAGGTCTCTGCCTACTGACCAGCATGAAACATGCACCCAAACTACTCCCCATGTAGTTTACAAAAACCATAACGGCTGACACTGGGTGGGTTCTTGGAGAGGGGCACAGCAGGAAGCGGCCTCAGATAGGAGTGCCGAGCTTTACCCAGTGGGGGTGGGGTAAGCAGAGGGAGAGGGGCTGGTGAGGGAGGCAAGGGCCAGGGCCAGATCACTAAGGGTCTTAGAGATCAAAGCAAGGAGGTGTTCACAGGTCAGGTCTAGGAGATCACTGGGATATGTGGTTGCGGGCCGGGTCGGGGGGTGGAGGTGGGAGGAAAGGAGGGAAGGGGGGCGCTGCAGGAAGCAGGCAGTCTGGCTGCCTGGGCACCAGACACAGAGGTGGTTCAGACAGGGCACGGCTGTAAAGGAGGGAAGCGAGGGGACTTGTGACAGTGAGGAGCAGGGTCTGGGCTACAGGACCAAGGTGTGCTCTTGGCTCCGACAGGGAAGCTGGGAGGGGGAGGTCTGGGGTAGAGCTGTCAATGCCGATAGGTTTGAGAGATTCAGGCAGAGCAGGCCTCAGGAGGTCCCAGGTGAGCTGGGGAAGGAGTGGGGGCTGGACACCGTGAATGGGGGTGACCCCCAGGTGGGAGAGGCCGCTGGCCAGGCTCAGAGAAGAGCACCGCCGCCCAGCTGGGTGGAGTGCTGCCTGGCTGATGCTTATCTACTCTTTCCCGGCTGGCTGGAAAGACCCTTTCATCCCACGGGCCAGGTCTGGGCTCGCTGTTCCCTCGCGGCCTGCTCCGGGCACAGAGGCCTAGACCAGCGCATGTCAGTGCCCGCCGTCTGCCCCCCACGGGGCCGCCCTGCCCTCAGGGCTCTGGGCTCCAGGGTGAGTCGGGGCGGGGCCGGGGGTGGGGAGGTGAGACAGCGAAGCCTGAGCCGCATGGCCAGCCGCACCTGGCAGCTGGTGACAGCGACAGGGAGGGGCTACTCCTCTGGCCCCAGGGGGTGGGGGGAGGAAGGGCCCTCACCTTTTCTCCTCTGAGTCCTGCAGGCAGTAATTCTACCCTGTGCGGGGCAGAGCAGGAGCCCCCAGGGTTGGGCTGGGCCAGAAGCCCAGCCTCCCTCTTGGAATCCACCGGGCAGAGCCACCTGGCCCTCAAGCCCTACGGGGAGGACCTGCTCCCAACACCGCCCTTCCCAGGCTCCGCACACAGGGAGATCCTGCGACCCAAAGCACGGAGCCTGGTCAGGGGACACCCTTCCCCAGGCCCTGCAGAGAGCATCCCCACCTTACGAGCACCTGCCCACCCTCCAGTCTCAGGGAAACCCAAAACACCTTCCGTTCAGCTTGATGCTGGCTGGGCTGGCTCCCTCTGGCCCGCCAGGGTGGTCAAAGAGCCAGCCCCCAGCCCAGAGAAGTCCCAGGCCCAGAGCGTCAGGCCGTGGGCTCCCCTGGCCTCACTGAGGAAATGCCACAAAAGCAGGTTTTCTCCCCACAGGAAGCAACACCCAGACCACCCACCACAGCACCCACCCAGCCTGGCCTGTCCACCGGCCTCCAGACACCCTGTGGACCACCACCTGCTCCATCCCCTGCTTCTGACCAGTGACCCCTTCCCTCCTCCCTGATGCAGAGCCCCCCTCCCTGGCCTCGCCCGGGCCACTCGCTTCCCTGCAGACTGGGCCGGAGGGTCTCAGTCTGTCTGGCTCCCCATCTGCCAGCAAAGCCAGGTCTCTGTCCCAGGGCCCAGCACAGCTCTGACGCACATCAGGCTCCCATCCATGGGTAGCTGGGAGCCGCAAGCCCCGTGCTTGTCAGAAGGGATCTCCCCTGTGTGGCCAGCTTTGGGCCACGGGAAAACACTGCTTCCGGGGGACCCCAGCCTGGAGGCTCAGGTCTCCCTGCGGGTCCAGGCACAGGGTGGATGCCTGCAGACATAACAGCTCACGGCTGCATTCACCTAACCTGGCCGGCCTCACGAGGACAAGAAGCGTCAGCCCACAGGGCGCCGGGAAGAGGGGCCGCACCCAGCAAGGTTCCGGGAACCTGTTCTAGGAAACCCAGAAGCCTGGCGTGTCTCTCCTTGCTGGGGGGAGAGACTGTTCCCACACTTCCCCCGAAACTGGCCACCTGATAGAACTGTGTCTATGCGAGTGAGTGGGCCCCAGATGGAAACAAACGCGCTCCGAGTCCTTGCACAGGTCACTCCATCCCGCTGACTCAGGCGCGGGGCCTGATGTTACTTCCCCAGACCAGGCTGCTCTCTGGATACAAGACTGCCCGGGGGAGCATGTCCCTGCCTGGGGAGTGAAGACGAAGGAGCGCCCGTGGCCACTTCCCCACTCACGGGGTGCCCGGAGGGTGAGTGCGCGCCCCGCCCCCCGGGTAAGGTCTGCTCCAGGCGCGGCTGATTCTGGAAAGTCAGCAGTGAGGACACGGCCTCCTCTCCGGCCTCCCGCCTCCTGCCTGGCCACTCAGGCAGGAGGCTGGAGGCGGGAGCTTCAAAGGGTTCTATGCACACGTCAGATGCCGCCGTGTGGAAGACACGCGCCTCCAAGGACACAGTCAGGGGCACAGACCGGGCGACATTATCTGTGACTGCGAGCACTTCCAGGTTTCCTAGACGCTCGGCGGCGGCTTCTGTGTCTCGTCCACCCGACTGTGAGGCAGCCGTGAAAACTGAGGCTCCAGAAGAAAATTCACGGGTTTGAAGGGCGTGCAGGCGCGTCCCAGCCCAGGGGAGGGCTCGTCGGCGGGGCGCGGGGCCAGGAGCACAGAGACCCGCACGCAGAGCCCCCCGGAAGGTGCGGGCAGTGGTGGCGGGTCCTGTCTCTTCTCCACATTTTCCCGTACTTTCCAAAGCACCTCCTCTGATCAAGTTTTGCTTCTTGTTTTCATAGTCAGGAAAGAAAGAACTGCAAGCAGGACTACCAACCCAGAGCTGGTGGGAGGTCCCAGGGGGAGGCAGTGGATCTGAACACACTTTGAAGGTCCGCACATCCTGCTCCTGCCTGGTGGACACACGCTTGCTTCCCCTCCTCCCTGCCTCCTGGCCCAGAGGCCGCAAGCACCACCGCCTCTCTAGGGCCGGCTCCTTAAGGATGCAGGCCCGGACACAAGCCCCAGCGCCCCTGACCCGGGCACCCGTGGGGACAGAGAGGCTGCAGGACTGGTCAGCTCCGAGCCCAGCCGTGCCTCAGCAGCCCCAGCCAAGTACTGGGGACGCCCAGGGAGGGCGAGGGAGGACCACTGCTCCCGGCTCCAGAAGACCGGCAGCTCCAGCCCGAGAGACCTGGCCATCTCCGGTCCCTCGGCCAGTCGGGTCCAACACCATGACCTCGTTCATCCCACAGTGTCCTGACCCTCTTGCTGACCCTCCCCAGGCTGGACCGTCTCCCTGGAAATCTTGCTGTGTGAGCTTGAGTGAGTGACTGAAGGTGTCTGAGCATCTCTGCTGCGTCAGCTCCACAGCTCGGGGCTGGCCCAGGCCCGGGCCTCAGGCCGGACGGGGCACAGGGGAGGGAGGACCCCACTCAGCTCGACTGCTCGGCATCCCGGGTGGGGCCATGGAGTGGGGCAGCTCGCCCCGGCCTCCCCAGCTGTGAGCTCACGGGCGGCCTGACCACTGCCGTGGCGGCAAAGCTCCGGCCGCTCCGGACGGCCCATCCCCAGAGACAGCGGGCACGCGCGGCCCCTACGGCCCAGGGCCGATCCTCCTGAGTTCTCCCACCGCAACGCCCTCTGTGCGCTGGGGGGAGAAAGGAGGCCACTGCTTGGACCTCCCCCGCAAAAAGAGAAAGGAGCTGCACGGCAGCCCCCTCCCCACCTGACTGTAGGAGTGGCAGCCTCAGGGGCAGCCAGGCGGCTCAGCAACCCCAGGAGGCATCCAGGACGGCTCCCCGGGGCGTCCCCCTGCCCAGCTCCTTCAGAGAAGCCCTGCGCCAGTCCCCTTTGCACACACACCACCTGGGAGCCATGGGTGAACCTGGTGCCAGGCCCCTCACCTCCCAGAGGACAGACCCCAGCTTCCAAAGCCCTGGAGGGGATGACCGGTGGCCAGAGGAGAGTCACTCCCACTCCCCCGCTGAGGAGTCCAGGGCTACGCCCCCCGCCCCCCCTGCCCCCCCGCCGCTGCCGTCCTACAGGGCATGCCCTTTGTGTCTGTCCAGCCCAACCCCAAAGGCCGGGCTCTAACCCTGCCCAGCCGGCATCATGGCCCCAGAGGCATCGAGAGGTGGCTGCTGGCAGGGCCTGGTGCGTCTGCTGTCGGGACCAGGGAGGAGCCCAGGCTGGGGAGCTCAGGTCTCCACCGCCCCCAAGAAGGGCCCCCTTCTGCAGGCCTCTCAGAGCCTGTGCCCGGCACCCCAGCCCTCCACACCCTCGCGTTCAGGACGTCAGAGAGCAGCTCACAGCGGTCTCCCCAACCCTTCGCCTGCGCGACAGGACCGAGTCGCTCGAGTGGAAACCTGTGAGGACTGGGGTAAGCAAAGGGCCGTGGGTACGGCCACTTTCCAGACACTGTCCCGCTGTCCCAGCCCTGGTCCTGGGCCCCTGAGCTCCACGCACCCAGCTCCAGCAGGAAGCGAGGTTCTCTCCCCCTGCCCAAGGGGGTGAGGCCACACTCACTTCCTCACCTGGAACTTGGGGCCTGCACCCCATCGCGGACACGTGGCTAGGGGTCCCAGTGGGCGTGGCACGGAGCAGGCTCCCGGTTATGGCGCTGCCTCCACACAACCCACCAGCCCAGGTCCCGAAGCCCCAGAGGTCAGGGCCCCAGAGCAGATCCCTCCTGGCACGGCTCTGAGCCTCACCCCCACACACCCACGGGGCCCCCACTTGGGACAGAGCTGGCAACAGCCAGGGTAGGTGCTGTGGCTCCCAGGGACCCCGACATCGGTCAGTCCAAAGCCAGAGGGGCGTCCTGACTGCCAGGGAGACAGAACCTATAGCCACTGACTGTCCCCAAACAGCCTCCAGGGCATGCTGGCCGGCTCCACAGGCTCGGAGACCGTCTCCAGGGCCCCAGGGCCTCTCCTGCCCTCTTGGCTGGAAAACCTCCCTTTGCTCAGTGGCGCTGCCCCCGGGAGCCTCCCGGAAGGACCTCCAGGGCTGGACTGAGCACCCCTACCCCAGCCCTCGGCCCAGAACCAAGCTCAGGGCCTGTCTATCTGCATTAGCACCCACAAGCCAGGCTTGGAGGGGGACACAGAGCACCAGCGGGGGACAGAAAGCATGAGGTGGGACAGGGAGCAGGGCGAGGGGACGACAGTCTGAGGGTGGAGCCCGTTCCTCCCCCATGGCCCCTGGCTCCCGCTGCTTCCCCCCAGGGCCCTGTCTGGGCCAGCGGCCTCTGGTCCGGCTGCCCCTCTCTCTGGGAGTCCATGCCAGACCGAGCCGAGCAGCAACCCAGAGCCCGGGCAGGGGGCTGGGGGCCTCTGAGCAGACGTGTCCCCTCAGCAGAGGAGACCTGCTGGGGCACGCCTGGGGAATGTGGGAGAACAAGCCGGGTCCGGCCCCTCGGGGCGCAGGGGTGCGCAGAGCACACACACAGCCCACTCCACACACACACGCGTGCACAGACCCTCACGGTGTGCCCGCCAATCCAGGCCACGCGCGCGGGCCCACACGCACTTCCACCACCGCTACCCTGAGGGGCAAGCCCCTGAGCAAGCAGCAGAGAGCCTCGGGAAGAGCAGGTCCTCGTGTGCAAATACACCCACGTGAACGCACGCGCACGCCCCGCCTCCCCGAGATGCAGGCCTGTCTCAGGCCCGCAAAGCCCTGCTGTCTGGGCCTCACCCCCATGGCCCCCGCTCTTGGCTCCCCTCCCCCGCCGCCGGGATTGCTGAGTCAGGGTCCCACCAGCTGCCGCGTCTGCCAAGGAGGAGCCAGAAGGAGTCGGGGCCCTCCACACACAGGCTAGGCGCTAGCGGGCCCCCAGGCTCCGAGCTCCAACTCCCGAGTCAGGACCCCAGCCGGCAGGTAGCGGCTCCGCCCATCCTGAGGGGCCTGGGGGGCCTGAGGCCCAGGACTGGGGACAGATGCCCCCAGTGGCCCCAGCTCCGCCCCCCATGCCAGATACTCAGGACACAGCAGCCAACTGTCCTGGGGCTGAAGAGGGATAAACCCCTCACTTCTCAGAGAGCCTGGGCCCAGCCTGCAGACTCACACCCAAGTGGTATGTAATTCTTCCACGTGGGCAGATCTCCTCTGGTGGGGCGCGGAACAAATTACACAGCAGGAGAGACCCTGGAGCCCGTGTCTCCGGGCAAGCCTGAGCTGCTGGGGAGGGGCGGGCACCCACCCTGCCCTCGGGCAAGGGGCGCTCACACCTGGCCAGGCCCACCTGTATCCCTGTATCCCTGGGTGCTTCGAATGTTGGAAGCCGAAATGCCGCAAACAAATAGGAGGCGGTGGTTCCGTGGCCGGTTCACCTGGCAGGACCTTATGTAGCCACGCGCCTAAGATGCAAGCACTTTACAGTGTGCACGTGATAGTGATAGATCTCTTCTGAAGCTGGGAGAGGAGACTGCATGCTCCAAATCAGCATTACCCTATTCCAGAGACCGCAGAGGTCACTGCCAACAGGCCACGGGAAGGCACAGAGAGCACAGGCCCAGAGATGCCAAGAGTCTCCCCGGGTTGCACAGCCCAGCTGTGCTGAGGACCCCCGAGCTGGCCCAGGATCCCAGGGGTCCAACTGAGATGGACAGAGCTGATGGGCGAGCTGGCAGCCCCAAGGCTGTCTTCCTAATAGGAAAGTCTGTTCCTTCTGCCACCGCTAGTCCTGGCCCTTGAGGGAGGACACACCCAGGGCTGCAGGGACTTGGGGAGTGACCTTGCTCGGGTCCCTGACTCCCACCCCTTGCCCCAGCCCTGGAGGAAGCCCGCATGCCCTTTGCCTGAAGCCGCGGAGAGCCTCCCTTGGACACACTCGAGGGGCCACAGTTCCTGTTCAGCTAGAGGAAAGCCAGGGACCTTGGGTGGGGCCACCTCAGCCCCCATCTCGGAAAAAGACCAGCAAAGACATGTCACCCTTGTGCACTGGGGACAGGGGCACACCGGCCGCTCTTGGCATCACGTGCTGGGCCCTGCCCCCCACGGCAGCCCACCTGTTCCGGCGGGGCAGGCAGAGCTCCCTCTCCCAGGTCGGAGGGCTGGACTCAGGACCACATCCGTGTCCGACCAGAGGCCTCACTCACCCACAGGCAGAATATTGATGTTCAGGAAAGACTGTCCACTCCTCAGATTGGGTCCCGGGTCCTCTGGAGGGGGAGCCATCATGGAGGGGTGGAGGGCTCTCGGCGGTGGGGGCAACAGGTGAGAGATGGGGCTGGCCTGGGTCACCAGCTGGGGCCAGCCACCCGCAGGAGGCCGGAAGAAGCCGCTCTGAGGTCCCTCTGTCCCCGGGGCCCCCGGTGTCCCCCTTTGGAGTAGAAGCTGGACCTGTGGCTCATCACACACCTAGAGAGAGAGCAGGGCAGGGGCGTGAGGCCTGGCCAGACATGCAGGCCGACACCGGGGTGGGATTCCGCGGGGCTGCTGTAGGGCAGCCCAGCTCAACACCTCTCAGAGATAAACAGCCCACCCAGGGGAGGGCCAGTCACCATAGCAACGGCTCCATCACCAAAGTGTGACTGTTGCTCCGGGCTGGGACTTTTCCAGGGCTCTAGGAAGTTCAAAGGCAAGACAGGCATCATTCCACAGAACTCAGCCTTCTGCTGTGAAGGAGGTGCTCACGTGCTGTGGGCCACGGGGTCGGGGGGGGCGGCCCGGAGCCCAGGAGCAACCCGAGGAGACTGCCCCCTCGCCCTGTCCACAGCCCTCGGCTCCCACTGCGCCGTCACCCCCAGCCCTGGGGCTCGGGCCCTCTCGGCCACCTGACGGTCTGTGCAGGGGATCGAGCCACTTTGTTCTCCAAACCCCTGACGACGGGGCCCCAGGCTCTGCCCGCCTCCTTGTGCTCCCCCCAGCTCAGCCACAGTGGCCTCTGCTCAGGTTCCTCTCCTGCTTGGAGCCCCCACTCTGTCCATCCAGCCCCTCCTCACACCCCTGGCTGGCTCCTTCCAGGGACTTCCTCCTCCTGGGGGCCAGAGAGAGGCTACAGAGGCCGGGGTGGAAGACCAGTGGACCCAGGACAGAGCTTCGGGGCCTAGCCCTGGGGTAGACGTCAGGAGACCTGGGCCCTCCAGACACCCAGAGCCATGCTCTGCCCAAGTAGGAAGAACGACTGAAGGTGGGCAGGCCCAGGCTCCCCGCGGCAACCCCCTCTCCTCAGGTCCCCACGGGTCAGCCTTAGCACATGACTTTCTTGAAGCCCAGGCCCCTGGGGCGTCCTCCAATCTGCCAGGAGGCTGTCCCTCCCTCATCCTGGCACGCTCCAGCCCCCAGGCCTCCACCTAGCCTACTCCCTCCAGCAGACCTAGAATTTGCCGGCCAGGAGCTCTCTGGGTTCCCGTGCCTCAGAAGAGCATGGGGAGAGACCAGGCGGCCCAAAGGCCAGGGCACCCAGGACTCATGGGTCCCTTCCAGCCCCAGCCCGGCTCTGCCCGCTACAGCCCTTCACAGGCCCACCCTCAGCTCCCGGTCACCCCTCCGGACACCCCGGCCCCAGGCTCACCAGCAGGTGTGGGGTCTCCCGGCGCAGGTTCGCCCAAGGCAGCCGGATCGCTGCAGCCCCTCGGCCACGCAGCCCACGAGGCCAGGACAAGCTCCTGCCACCGTCCCAGCCAGCTACTGCCGGGTTCCCGGGTAGGCACTGCAGCTTCCTGCCGCAATAGCAGCCCAGGATCCGTGCCTGGACACGTCTGTAAGCACAGGTCGGGCGTGGGGCTCGGCAGGGCTGGCACAGTAGAACCTAATTAGGCAACAGCACCACACCACAAGCCAGGGCACGGCCGTTAAGGACCATGAGGTCAGCCGTTGGCATGAGCCCCGATGCACCTTGCCGTGTGAGCTGAGCCCCTCACCACCAACCCCTGCCCCTCGAGCCATGCCAGGGCCCCTCGTGGTGCCCCTCACTTCCAGCCACGCTGGGCCCGCTACAGTCTAGGGGGCCCGCAGCAGAGTCAGCAGCCTTGTGGGGTGGGGGCTGTGGGTAGGAGGGGCTGCCCCAGCTGAGCCTGCTTCTCCTTGCAGGGCCCCAGGTGAGGAGGGGACACCTCTTGTCTCAGGTGTTCAGCCTCTGCTCAGACGCCCGCCCAGATGCCGACATCAAGTCCTGGGAGCTAACCACGGGTGACCACTCATGGATGACATTGTTCAGTGCCAGGCTGGGCGAGGCGGTGGGGACAGGGCAGAGAGCTCCACTTGACCCCTGCCCCCAGTGCCAGTTTGTTTAATCAGGGCATACAGTCCAGGCCCAGATAGGCGGGAGGGTGGCCCAACCCAAGCCCAAGTGCCAAGGGCGTGATGCTTATACCCAGACGGACAGGCCCCCCTCCATAGAATGGCCAACCCCCCCAAGCCCCCAGAGGACAAAATGGTCGTCATTTGGCCCGCCCTTGTCAGTCCACGGTGCCCCGCCCACCCTCACTGCCCTGCCCACAGGGAGGGCTGGTGTGTCCCCTGGGGGCTTCCTACCCCTGCCAGCTCCGATGCCCGAGGCGCCCCCTTGGTGTGTCCCGCAGAGCGGCTGGCTCCCCGCAGGGGTGCCGAGGGGACCACCTCAAGCCCCAGCCCACCCCCAGACAACCTCTTGCTCCCAACCCTCCCCCTGCCCCACCCCACCCCTACCATCAGGCATCAGCAGGCCTGCCTCTCCCTTGGCATCCGCTGGCTGGGAACGACCCCCAGGGGTGGGGGGGGCGGGCAGGCAGGACACATGTGTACAGCTTGGGACCCAGCCGCTCTGCTCCAGAGAGAACACCCCCCAGGCCCCCAGGGGCACGGGAAGATGCTTGCAGCAGCCCCGTCGGGAGGGGGACCCACAAGAGGAATAACACACCGTGTGAGAACCGCAGGAACAAGAAGCATCCAGAGAGCACAGACCTGAGCCAAAGAAGCAGAGACTGGAGTGGGGCACTGCTTCCCAAAGTGTGGCCCATGGGGAACCCCGGGGGTCCCCAGAACCCCCAGACCTGAGCCAAGGAAGCAGAGACCGGAGTGGGGCACTGCTTCCCAAAGTGTGGCCCGCGGGGAACCCCGGGGGTCCCAAGAACCCCCAGAACGGGGCACGCAGTCTGCTCTGTTTGCACAATGATCCTCCTCGTCCCTGGGTCGACTTTAGCACAACGGCGGGTAACGGTGCGTGGGGACCAGGCCGCAGCTCGAAGGGCACTGGGTCACCCCTTCGGCCACCTCTGTCACCACGCGCTCAGATTTACGGAGAAGGCCGCTGCCCTGGGAACTTGCGAGAGATGAACTGTAACAAACCTCAGCTCTTCGCAGCATCCCGTGTGCTCCGGGAGGAGGCGCTCCGGGGCCGCGGGGCGCGCGGAGCGGCGTCTGCCGGGAAGGGCGGCTTGGACGTGCCCAACGTCTGGCAGCCGCTCTCTCAGAACCCAACAAGCAAGCCCGCCACCGAAAAAGCCAAGCGATAGGTTCTGTTGCCAATGCTGACATTCAAGCTGAAGGAGAAATGAGCATCTTGGAGAACACGTAGCCAGCACTGCGAGTCTGATGGCTTCCAAGTGTCTGAAGGGTTTTCCTCACGACAGCGTGGCGATGAGAGAATCCGATGCGTCAGCGTGCGGGACCTCTGCCCCAGCCCCCGGCCGGTGGTTTCCAGCCCGAACCGTGCTGGGGAGAGAGAGCCACACACAGGGCAACACGGACCGCCGGGGCCGAGGAGGCAGAACCCCACGTGGCCGCCGCCCCAGCTCCGCTCTCGCCCGCGACCCCTCCTGCCCCGGGGCTTAGCTGTGGCAGTGCGAGGACCGCGTGCTAGTCTGTGGGGGGGGGGGCTCCTTCGCGTGCGTGCCCCCACCCCCAACGGCAGGTGCGGCAGCCAGGGTGCAGCAGCTGATCCAGATTCCGGCCCCTTCCTCCTGCCTGGCACCTCGGATCCTGCAACAGTGCAAAGCAATACCACCCTTCTCACTGGATTTGGTTTTGGGGGGAAAAAAGTTATTTTTCATAAAATGTTATTTATATGAATGTAAATGGGTGCGGCCACTGTGGAAAATAGCATAGAAGTCCCTCAAAAGTTATGAACAGAAATACCATATGAGCCAGGGATTCCACTGCAGGGTATTTACCCAAAGATACAAAAACACTAATTTGAAAAGATGTAAGCACCCGTATGTTTATTGCAGCATTATTTACAGTAACCAAGATGTGGAAGCAACCCAGGTGTCCCTCGATAAAGACGTGGTCTGTACGCAATGGAGTATTACTCAGCCATCAACAAGAATGAGATCTTGCCATTTGCGACGACGTGGACGGAACTAGAGAGTATTATGCTAAGCGAAATAAGTCAGTCACAAAAGACAAATAGCACATGATTTCATACATATGTGGAACCTAAACAACAAAGCAAACAAAGACACAAACAGACTCTTAAATACAGAGAACACACTGGTGGTTTCCTGAGGGGAGGCAGGTGGGGGGTGGAGAGGACAGTGTGGGGAATGCAGTCAGCAAGATGGAATAAGGTCATCATGCTGAGCGCAGCGTGACGGACACATGGGACTGCCAAGTCACCGCCTTGTGCACCTGAAACCAACACAACACCGCACTCCACTCCACCTCCACAAAAACCGAAAAACATTCTTTCTATTAACGCGTAATCAGTTGATCATTATTCAGTAAAACTGCATCAACAGAATTTTTTTAGGTGATATCTAGTTTTCATATCTAGTGTAGTAAATATCAGATAATAATAATAACAGGAATGTACTGGTCAAGATTTACCAACCAGCTCCTCGGGGTTAAAAGTCTTGATGGGTGCCGTTTGCCAATTTCCACGAAAATATGCCCGTAGCAGCCAATTTCCAGCTGGGAGGAAACGCGGTCACATCCCGTCCCCCAGGGACGTCCGCCAGGCAGATGGCACAGACTCGGCTGCATCAAGATAAGGACGCAGATAACAGCAAGATGTGACTTGAATCAGGAGGCGAGAGTGTGACTGTTCATTACCTTGCTTTTTTTGATAATTTATATGTTTTACATAATTCAATTAGTTTAATTTGATTTTAATAACGGCCGTGTGTCACAACCAGCTCTCAGAATTCCTGGAGACCTCCCAGCCGGCTCGCAAGCCCGTGCGCACAGCTCAGTCACTGCTGCACAAAGCACTTCGGGGTCCCCAGAAATTGCTCAGGTTGGCAACGGGTCCAGAGACCACCTTGTGCTCTGCTAATACTGAGTTTTTAAAATTGCAGCAAAACAACACTATCCATGCTGAGAAATACCAACAAAGGATGCACCCTGAACACCGTCCTTCGCGAGAGTAGCCCCTGCGGCTCTCTGTGCTTGAGGACCCCTGAGGAAGTGGGGGGGTCTCACGGTCAGAACGCCGGTCGAAACCACAGCCCTGAAGCTTCTCTCTGAGCCTTGGTCTCCTTGCCCGTCAAGCGGCAGGCTGAGCGCCCCCTCCCCCACCAGCAGACCGGAGCCCCCTGCCCCTGCCTGAACCCCATCTTCTCCACTCCAGAGTGCCACTCGGGGCCCAACACCAGCTCCAGCTGGGGATGTAGGGGGTTCTCCACCCCACAGCGTGGGGGGTAAAAATGGAATCCTACAGCACAGGGTCCCCATGAGGGACAGCAGGAAGAGCCCCCTGATCCATGGACCCAGGGCGGCTGCGGAGCCCCGGGTCCCAGTGTGGACTGAACTGGGACGGAAGCCCCCGGTGTCCTCCAAGGATGAGCCTGAAGGAGCTCACTTCTCAGCTGACAGGGACCTCCACGGCTGGGGGCACCCTGCTCCATCACTGTCCTCACACCCCCCAGGGAGGCAGGCCATGGCTTCCCACATCCCACTGCTGGGGGGGCACAAATCAGAAGTCTCCCCGTGAACGTCCACCAGCTGTGTCCCCGGGCCCGCCAACTGCACATCCAGGACCGGCCACGACCTGGGGTGGCCGGCTGGGCAGGCGCGTGGAAGCGGGCAGCCGAGCAGACTGCAAGGGAGACCGAGGAGGTCCCACGGGTCCAGGGGGGAGGAGGGCCGCTGAGGACCACAGGCCTGGGAGGCCTGGGCATGGGGGTGCCGTGACCCCTAAAAGAACAGTTCTGGGTGGGGGTGGAGAGGAGAGGAAGCTGGGTAGGAAGCTTATCCTGAGAAGTGTTATGCTCCAGGGTGGGTGCACGGCTGGGAGAGGGGGAGAGGAGTGGTCTTCGGAGCCACCACTGAGGAATGGGGAGCAGACACTGGGGGGGCCTTGGATAGTAAGGACGCCAGCACCGCAAGGGGTGTCGGGCCCAGGGTGGGGGTGTCCTCTAACTGGACGTGGGGGTGCAGGGGAGCTGGGGGCCATGACATGTGGAGGCCTGGGTAAGACCAAGTTGGGAATAATGGGGGTTGGGGGGCTTCCAGCCCGGGAGAGGGGGCGGCCGGGACAGGCCATGGGCACAGGACCAGCTGTGATTAAAAAAAAAAAAAAAAAGGCAGTCAGACATTACTCACCCCATTTTGCACCAGGGGCGGGTGGGAAACAGGCTCCAGGCAGGGAAATGCCCCACCAGAGGCTGGGGGCCACCTCGGCCGTCCTTGTCCTGCCCCATGCTCTGTGCTCCCCTCTGGTGCCCATGTTATCAAGGCGCTGGGGGCTTGCCCAAGGCTTCCGGCACTGCCCACAGGGTTCTAGACCAACCTGGGGACAGGGCCGGAAGCTTGCACCCAGGCCCACCCTCGCCCATGGTCTGCAGACCTATCCTCCACCTCCAGCCCCCTCCCAGAATCCAACGCCTCGGGGAATAAGGACAAAACGCTACCACCTTATTAAAGCTGGTGTGTCTGGAGCCCACTGGCCTGGCCTCCCCTGAATGCCTCCTCCAGCTGCCCAAGCCCATGAATGAGCTCCCCTCCCCTGCCCTGGTGGTCCCGGGCAGGCGCCCAGGGCCAAGCAAGGCTGGAGGATTGTGCACGTGTCCACCCGCTACCCACACACCTGTGGCGGGCCCGGGGACACAGCTGTGCTATCCAGCAGGCACAAGAGGGCAGCTGGGGCGCCGTCTGCAGCAGAGACTCCTAAAGTCCTGCCTGCCGGGCTCCCCCTCACCCGATGGCACCCCAGGGGCCGGGGAAGGTTGCAAGGACCCTGCCAGCCTCTAGCCCAGGAGTGGCTGTTTGGGGGCACCCCTTCCTGCCTTTGGCACTGAAATGAGAGCTCATTCGTCCCTTCTCTGCCAGTTCAGGAGAACTTCCGAAGCCCCTCGTGGAACCAGGGACACGGCAGTGACCCGTCAGAAGAGCCACACTTACGTGGCTCACATTTTCGGGAAGCAGGCAGCAGACCACTACCCAGATCATAAAGGACTGAGGAGGGGGGTCACGCCTGCGAAGGCATGTGGAGCAGGGGAGCAGACTGGAGGGACGGCCCTGGACGAGGCGGTACCTGGAGGTATGCTCACGGGCGGGGGCAGCGTTCACCTAACAGGTCACCTGTGTTCCTGCATCCCCGCTTTTCAGGTGCCCATAATATCCATGGGGCCTCCAGTGCCAAGATCAGACCTAGAACTCTGTCCTCCAGGCACTGGGGAGACTCTGGAGGTTCGGTGCTGCAGGGGGTGGTGAGGCAGGGACCAGGCGCTGACCTGTAAGGGCGTTCAGCCCCACCACATGCCCAGAGCCACCAAATCCAGCGGGTCCCCCCTCGGCCCTGGCCTTTGGTGACACGTGTGTTAGATCACACCTGTTTGTCAGTTTATAGCCAATAATCGGGCCACCACAAGGAGTTTCCCGGGGTGGGGGTGTACCCAGAGCCTTTTGCTGGAGACCTCAGCCCCTGCCCACTGGCCTCTCCACTCCCAGGAGAACCCCGCGCACACTCAGGCCACCCCCGGGGCTGCACTCGGGCATCTCCACTGGGCAGGAGCATCTGTCCCGCGTGCGCACGAGGCCCCACAGGCCTTGTCACTTCCAGACTCTCACATCTGAGACTGGGAAGGCCATGGGCTTTCCATAGCCTCAGTTCTTCAACTCTGAAGCTAAGATACCCCGTCTGCCTCTTTCTGGCTCACCGGAGTGCACCCTGAGCTGGGCCAGGGGAGCAGGGAGGAGCTGTTGCCCTTGGCCGCTGCTGACGCCTGTAGATTGGAGATCTGCACACCCCACGTTCAGAAACCAACCGAAGCAGCACTGAAGCTGAGCGCAGTGCTCCCAGAGCCCTGACCTGGAAGAGACACAGGCAGGATGGGCCACGGCCCTGGGTCCCCCGGAGCACCTGTCCTGCCCTGCTGTCACCCGTCCACGCAGTCCCTCGCCTACCACAGGGGGGAGCCCCTGCCGCGGGCCAGCACCTGCTGAGAACAGAGCAGGGAGCAGGTCTGGAGCGCCCCCAGACTGACCCCCCCCCCAGCACCGGCACCGACACCGAGTCCACAGACAAACCCCTGCTCTGCCCATGGAGGCTTTTACCCCCTGCAGCCCCCACTTCCCAGGACCCCAAGCCACTCAGCCCCCCAGGGCCCAGGCTGGCCAGCACCGTGCACACACGCCCTGCGGTTCCCAGAGCCCGGGGAGGTGAGCGCCTCTACGGCCTCCCTGGGCAGAAGAGGAAACCGAGGCCCAGGAAAGGTGGGGACCTGCCGGGGGTCGCACCGCTGTGCAGATGCGGCAGCCCCGTCCCCCGCTCCCCACGATGAAGAGGCGGCTACGAGGACAGTGGCACCCCGAGAGAGTGTCTCCAAGGAGCCTCCAGCACTCAGTCCCTCGACAGTGACCGCCTGCCCACAGCCCCACCCAGGACATGGCCCCAGGACAGGGCCTGACCTCCCAGCACCCCGGGATGGAGGCCACGCCCCTGGCTGGAGTGAGGGGAGCGCATGGGTGACCGGTGCCGCTCCCAACACCCTGCCCAGCCTGTGGCGCCGCTGAGGCTTCCCTGTCGGGCTCTCCGTGGTCCATGGGTCCTCACTCTTCTGGGCACCCCACCTTGCAGGGGCCTGGCCTCCCCCCGCCACTTTCTTTCTCCCTCCAGCCCCACAGGAGGCTGGGCGGATGACCCATCACCTCTTGTCTGGATAGAGTCCTCCCTCTCCTTCTGCCGGTGCAAAGCCTCCTTGTCCAGGAAGCCCTCCTGAATTGTTTCTTCCTTGGGCCCTCAGTGTCTTATACCAACAGCTCCGCCCAGGATGATGGCCGCACCTACGTGGAGACCCCACCCCCACCCAGCAACAGGCAAAACCATTAGGGTACAGATGTGGGACCAGACAGAGCTGGGATTCACCTGGTGCCTGCTTTAACCAAAGGACAGCCTCTCTGAGCTCTGCCACATTCCTTCCTCAGCCCCCAAGTTCAGATTCCTGTCCTGGCTCCCGTGAACCCTGACCTTGGCCCCGAGCCCCAGAGCACCAGGTTGGCTCTGCTCCTGCCAGACACACAGTTCTGCCAGGAAAATCCTATCCCTGACCAGCACAAGGACGCACTGGTCCCCAGCCACCCACCCGCGCCCCAGAATCACCGACATCACCTCCCAGACAAGCCCAAGCCCCAAGCCCAGGCTCCGCACTCTGGCCCCTTGTCCTGACCCCACCTAACAAGCCCCCCGACTGGGCACTGTATGGGACCACCCCTTGGCTCAGGAGGCCTCTGCGTGGGGGGCTGGCGGGAGTCCCAGTGTTGTGCAGCCCTGGCTCTTTCTGGATGTACTGCCCTCCCCTCCCCTCTGCAGGCTGCCCCCACCCCTGCCCACCCCATGGCCACTGCACACCCATGCCAGCCAGTGGAGTGAGGTACATTCCTGGGCCGCCAAGCCCTCCGGGAAGCCACGGGGTGGAGGAACCTGTTCTCCAGGTTTGTCCAGAAGATGCTCCCCTCAAAAGGCAGCAGTGCCCTCCTCGGCTCTGCCCCCCCAGGGCGCCTGCCCAGTCAGGGACCCAGGCCCAGCACCCAGGCGTGTGGCGTCTGGACACACACACAGCTTCTCCGGCATCCTGTGTCCCCCAACCTCCGCCCCCTGGGTTGACATCTCTGCCTGGGAACCCCCACTCCCAGTCCCAGGACAGGGGTGCACCCCACCGGGCACCTGACGGGGGGACCCTGAGCCCTGGGGACTGGGGGAGGGAGTCACATGCTGAGACCACCTTAGTGAGAACAGCGGCAGCAAGCTGACCCACATGGTTTCTCCTTCTTCTCTCCCCCCGGCACTGTTTTCCTGAGCACCGATGTGTGCCAGGCCACCCGAGCAGGAAGGCTATGCCAGGCGAAGCCGGCCTCCCTGGTGAAGCAGAGGGACACACACAAGCCGGCCAGCTGACCACTGGCTGGCCCACTAGGCCGCTGGGTGGTGCCGGGTGGAGGTGGGAAACGAGGCGGGGACCCGGGGGTGGGGTATGCAGCAGGGCTCAGTGAGGGGCCAGAGCAGGCCTCCCAGAGGAGGGACACGGGACACTGCGTGCTGAGAGTCACACTCCTGCTCCAAGGGTGGCCTGTGACCCAGGCTCCTAATAAACACCAGCTGATTCTATCAGCGTTCCCATTTCACAGAGCAGAGAAGAGGTCTGGGGGCTAAGGCAGAACGGATGTGAGAGCTCTCTGTAAGGGACCGAGGGCCTGTTGCGGTCACAGCTGGTAAGGTCAGAGCCCAGCCCGGCAGTGTTCCTGGTCAGCATGGCCAATGGCTCAGCTTCCACTGGACACAGGAAGCAGCACACTCGGTTTCAAAATGGAGCAACCCCTTACTGCAGGCCCAGCCGAGGACGGCGGCCCCACACCAGGGCTGGACTCCAGCCGGCCACCTCAAGCCCGGCGCAGGTCCACACGGCTCTCTACCTTCCTGCCAGAGGAGGTCAGAGTCACTCTGCTACCTCTTTGAATTCTGATCCAGATTCACTCTTTGGGGTGAAACTCACTCCCTAATCCCCTAAAATTCTACCGCTGACCTGGTGGAGCAGATGGGCCGATGGCGCCACCTGCTGGCCGTTGTGCAATCTGACTCCAACCCCACGTCCTCTTAGTGAGGACCTGGTGCGGCATCCGGGGTTGGACACTGAGTCTGAAACCGGGTGGACCCAGGTCCCACCTGCCCAGAACAACACACACTTGGTCACATCGTTTCGGGCCTTGCCCTGCCCGGGCGTGAGGCTGAGCAGGAGAGCTGCCTGGAAGGGGCAATCCTGAGCAGGACCCACTGGTGGGTGGGACCAGCCAGTGAGGGAAGGAAACCTCCACCAAAGCCAGCTGGGTGCTGGTGGACACAGAGTCTGTCTGTGCAAACCCATGGGCCAGGGCGTCTTTGGGACCAGGAAGGAGCTGAGCGTTTCAGACTGGTAGACGCAGTTGGTCAGAAATTTGTGAAGGCCTCAGGGTCTTCCCCCTGCCCCCCCTCTCCCGCTGAAGGGTCTACCCTGGGCTGCCCACTGAAGCTTCAGGCAGCCTCTGTCTCCAGGAAACAGGGGCAGGGGCGGGGGTTGGCTCCAAAAGGGCAAGGGGGCTCCAGTAGCAGGAGGGACCACGGGATCCAGCCAGGCTGTGCAGCCCCTCTAAGAGGGGCCCGCCCACAGCCCGGGGACCGGCCGATCAGCTCCGGGCCAGTCTCCACAGCCACGCCACAGCCTGGCTGCTTGTCAGTGGGCTGGGTTCCCGCGGAGGAGAGTAGCGGTGAGGCCCGGCGCTGCAGCCTGCCCCGCCCTATACGCCCTCCTGGGCGAGGTCCGCGCAGGCTCAGGGGCTCCGCGGCCCTGTAGTACCGAAAGGACAAGGGGCTTCTCCTCCCCAGCCAGCCAGGCCTGGTGCCACTCAGGTCGGTCTGGGTCACCCCCGCCCTCCCTCGGCCAGGCAGCAGGCGGGGCATAGATGCGCAGCGGGCCCCCACCCCTCCTCCCACCTCCCTGTCCCCTGCCCCCCCACCCCCCACGCAGCTCAAGTCCAGCTGTGGCCTGTGGCTGGTCACTGGGCTCTCCCAGCGCTCGCCCTCGGCTGTGTGGCCTCCCTTGGCCCCTCCTCTGTGAGCAGGGCGGCTACGAGCGGTCAAGGTCGGGACTTGCGGAGCCCCGCGCCGGGCGGCCCCCTGGATGAGGAGCGGCGCCTGTCTTATCGTCGTCACCGTGGATCCCCGATCCCTGCTCACAGCGAACCCGCCACATCAGCTTTCGGAGCCGGAAACCCCATCACGTCCCGCCCGCCCAGAATCGGGCCCGGCCCGCTCCCGCACCCCCGAGGCCCGGCCCCGCCCCCGGGCGCTCGCGGACCCGCCCCGGCCCCGCCCCCGGACCCCGGCCCTGCCCGCGTTCACGTCGCCCCCTCAACGCCTGCACAGCTCCGCCCCGCGTGGGCACCCGTCAGCCCCGCCCCCGCGCTAGGACGCACAAGGTGTGAGCCGCACGCCGGCGTCATCAGGCGCCGCCTGCGTGGGCGTGGCCAGGTGGTTCCCCGGCCCCAGCGAGCCGCAGACATGGCGCCCGCAGCCGCCGGTCCCGCGGAGGTGGTTCGCGCGGCGCAGAAGGACGACTACTACCGCGGTGGGCTGCGGAGCGCGGCGGGCGGCGCCCTGCACAGCTTGGCGGGTGAGCCCGGGCCTGCAGCGGGGGAGAGGGGACCCCAGCGTGCGTCCGGGCGGCGGGCGGGGACCGCGGGGCTGGGGGCGCTGAGCGGCGCGGAGGTGTGAGCGGGAGAAACGGCTTGTGGTTACGTTACACCTCGACTTCTTTTGTGCCAAGTAGCGTCCTCGGTGCTTCACAAACACTGCCTGTTTAGTTCTCAAAACGCTCCCAGGTAGGACTCCGTTGGTGTACCTCGTTTTACGGAGGGAACTCGGGTTCCGTAGACGCATTTAACTTGCCTGAGGACACAACCAGCTAGGAGGGGGCGGGTTTGATGCCGGACGGCAGTCTCGGCTTGAGTACTTAGTCACCGTCCTACCCTCCCTGCCCTGTGGCCCTTCCGGGGTCTAGTTACCCTGGCGGGCCCTGCAGGGGGCATGGCTGCAGGTGGGGAGGTTCTCCGGAGACTGTCCCAGGAGGCGGGAGACCTGGAGCAGCACGGAGGCCAGGACCGAGAGAAGAGTGTGGTTTGGGACGGTCTCAGCCTGGTGGAGGGGTGGCTGGACCTTGGCCAGCAGGAGGAGCCAAGGAAGGATTGGACCCTTACCACCGCGCCCCCTGCGCCCTCTTCTCTCAGGTGCAAAGAGGTGGCTGGAGTGCAGGAGAGAGGTCGAGCTGCTGTCGGATGTGGCCTACTTTGGCCTCACCACATTTGCAGGTAGCAGTCCTGGTGGGACCTTGAGACCAGGGGGCCCACGACACACCAAGCCTGGGGGTGGGGGTGCTGCCAGCAGAGTGAGACGCTCCTGGAGGTGCTGCCCCGTGTCCCTGGAGCTGGCCCAGACGCAGTCTCAGGCAGGGAGGAGGAGAGGCCAGGCCCTGAGCCCCAGCTGGAGCCTCTGAAACTCCCAGGGTCACATCTGTGCCCTCCTCTCTTCCTTTTTGTGTTCCTGGGAACCTTTGTCCTCAACTCTGCCCAGAGTGCCATTGGATCTCTGTGGGTGAGTTCTGTGGTTCAGCGGGGGTCCCAGCACTAAGCCCTGCCACAGGGCAAGGTCAGCGGGGCTCCAGCGGAGCGTCATTCTCCGGAGGAAAGGCAGGGACCTGAAAGCAAAATCTAGTTCGAGGAGAAAGAAAAGGATGGCAGGCCCCTGCCTCAGTTTCTCATGAGGGTCACCCCCACGCCCTCACCCGGCAGGCTACCAGACCCTCGGGGAGGAGTATGTTGGCGTCATCCAGGTGGACCCATCCCGGAGCAGAGTGCCCTCAAGGCCGCGCCGTGGCGTGCTGCTGGTACTGCACACCATCCTGCCCTACCTGCTGGACAAGGCCCTGCTGCACCTGGAGCTCGAGCTGCAGGCTCATGCCAATGGCGCCAGGCCCTCGCAGGGCAGCCTGGCACCGGGCGGGCGTGGCCGGTCGGGATCGAGGCCCTGGGTGCGCCAGCACGTGGCCACCCTGACAGAGCAGCAGAAGAGGACGCTCCTGCGGGCGGTGTCGGTGCTCAGGCAGGGCCTCGGCTGCCTCCAGCGGCTCCACGTTGCCTGGTTCTACATCCATGGCGCCTTCTACCACTTGGCCAAGAGGCTCACAGGAGTCACTTACGTAAGTCGCTGGTGCTGTCCCAACTCGCTGGACTCTGGCTGCTGTGTGTTCAGCTTCTGGCAGCTAGCAGGGTCACAGGGCTGGAGCCAAGATCCTCTACTGAAAAACAGGGGTTTTATTGCATCACATTTGCTAAAAGACCTTAGAAAGTCAACGCTGAGGGTAAGGCACGCCTGCCTCCCTGCAGCCAGCACTTGCACGCCCCCCTGCTGTTGACTCTGAGAAGCCGCCGAGGCTCCAGGCCCCCGGGCCCCACGCCAGCTCCTTCCCAGCTGCCCTGCCCGAGGGTCAGGTGTAGCGATGCCTCCTGTCACTGCCAGGACCTTCCCTGGACTGAGCCTGCCAAGCAGTCCCACTTTTCATCCTGTTTCTCACCTGGTGCCTTTGCTTCCAGATTCACCCAGAAAGTCTCAACTCAGGCCCCTGATCACCAGAGGGTCACCCGCTTTCTCGCCTCACTTGGCAGCACTGTCCTGAGCACCTGCCTCTCCCTCTCCAGCCTCAGCCCTCAGCGTGCACGCTCATGAGAGCTGACGGCCCCGGCGTAAGCCAGGGTGTGTGCTGAGCTGCTGTGGCAAAGGGCCGGAAAAACAGCCTCAACCCAGACAGAGGGCTTTTGCTCTCTAGCGGCCTTGTCTGCATGGGCACATGGGGCCTGGCTGGGGGGCTCCCAGCTGAAGGGAGGGAGACCAGAATGGAGGGCAGCGGACTTTCCCTTGACGTCAGGCACATCGCTGGCTGCAGTCATCTGGGTGGTCTTGAGTCAAGGGGGGAGCCAGGCGTCCTGCTAAAAGCCGGGAGCTTCTCTGTTCGTGTGATAGAAAAGCTGGTTAACGGCATCTGCCTGGGGGGCTTTTCCTCCGACCCCCCCCCCCCCGCTGTGCTGTTTTTCTCCGGGTTCTTTGCCGGTACCTTTTCTGAGATGTGAGTCCCCCAGTGTACCTCCCCACCCCCCAAATCCTCGCCTGCAACCAGAGGGACTGCAGACTGGGAGTCTGGGCAGTCTTCCTTGCCCTCACTCAGCACTCACTCAGTCCCTTTGGAAGTGAGGCCCCGAGCTGTCCAGCAGCGGCCCCCACTTGGTGCTCAGACCTTACAGGGTGCTCCTGCCCTCCTCACTCAGCAAAGAGGCCCCATGATCACTCTCTGTCCCCCCACCTTGTGCCAGGAGGGCAGGTTTTGGCGTCAGTCGATGGGGCACTCTACCGCCAGGGGGTGGCCTGGTGCCCAGGCTGCTCAGCGCGTTGCGCCAGCCGATCGTGTGACTGTCCCTTGGGGTCCTTGACAGCTTCGCGTCCGCTGCCCAGCTACAGAGGACCTGAGGGCTCGAGACAGCTACAGGCTGCTGGGGCTCGCGTCCCTACTACACCTGGCGCTGTCCGTGGGCCTGCAGCTGCACGGCTTCGGGCAGCGGCAGCGCGCCCGGCGGGAGTGGAAGCTGCACCGCGGCCTGTCTCAGCACAGGTGTGGGGACGGCGGGAGGGTGTGGGGCCCTAGCTCGGGGCAGGGGTGGGGGCTGAGCAGGCATTGCCAGGACTCCTGAGGTAAATTTTGGGTCTCCCTGCCCCACCTCCAGGAGCCACGTGGAAGAGAAAGCCGTTTCCAGAAACCCCACGTGTACGCTGTGCCTGGAGGAACGCAGACACTCCACAGCCACGCCCTGCGGCCACCTCTTCTGCTGGGAGTGCATCACCCAGTGGTGCGACACCAAGGTGGGTGCGCCCAGGGTCAGCAGCTGTGATTCGGGAGCACAGGCTCCAGGAGCACGTGCACAGGCCAGCCCAGGCGGCTGTCCAGGCATCAGGAAGCCTGGCCCAGACACGTCCTAGGAGGGGATGGGAAGGCAGGCCTCTTTCTAAAGCTCCCAGGTGAGCCGTTTACGGGACATACCTGGAGTCAGGGTGCTAGAGTTGTGCATCCCGAGGCCTTGCTGGGAGGTGGGGACAGCAGCCCGGCCCTAAGGTTCCATTCCTAGAGTCTCCCCCCGACCCTGCCGCTGCTTGGAAGCCCGGCTCGCCTGCACACACACGGCCCTCTCCAGCTAGACAGATGGCAGCCCTCAGGATGCAGAGTCACCTACTCCAGCCTTTTGAGACCTCGGGTGGAGGCCGGGTCCTCCACGCGGACTCCAGGGAGGGCCGGGGTTCCTGGGCCCCCACCAGCCCTGCCACCCAGGCTCAGCCCAAATCCAGCCTTCTCAGGGCGGAGGGTGGGGAGGGCCGCACAGGTGAGGTAGGTAAACAAGGGCGGGATGTGTGCCTCACAGTTTAAACGCCCCGTCCTCTTTCTTACTTGACGACATTCACCTCCAGCGGTTGGTCAAGGGGCATTCCTCAGAGCCTGTGTCCGGGGTCCACAGTGGCCGTGGCCTCAGAGCCTGGCTGCAGCTGACTTAGAATCAGCACCTGTGAAATGTCTGCACCATGTGGGTCCCACTGGATTGGCACACAGCCTCCACTTTGGGGCCCCTGCTCCCCATTCTGAGGGATTCCCTCAAGAACACAGGTGCCGCCTCCTGTAAGCGGCTAGCCCCAGGCAGGAACACCTAGTGGGAGACCAGCAGACCTTCCTGGGGACAAGAGAGAATCCGACCGGCCCCTAGGGGCGGGGCCACTGGGACTGAGCCGGACAGGGCCCCATGTGCTCCTCTCAACACAACCCTCCTCTCAACACAAGCCAACATAGCGGCCACGAGCGCCCGTCGCCAGCCCCGTCACCACACGGACAGACAAGCTGCCTCCTTGGCCTGGTCACTGCTCCCGGCTCCACTCCCCCACTACCCCAGGGTTAAGGCCTTCCCTTCAGGTTTGTGACTTCTGAAAAAAGTGCTTTTGGGAAATGGTCTCCATTCGAAGTTAATAGACACGTGTGCACGTCCCACGGGTTACTGCAGATGCCGGTGTGGGAGGGCCTGTGGCGGGGGCTGTGCTGGCCACAGCCTACATGCCCCTCCTCCTCCCCTTCGCAGACGGAGTGCCCTCTCTGCAGGGAGAAGTTCCCTCCCCAGAAGCTCGTCTACCTGCGGCACTATCGCTAACCTGACTGAGGACAGAGGACCCCAGGACTCCTCCTTGGTATCAGGAGAGAAACTCGATCTGTTCTCAAGGTTAACTTTACTTGCACAGAAATCATTAAATTCTGAGATTTCATTTCCTGTCACATAAACTACGCCAGCAGCTCGGGGAGAGGCTGGATCTGCCTGCACGATGGCAGGTCCGAGGCCTCAGGGCTGAGTGTGGGCCCACAGCACAGAGGGCAAGCAGCAGCTGGAGCCGAGCCTGCCGGGGGGCCGCACCACACCCCCACTGTGGTGCATCTGGGTCACTTCTTCAGGAGCCGGACTCTGTTGGACCAGGTTGCTTTCATCCCGTCCCCAAACCATACAGGTGAAAGTTAGCTTCGGAAATGGGACCAGCCATTCACATGATGAGAAAATGAGTCTGTATCAGGCACACAGTCGGGGTTTGGCCTGAATAGGCAAGTGTGGGGAACAGCGGACAGCAGGGCTTACCCACTGGCCAATCCGCCCGCCCCAACGACCTGGAAACCTTGCCCTCATCAGAGGCAGGCTTCTGGTCGCTCGGCCACATCTGTTCACAGGAGTACAAAGACTCCCAAGGAGCTGTATCTCCACCTGAGATGCGTGGCTCATACCTTTTAATACATGTTGCAGTTTGTTTCCCATTTTAGAAAACGGAAGTCTGCATTTTGCTGGGGTCTGCTCAGAGCTCCACGGTGTAGAGCACGGTTCTCCACTTTCTGAACACCTATCCCATAGCTGCCTCTCAGAGCTCAGCTCCCGAGGCCTGGGCAGGCTGGCTGCTCACACCAGGTCACCACTGTGTCCAGCCTACTTCCTGTCACCTTTTTGTTACTTTCAGGTCTTTAAAAGTATTTAACTTGTGCCGGAGACTGGACTTTGCCATAAGCTCTCTTAAGAAACGGACTCCACAGGAGCGTAGGTATGTTAAGAAGGCTGTGAGGGTGAACTGAAGATCACGTTTCATAAAGGGCAAGAACCTGTGGTCAGGATGTCCCGCCCCCTGTGCGAGGCTGTGGCCCAGGCTTCTGGCTGAGGCCTATGCAGACCATTCCAGGAGCTGAGCGGACAGAGTCGTCCAGGAATGCATCGCTCCCCACTCCTCGGTTACTACAGGCCGGCCAACTGAGACAGGTCACCGTGACCACAGGCCAGACTGAGGAGCCCTGAGAGAGGGGCCCCACGCTTCCTGAGGCCCTTTATGTATACCCTGACCAAGCGCAGACCATTTCCCATCACATTTTAGGCCTGAGCATTTACCAGGAAAACGGTATGAAAAATAAAAGTGTCCAGGGTTTCAACATCTCACATGCCACAATATTGTATCAAAGATACTGATCCAGAATATCATTTAAGTACTGAGATTAAAATACAGGATCAGGTATGTAAGAGGTCTTCGTATGGCCTCTTAAAAGCAAGAGGAGCTCAACTTCAGTTATCTGTAAAAATTGGCCCAAAAAAGCCAGACAATAAGCACATTCAGTGCCTAAAGCCTTAAGACAGACGGGAACCTGCAGAGAGCTACAAGTCTGCAGTGCCTGAGACCAGGAGGACGCCCTGGGCCTGCCCCTCAGCACCAGTGCCCCAGTGACCGGCCCAGCTCAGTGCTTGCTCACGGGCAGCAAGCTGTCGTGTTTCAGATAAAGACTCCACAAGAAAGGGGACACTGTCTTTAATAAAGTTGGAATTAAAAAGTCACTTAGTAAAATGTTTACGAGTATTTGTTTTTATCACATCAAAAAAGTTGACATGTGGGTCAGAGTTCTGTTTTCCCATAGAAAGTGAGAAGCCGTGTGTGAAAACCCACAAACTGGTCTGCCCTTGCCCATTGTTTCTGTAAAGGGGCCACTGCATGAGAACAACTTCAAATTAATCAAAAACAACTCTTTAGGTATCAAATGTGTCAAAATAATTCCAAACAATTAAAATATAATATATATATTTATAATTCCAGGCCCTCAAAAGCAATCATGGTAATTAAGAACAAAGTTTTGAGTCATTATGATAAGACACCAACTTTAAACATCTCTGGTGAGATGGAAGTGGGAAACTGGCATTAGAACCCCAGAGTTACTTGGAAATCACCTTTCAAATGTTCTTCCAACGCGCAGGAATCAGGTTAGCATCATCCTCCAGCTGGGTGATGTGGCCACGGGCGTCCAGGGTGGGGGCAGCTGGGGCACAACCCGGCTCCTTCCGTGTAGGTCTGTTCCACGGCCGCCCAGCAACAGAGACCGCCCGCCCCTCCCCGCGCCCCCAACCCGGCTGTCCGCCCAGGCAGCAGTTTACTAGAATTCTGTCCATTTGAACACTTGAATGTCACTGAAAAATAAATCAATGCAATTTGGTTTAAATGTCAGTTTCTTCAAGAACCTGATATTTCAGTTACAAATCATTGAAGCTCCTTTTTAAAAAGAAAATTCGACTCCCTCGAAATCAACTACTTTATGTGAAGGAAGAAGGCATTGTTACAATGGCTCAGAACCGTCCTCAGACTCTGTGGTGGGTCCGGCCGAGCACCTAGCTCGCAAACGTCTTGCCTGCGTCCTCCTTCCCCTTGTACGTCCTCTTGCCGTGCGTGAACGGGATGTACCGGTACTTTATCATGTGCTGGGGACAAACAGACTCGTTTTAGAGTGGCTTCACGATGAACTATGTTTTCTCCAAATCTGAATCCTGATCTTCTCTGCACACAGGGCAAGGAAACCAGGGTTCCAATAAGCTTCTAGTCCCCTCCCCACCAGTGACACAGCAGAACCCTCCAGAGCCCACTGAGCTGGCCGAGCTCGCTGGAAATCCCGAGGGTCTAGGAAAGGTTTCCTGACCCCTTGCATGCAGGAAGGGCTAGGGCTCGGCTGGGGACCCCTATGATATACCCAGAGGAGTGGGGATAAAGCTGCTCTGGGGGCTGTTTGAGGGTAATGTTGGCATAACACACAGTGACTGGCCGGTGGGCCCTGGGCTCTGTGCCCCCAGGACATGCCAGTGAGGACAGCACGGCAGACCCGAGGGCTCTCCCACCAGGCCCCCGGGGAGCGGTTTGTGTGCCCGAGAGCTGCACTGTTGGGACAGGTATGTGTTGGCGGAAAGGGACTGTGCCGTGTCCCTGTTGCACAGAGCTTCGGGATGCTCCAAGTACAGACAAACAAGACCCAAGCGGGGCTCTCAGCACCTCCCAGGGCAGCGGTGCCTACCCGCACTCACCTTTATTTGCCTCTTCATGGTGATACAGAAAAGCATGATGAAGTACATCACCAGGATGGGCCAGAACACCGGGACATTGAAAGCCTCAAAGAAGGTGCAGGCCATGGCCACGAGGATGCCCTTGGTCGCCGCATGCCTTAAAGCAGGGGAGGAGGTCAGTGCCACCAGCTGCCCCGCCACCTGGGGCCACGGCAGCATCCCTACTTGGGGCAGTAGGGGCGCGGTGTGTGTTTCCTACAGAGTGCACAGCATGTAACTACAAACACGGCATTCCCTCAGTCCCTTGAAAGGCCCCAGTTTCCTTCCAGAATTACAGAGTGTGAAACATTCAGCAAAGAGGTGCGACTGCTCAGGCCAACGTGGGCGTCTCTCGTCTGCCACCTGGCAGGCCCCTCCCCTGGGCTGTGCATCGCTGAGGAGATCCTGGCGGCACCCAGGCAGCTCCCTCCAGCTCAGGGCCCAGCCCACCGGACTCATGGCTACTGAAAATGCTCCTTCCTACGGGACAAAGGCCAACTTCCTCGGGGGACGTGCAGGGCCGTCTTGCCTGCCTTCTGCTCCCTCCCCAGCAGTGCCCTCACTCCAGCCCTTCCCGCCCAGCCGGCAGACTTGCAGAGTGCCTGCCACATCCCACACACAGCCCCAAGAACGCAAAGTAAAGCTGTGGCAGCTTTTCCCTTCAGGTTTTTGCTCCACCAAATAGAGGACAGACGAGGTCACAGCCTTCATGTGGTGGGGGTCCCCTTCATGCATGCTTCACGCATGACAGCAGGGGTCACCTGTCCACCTGTCACATGCATCCTCATGCAACATCACACAGATGTCACCACCTCCAGGGGGCCTGGGGGACAAGCCAAGTCCCATCCAAGCCCACCCCACAACACAGCACTTGCAGTGAAAGCAGACTGCCCCAAGGCTGGACCAGCCCTGCCTCTGTGCAGGCACCCTGAGCAGGAGGGCGGGGAACGTGGTCCACTCGTGCCAGCAACCAGAAGGGGTGTGGTGCGAGGGGCAGCACACAGGCCTGGGCACACATCCCTCCCGAGGCCCACGTCCGAACACACCCTGGACCCTCCGCCCCGGAAGCAGCTTCTCTTCGGCCAGTTCCCAAGGGCCACCAGGCACTGGGCTCTCCTGCAGGGGCCCGTGACCTGCCTTCACGCCCCGCCAAGGACAGCAACTCGCACTGTGGATGAATGTTCAAAACACACACACACACACACACTAAAACTCTCGTTTCTTTCAGAAGTCTTTGCTGCCTAACGAAAACAAAAACCCTTTGTTCTCACTCTTATTAGCCACACCGAGGACAAATATCTTTCTCAACTACCCTTAGGAATTAACTCACCAAAATTTAAACTCTGGAAGCCTTCGAATAAAGGGTCGGAACTCCTCGTTCTGTTTGGTTGGTAATGAGGGGCCATCATCTGAAAGGCAGAATGTCAGTGAGATGGAGCGGGCGCCTCATCCACCTGCCCCCATCACATTTATAAGTTTCCCCTAAAGCTTCTGAACTAGCATCTTAACGCATGAAACACACATTTATGTTACTTAGCCAGACATAACATGAAAAACCTTCAAATGATTTAGAAATCAATTCATTGCTTTAGAAGATTCAGAATAGAATTTCTTTTTTAAAAGAACTATGCTTTTTAAATGATTGCATAAAATTAAACTGCAGACCAATTTTCAGACACACATCAACTGTAGCACACAAAGGCAAGCAGGAAAAATGAGAACATTTAGGGAAAAGGAGCGGAGAAACACACAAAGCTTCATCTGCTGAAAGTCCAACTCAGAACAGCTGCCCCCCACGCTGATCCCCACCCCCACTGAGCCCTCCTGGCGGAGCACCCCCCCCCCGCTGAGCCCTCTTGGCTGAGAGCCCCCCCAATGCTGAGCACCCCCACAAAGAACCTCCCAGCTGAGTCCCCCACCATGCTAAGTCCTCCTGGCTGAGCACCCCCCCCAATGCTGAGCACTCCTGGCTGAGGCCCCCCACGCTGAGCCCCCCCTGGCTGAGCAACCCCCACAACGCTGTGCCCTCTTGGCTGAGCATCCCCCAATGCTGAGCCCACACACACTGAGCCCCCCAGCTGAGTCCCCCACCATCCTAAGCCCTCCTGGCTGAGCAACCCCCCAACACTGA
>NC_138372.1:1129584-1145701 GCF_054177405.1 Leptonychotes weddellii | reverse complement strand
CCCCCCCCCCCATGCTGAGGAGCCCCCACGCTGAGCTGGGTACAGTCAGGCGGCCCCACCCTGCCCAAGGCAGACGCCCTCCCCAGCTACACACATGAACCGAGGCCTATGGAGAAGCTCTCGTAATCATCTTCTAATTCCCCCAAATGGCAACAAATGGGAGTGTTGTTTCCTTTCACATTTTCATTAAATACTCCATAGAGAACAACCACAGGCTTCTGGTCAGGATTGGAGCAGCCTGGAGAAGACAGCTTGTACTCAGGAAGTACCGCCGTCACAAGGGGAATCCACGGGCAGGCAGCTGTGCCCGGGTTTTTCAGACAGCGGCGACACGTGTTGGCAGGAGTGACCGAGTCTCCACATGTCTGTACCCCTCCCCCTCCCAGGCTGGACAGTCAGCTGTGCACTTGGCCCTCCTACCTGGCCTAGGTATGGCCAAGAACAGTTTGAGCCGAGAACTTTTCAACCTGTCATCCTGGGAAATCAGGGAGTGCCACCACCCTCAACGGGGCCCAACCGTGGATGGTCAGGATCCCAGTGGCCACTTTTGGGCACAGCAAGCTGCCCGTGGAAACCTCTGGATCCCCAGGAAGAGGACCTACCCGAGGAGCACAGACAGGACTTGAGGACAGGCGGGCTCTTCGGCAGGAGTGCCACCCCTGCTCCCACGCAACCCTGGCCAAGTCTCGTGACCCCGGGCGCCTCCGCTTCCTCACCCGCAACAGAGTAGCAGGAATACCCAGCCCGCATGAGGCATGACAACTAAGGTTTAATGTCTCAATCTACACCCAAGTGTATCCTCACCGAGGTTCTAAATACATTTTAAACACCAAGACGACAGTCTCAAAAGTTCAGATTTCAAAGGTTTCTAGAGAAAATGAGGCATCTGTGAAGTGTACAAAATCACAAACCTCCCGAACAGACAGAACCAAGCAGACGATCTCTACTATACCTGAGTCCTCCATCAAGGAAGGGTCCACTTTGGGCGAGAGAAAGGCTATGAAAAGATTGAGGTGGTAGATCCCCAAGGCGTAGGTCACGATGTACCAGCCCTGCAAGAGAGGAGCACTTGGTCAGTGACGCAGCCCAACGCCCATGCCCTTAAGCAGCCCCCAATGGTCCAGTAACTCACGACCTTGTTTTAGCTCAACCTCAAAGCACGCACAACTTACTTCCAGTCCGGAGATTGCAACAAGTGACAAGAAGGCACAGTGAACATCCACAATGACAGTTCATCTCAAATTACTTTGTGAGTGTGACAGCGGACAAGCCACGGTGCAAACAGACTTCTGCAGGGGTCCCAGTGGATGCACGGAGCACCTGAAGCCACCAGCTCCCCAGCAGGGATGCAGGAGAAGGGGAGGCTTTCCCCAAAGCCACACGCCTGAGCGGGGCCACACCATGGGGCAGGTGTGGATCGTACATTGAGGGACACCGGCATGTACACCTGGCCCAGACCCCGCCTCACCGATGGCTACCTGACCCAGAAGATAGGATCTGAGCTGTCACTCAGGATGTGCTAGTATTCCTTCTGGTGGGCCCCCATACCACCACACACCGGTCAGGGCTGTTAATAATCTTTGCCCAGAAGAAATCCGGAACCGGGAAATCAGGAAATCAAAAGTGAGGTTAAAAAAAGGTGGAGGGGCGCCTGGGTGGTTCAGTCAGGTTAAGCATCTGCCTTCAGTTCAGGTCATGGTCTCAGGGTCCTGGGATCGAGTTCCATATGCAGCTCCCTGCTCAGTGGGCAGTCTGCTTCTCTCTCTCCCTCTTACCCTGCTTGTGTGTGCTCTCTCCCAAATAAATAAAGTCTTTAAAAAAACAAAGACAAAACAAAAAAAAACATTGTGGAGCCAAACCCTCCTCAGGAGACGCAAAGATGGGAGCACCTGCACACCATCATGTACTCCTGATTAAATCCATTTTTTTTTAAAGATTTTATTTATTAGGGGCGTGATGTGGAAAGCTCACGTAGCTTCATGCTGCAGAGCCACACCTGAGGGGCACCAAAGCAGGTGCAGACTTGGTTCAGAAGACAACTGCATCCCCATCCCACCTGCACCCCTAAATCGAGGTCTCCGGGTCACTCTTTCCATTAGAGAACGGACCAAGTTCCCATTCAAACAACAATCCTAACAACAATTACAGTAAATTTGAAGTCAATATTAGCAAGGCCGCACAGGCTGCGTCCGGCCACCCTGAACCCTCCTACTCTAGAAATAGAGGGAAAAACCCACATCCCATCCAAGGCCACATTTGGACAGTGTGGACATGGCAGGGGCTGGGCTCCCAGCCCACACCTACCTGCAGGAGGTAAACTCGAATCATATAGACGAAGCTCAGGCCCAGTGTCACCACCCATCGCACGGTTGTGTAAGGCGTGGACTTGTCTAGCCAGGACTGATAGATCTAGAAAGACAGGAGTTCACATGCGCTGTGGACCACAGAGCACCAGCTTCGGACTTCAAGTCAGCAACACAAGGCAGTGACTATTAACCCAAATTCCTGAAACAGGCCCACCCCTGAAGCAAAAATAGTACAGAACGATCTCTCACCAGCAGCCAATCCTACAGGATCAGCCTGAGGGGTCGTTATGAGGTCACCTAACCTCACCCAGAGAGCACGAAGAATGTGGGCACCTTACAGGGGGCTCACTCTCGGAGTCCCGCCCCTCCCAGAGCTGGTCCCAGCCCTGCCCAGCAGCCACAGGGGGCCCCTGCCTCTGCCCTCAGGACAGTGAGCCACAGCCCAACCTCCGGCAGGTGTGGAGCTCGGGCACGGTGGGCACAAAGCGGTGGAGTTTCCAGAAGGAATCCTTGGTTTTACCCAGATATGCACGTGCATTGTGTGCAAGTACACATAAGTAGCAGACAGACGTGCATTATTTCATTTTAATTTTGTAATTAATTTTAATTTTTAAACTTAATTTTTTATGAAAAATTTCAACCGTTCATAAAAGCAAAAGTACCCACAGCCTGGTTTCAATAATTGTGAAATTTTCCAAATGTTCTTTTTTAATTTTAAGAACACGTTTTTAATTCTAAGCCAAAACATCAGCATACACAACTGGTCACTGAACGTAGCAGCTTCAGGCACTGCTGACTACGGCAGGCCTCAGCACGGCACACAGGTACACCCCCAGGTCAGTGCAGAGCCGGGCCGGGGACATGGAGGCGGCGGCCTGGACAGAGGACAGTAAGCACACGGCAGTGGCCGCCCCCACAGCCGTGCCGCCCAGGAACTAAGAAGGGTCTTCAGGTTCTTAAAGGTTGTTGGGGCACAAAAAAACAGAAAACCAGGGGCGCCTGGGTGGCTCAGTTGGTTGAGCGGCTGCCTTCGGCTCAGGTCATGATCCTGGAGTCCCGGGATCGAGTCCCGCATCGGGCTCCCTGCTCAGCGGGGGGGTCTGCTTCTCCCTCTTCCCTCTCGTGCTCTCTGTCTCTCATTCTCTCTCTCTCAAATAAATAAATAAAATCTTTAAAAAAAAAAAAAAAAAAACAGAAAACCAGTGTAGGGCAGAGAACATAGGTGGCCTCCAAGGCCTAAACCACTGTCTGGCCCTTTACAGAGCACAGAGCACATTCGCAGCAGAGGGGAAGTGTAAACTGAGACTGGGGAAAGCGAGCAGCTAGCGCCCCGGTGCCCTGCAGGGACACGTCCCGAGGTCGACCGTTTCTCACTCAGTTCAATTCATCAGTTCAGGTCAGTTCTGCAATTCATCCACACAAAAAAACCAACCTGTCCAAGTCTTGTGAAAAATCTGTACACCACAGAAGGTTTCCCATGGACAGAATCTCCAACACTGTCACCTTCGGACATTCTGTAACTGAGAAACATACAAAATACTTTAAATAAAAATGTTCAAGGATCTCATCACTTTGCCCCATTTCCACCAACACGATCAAGCAAATTTCTTCAGTATTCACTTCTTCTTTCTGGGTGTCTTTGCCAGGAGGTGTCCAGGGAAAAGAAAAAAGCAAGAGGGGCGCCTGCATGGCTCAGTCGGTTAAGCGTCGCCTTGTGATTTTGGCTAAGGTCATGATCTCAGGGTGGTGAGATGGAGCCCCACATCAGGCTCTGCACTCAGCAGGGAGTCTACTTGAGATTCTCTCTCCCTCTCCCTCTGCCCTCAACTCACCACGCGTGCGTGCTCTAAGATAAATAAAATCTTAAAAAAAAAAGAAACAAGCAAGAGACTCCGGTGGACAGCCAGAATGGTACGTGACATGCAAAGCAGCACTGGGTGGACTTCTGTTTCTGCTAATGTCACCTGGCCCGCACTCCTCCCGCTGGTCCTCAGGAGCTGCCCTTGCTGACCGTGGAGTCCTGTGGACACACTTTCCCTGGGGCTGGTCCACACCACAGGCCACTGCACCCAGGTCTCCCTCCTCCGGTCTATTCCTCGGGGTCCCCCCCGCCCCCCCGCAACCCCTCTCTCCAGGCCCAGGCTCTGTCCAGGCTGTTCCCCAGGGCACCAGCAGCCAGCTGTGCAAGTCCTGGTCCTCTCAGGGCCTGGTCCTCCGCTCCACAAACAGGAAAATGCCATCCAATTCCCAGAGAGGGAGCCGTCTGTGCCCTCGTTCGTCATCTGTAAGTGGAATTGATTGTATCTGCTCCTATTTCAACATGCTGTTGTGGATTTCATGAGAAATTAACTGATGAGAACCCAGATAACCAAGTGAGCTTAATCACCCCTATCTTACTAAGGACGATCGAGCCTCAAATAGTTTAAGCCACTTGCCCAAGGTCAGGAGCTGCTCTGCCAGACCTCAGCCTCTCTATCCGAGCACACTGCCAGCCAAACCAGATGACTGAGGTGCTGGTGAAGACGCCCAGGGAAAGCTTACCGCTGCCCCCCAAACCTGTGCGCAGCACCTGCCCCAATGGGTACCACGGCAGGGTTGGGACATGGAAGCAGACACAGACTGTGGCTCCAGGCCGGTGTCCAAGGCCCCTGAGCTGTACGGCAGCACAGCCTTGGCCTCCTCATCTGGCCAATGGCACTCACGGACACAGCAGCCCTTCACATGCACACAGGAGAGCGAGGCTCACAACGGCTACAGGGGCCCCACTGGCCAGCCTGCTCACACAGGGCTACAAGCCGAACCCACACCTGCCCGCGCCATGCTTCTTAATCACATCCTCACGGTGAGTGCTCAGAACATCCTCTTTTTGAGATGAAGTCAGCAGCCTCATGTGACCCTAGACCTCAAGTGGAAAACTTTCAATTACAGTTGAGATATTAAGACCTCCTGACCAGCCCCCCCAGCAACAAGTCTGCGTTACAGGTTTAAATGTGATTCCATAAGTGTCGTAAGGATGGGCAGAGGGCCAGGAGTGTCAAGGAGGTGATGGGGAAATGCTCTTTGCCCTCACGAGAGACACAGGAAGTACAGATAAATGACTGAACTAAGCCGATGAATTATGGCCCCCAGGGCCCCATCTCTTCAGGAGATGTATTTTTACACTCAAGTGAGAAAATCCCGTATTTTAAGAGGGCCTAAATTAAAACTCATTCCCTAGGATGGCTGGCTTCCCTGTTTAGGCCAAAGCCAGGCCAGCAGAACGCTACGTCAGTAATACTCCTTAACCTGTGGATCCTCACAAATTTTCTCTTCTTTTACTTATTTATGACCAAGTGTTTACCCATAAAACCCTTTACTTGAACTGAGGCAGGAAAAGCAGTATTAGAACATGCCCTGGAAGCATGCACTCTAGCTAGAGATGTCTGCTTCTTTCAGATGAATGTGCAGAAATTATTCCAAACACGTCAGCCAGCCTCTGATTGTCTGACAAGCAACACATCCATCGTTATGTGGCTCTCCACGTCTCGAGGAGACTGTCACAGCAACATGAAGCAAGGGAACTCTGGAGTCAAGCAGTCTCCTTCTAAAGTCCAGTTCGGTCACTTTCTAGCAGGACGGCCCGAGTGACCCCTCATTCCAATCTGCGAAACGGGGTGACAGCAAATGCGCCCTCCTCAAAGGCTTCTCTCGGGGTGTCAGCTGTGTGAGCCTCAGAGCCTGGCACCGAGGGAGCATGCTGGCCTCTCAGATGTGCTGGCCCTGCCTCGCACGTCTCCGATCCCCTTCCCTCTGCTCAGTTTGAAGGCCACCTCTGCACAAAGGCCCGCCCCATCAACAATCCCTAAGTCACATCAGCCTGTTTTTATTTCATGTAACAATCATTTTCTTATTTTCATCCTGTTTCTCTATTTCCTCCTATTAGAATACAAGCCTCTTCAGGGGGAACCTTGTCTGGGCCACTCCTGCGCCCTGCCACCTAAAAAGGCCCGTTATACGGCAGGCAATCAGCAAATTACCTGCCGGATTCAACTGTTTTATGCTCAGGCACACACACACCAAAAAAAGAGTAAAAAGCAAAATAAAACCATTCCAAGTAGACCGTGAGTGTCATGCCTGAAACTGTGCACAAAACTCTCTACGTGCCTAGTCCTGGGGCCCCACTTGCCCCAGTGTCTGCACTACTCAAATAGCAAGCACGGCATTTAAAGGATTATAACCCTCTGCCAGGCATCCGGATCACCCACGCTTCGCTCCTCCTCCCTCGTTCCTCCTAGGTCCGGTGCAGGGCAGTTCCACCTGCAACCTCTGGTGCCGTTCCCTCCGCTGAAATGCCCTTCCAGCGTCACCTACTCATTCTTAGCAACACCGCCCTCCCCGTCCAGGGCTCCTCCCGCCTTGGGCAAGACCATCCTGGAGGTCTCCACCTGGCCCTGACCACAGCGCACCTGGCCGAGGTCACCTCCTGCGCTCTACAGGAGCTGGCTCTCAATCACCGAGGACCCTGCTCGCTCACGGGGGATTCTATCCCCGCGAAGTGAAAGATCAACCCCACTGAGAAGAACGAGTTTCGGGGAAACTTCAGGACTCCCAGGCCGCCTCTACTCTGAGGACGCGAGGGAGCGGAGCCCCGAAGAAGGTTCACGGGCGAGGGCGGCTGTAGGCTGTGCGATCCCCGGCGCGGGAGCACGGTCGGATGCAAAGTCGACCTGGAGAACTTTGGCTTTTGCGACCGTAATTTGCAGTATTTCCAGAGATCACCTTGAGCAACCTAACTCTTCGTCTCGACGATCTCCTACCCAAACCCTACAGACGAGCCACAGTACCGAGTGAGGACCCGACAAGGAAGAGCGAACGTCAGCGCACGAGCCGGGGGTGGGCAGCCAACCCCTCCCGGGCCGCGCCCGCGGGTGCGGGTGGGGGCGGTCCCTGCGCGACCCCAGCCCCCGCCCGGCCTAGCCCGCCGCCCCGCCCGCCCGGGGCCCGCCCCGCGCCTAGCCCCGCCCGCCCGGACCCCCGCCGCCCGCCGGCACCTCGCCGCTCCCTGCGGCCGAGCGCGGTCTCCGAGGGCCGCGGGAAGGAGGACGCGGGCAGGCGGCCGCGCCGGCGCTTCGCACGGTCCGGGAAGGGCCAGCCGAGCACTTCCGCTCTGTCCTGCGCGGCACCGCCTCCGGAGCCTCCAAGATGGCCGTCGGGGCGGAGCCGAGAGCCTCCAACCATTTCCTCTTCCGGTGCAGGGTGCCCAGGCAGTTGGCAGGGCAGTCCCCTCGGCGGAAGGGACGTCAGCGGCGGAAACGCGCCGTGCTGCGCATGTGTAGTTGCGTCTACGGGCTCCGGGCCGGCACAATCCACTCCAGAGATTGCTATCGCCCAGGGACTGGCCCATGGGCCAATGGAGGAGAGCTTTGCGGTTGCTAAGGAAACCCCTAGCGGCAAGATGGCAGCCGCGGGCGGAGAGAGCCCGAGCTCCAGCCCGCCGCTCCAGGACCCACCGAGCCGGCCGCCACGGGACGGTAATGGCTGCAGGCCGGGGCCGGGTCTCCGTCCGCGATGGGGGAGGGGGGCGGGAGACGGGCGGGGTTCCGGCGGTCGCCGCGCGCTCTCGGTCCCAAGCCCAGCCGGCAGCCCCCGGGAAGCCCCGGCGCCCCAACCCTGGGAGGGGGGGCGCCCCCGCGGGCGGGCGGGGCTCCGAGCCCGGGGCGGCGGAGCCCGCCGGCTCCTGGGGAGCGAGCCGGGAGGCGCCGTTCGGAGGCTGGGCGGGCGCGGCTCGAAGATCCGAAGAACCGTGTTCGGGTAGAGCCCGAGCTGCTCTGTGGCAGATGCGGGAGTCTGGCGACTCCCACGCTTCCCACGTCGCCCGGTGGAAACGGGGCTGGTGCGGAGGGGACCCTGCCGCCCCCTGGGTGTGAGTGTGGATTTTGTCCTGCGGGGACGAGAGGCCGCTGGTGAATTCCTGCAGAGAAACGGCAGGGCTGGCGCCCCCCGCCCCTTCCCCCGGCAACCGTCGCCCCTCCGCAAGCCGCGGCCTCTCAGGGCCCTGCGCTCGCGCATGCCGCCCCCGCGCCCTCAGGGCCCAGAGAGCCGCCCCATCCGAGGGTTTGTTGGCCGTCAGCCGGTCACCTGTGGCGCCACCCGCTCACCCGTCCCTCTTCTTCTCGACATTCAGGTTACGGTGTCTATGTGTACCCGAATTCTTTCTTTCGATATGAAGGAGAATGGAAAGGAGGGAAGAAACACGGTGAGAAATCGTGGCCTGTTCCCACGGCTGCCACCTCGCACCGACAGCCACGTCCTCGGGGAGCCTGGGCCGGCAGGTGGCACTGGGAGCCACCAGCCCAGGGTCCCCACACTCCCTCTCACTAGTGCCCAGGAAAGGCCATTCCCTGCAGCGATCTTCAAAGTTCACCAGACAAGACATGCCGGGGGCCCTGGGAGACCCCTCAGCTAGCAGCCTTCTCTCAGGCGCTGGGGCATCCTGGGCAGGGGAAGCCCCAACTTAGAAATCCTCCCTGGCGTGTTAGTCTGTCTTTGCCAAAGTGAAAATTGCCTTTATGGTTTATTTTTGATGAGTAAGAGATTACCCACCTTTGTATTTATCCAAAGGATACAAACGTAATGATCCGCGGGGGCATCTGCACCCCAGTCCTTACAGCAGCAATGTCCACAATGGCCAAACTATGGAAAGAGCCCAGATGTCCATCCACAGATGAACGGACAGAGAAGACGTGGTCTATACACGGTGGACTACTACTCCGCCATCAAAAAAATGAAATCTTGCCATCTGCAACCACGTGGATGGAACTAGAGGGTATCATGCTGAGCGAAATAAGTCAGTCTGAGAAAAACAAATACCATATGATTTCACTCATACGTGGAATTTAAGAAACAAAACAGATGAACATAGGGGAAGGGAGGGAAAAATAACAGAAAAACAGGGAGGCAAACCGTAAGAGATGCTGAACTCTAGGAAACAAACTGAGGGTTGCTGGAGGGGAGATGGGTGGGGGCATGGGGTAACTGGGTGATGGGCATTGAGGAGGGCACGTGATGTGATGAGCACTGGCTGTTATATGCAACTAATGAATCATTAAATCCTACCCTGATAACTAATAATACAGTGTATGTTATCTAAATTGAACTTAAACAACTTCTTAAAAGAGAGAGATTACGTACTTTTGTAGAAAGTCTCAGCCTTAAAAGAAAGAAAGTACCGAGGGTGAGTCGCTGGAGTCCTCCCCAGGGGTGGGCCCAGACTTGCCCATGTTTACGCTCACACAGTCTTATGTCTGTTTGGGGGTTCTGCCTGCTCACATCCTCTGCCTATTTTTCTCCTAGAGAATTGGTCTTTCAGCATTTTCTTATATGAGCTCTTTTTGTGGCTGCTGGCTGCCAGTATTTTTCTGTGTTTTTAAGCTTTTGACTTGTGTTGTTGCCACACAGACATTTTTCGCTTTTGTGTGAAATCTCTGCTTCTCTTCCTCTGGGCCTGGCATGGAGGCTTACGTCTGGGAACCCTGCCAGAGCCTGGCCTGGACAGAGTGGTCCTCCCTTTTTAAATGTTTTCTTGAGTGCTGCCCTGTGTCCACAGACTCCGTTTCTTCCGGCCCCGGTGCTGATGGAGGCCAGGTGACTGGAGTGTCTCCTCCGAAGAGGTTGGGGTAGCTCTGCTGTCATCCCAGCCCAGACAGCAGGCCTTAGTCATGTTTCAAGAACGTTTTTATCGAGAAACGTGTGTGGGTGAGTTTGCAGAGAGCAGGCTTAGGACAAGAAGCAGAGCCGAACACAGGCCTGAGAGCTTCAAAGCCCAGCTCTTCCCACGGAGAAACGAGTCCAGCCACGCATGGGCAGCAGGGGTTTCTCCGACTTTGGTCTGACTTCACATCGTGATTTCTTTCCCCAGGCCAGGGGAAGCTGCTGTTTAAAGATGGGAGTTATTACGAAGGCGAGTTTGTGGACGGGGAGATCACGGGAAAAGGCTGCCGGCTCTGGGCCTCATCAGGTTAGCAGTGGAGACAGGTGCGGGTGTGCTGACTCCTTTCTCGTAAACTATCTCTGGTGTAAGTTGTTCCTGGCTTCCGGATGCAGAAGGCACCTCCTTCTGTGAAGTGTGGGTCTCTGGTTTCCATCACATTCCCCCGCATTAGCAGCATGCCGGCCGAGGGCGGGGGCAACCACTCACAGACCTTCCCAGGCAAGCGTGGTGGCTGTTCTCCGCTGAGAGAAGCCCCACCCCCACAGATTCTGACCCAGAGAGGCCTTTGCCCTTGGGCACCTGGATGCTGCAGAGAGGGTCGTCATAGGACGGGGATCTGCATCCACCTGCTATGAGCGGGGGCTGTACAGTAACCAGGAGGGCAGGACCAAACCCACCTAATCCTATTTTCTCATTAGCCAAGGTGAACGGGAGATAAAGAGACCCCCTCACGTGTTCTGAAATGATACTTGCTGCCACCATTGATCAGGGGTGGGAGGGGTGTGACTGTCAACCCACAGGGGACTCAGGAACAGCTCTAACCCTGGGTGTGCCCCTCTCCTCATCTGCACCAGGGAACACCTATTCTGGACAGTTTGTTTTGGGAGAGCCTCAAGGACACGGCGTCATGAAGTACAAAGCTGGCGGACGTTATGAAGGGGAGTTCTCCCACGGCCTGAGAGAAGGTCTGATACCCACAGGAGCTTGCTGAGTGTGGCAGGGCGCTTTGTGGGGAGCCCTGGGCCCCAGCACCCCTCCCCAAGATCTAACTCAGGGGCCCTGACGTCCACCCGGCCATACTGGAGGTGCTCTTCTCTCTGCCCCCAGCACCACGTCTGCTGCAGCTCCGTGTGGGGGCCATGGCCCAGGGACCCTGCTTGATGGGGCTGAGACCGTAGGTCCTGCATCAGTTCACTGCTGTGGTTAAAATCTAGCAGCTCAAAAAACTGCCATTTAATTATTCACCCACAAACCTGGGGGTCAGCAGTCTGTCCCCGGCTTGGCTGGGCAACGCTTTTGGCCTCACATGGGGTCACCCCTACAATGGTGATCGCAGCAGCTCAGGCAGGGCTGGTGGTTCCTGGGCCCTGGCCCAGAGCCTCAGGGTTCCTGGGGGGGCAAGAAGCTGGGGGTTCTTTGAGGACATGCTGCTGAACAAAGCGAGTCAGGAGGCCACACTTGTGGGGAAGCGGACTCTGCCCGGGGGGGGGGGTGTGCAACCCTGGCGCCCGAAGACAGAAGTGCTCACTGTTCTGGAAGACCAGCCTCCAGAAGCAAGCCATGCATCCACAAGGTCCGACAGTGCCTTTCCAGGGTCCGCTCACATCGGAAGATGCGCGTGCACTTCCAAGCTGTCCCAAACCATGCAATGAAGCCCTGTCCTCATGAGTGTGTCCTCTGGCCTTTGTTTTCTTTCTTTTTTTTTTTTAGGATTTATTTATTTTGGAGAGGGCATGCCAGCAGGGGAGGACTGGAGGGAGAGGGAAAGGGAAAGAATCTCAAACAGACTCCCCGCCCAGCACAGAGCCTGACGCAGGGCTCAATCTCATGATGTTTAGATCGTGAGCTGAGCTGAAACCAAGAGTCGGACCTTCCACCGACTGAGCCCCCCAGGCGCCCCTGTGCTCTGGCCTTTAGACCCAGGGCCTTTGAATCGGCCATAGGAGGCCCAGCACTGCCGTTGTCTGTGAGGTGCGGTTTCCCATGGACTGACACGATGGCAGAGCTGTGGGGTGGCCCCAGCCAACAGCAAGGCACTCCAGCCTCAAATGCTGGGGCCTGGGGGACCTTAAGGGGCACCCCTCCTGCTCTCACTCAGCACCTTTGAGAGCTGGACCCCAGAACCGCTGTCATTGGCGTGGTGGTCACTGGTGCCGCCCCAAATCACAGCTGCCATGTCTTACCCCGGCACCCCTGGCCTGGGAGGGCGGCCCGGTTCCTGGAGCCATTCTGACCCCAGCTTTCTTCTGAATCTACCGCCGCCCTCTGGGGGGGGTGGAAGCAAGGTTCCCCCGACAGGAGGCAGGAAGTGACGCTTACTGCCCTGGGCTCCCTCCCTAGGACATGGGCACCTGGTGGACCAGGACGGACAGGCCTACTGGGGGTCGTTCCATGAGAACAAGAGGCACGGCCGGGGGCACATGGTCTTCCGGTGAGTGCGCCACCCCCCAGTCCCCCAGGCCACCCTGGCCTCTGGCACATCGGCAACACTTGGGATTCGGTGCTTTAGTTACCGACACTGCTTAGCAGCATGTTTAGTAGAGAGAACTTTGACTCCCCCTGGCGAACACCTCCCAGAGGCTTGGGCGGCAGGGGGGTGGCGGGCAGGCGCTTTCTCGGCGCCACAGGACGTGGTGAGCCTGCCTTTCCATCCGTGGCTCGTGCACAACGCCGCCATGGCCACGTGTAGGTTCACACTGACTTTTCTCCAAGTCTTACCCAGCTGGGGACCGGGCGAGCGGGGGCCGCGGGCCGCTGCCATCACCCCCCGCCAAGCGCCAGGCCCCCTGCCCCCCGCAGCAGGCCCTGGCAAGGCAGGAGCTCGCGCCATCTGCTCGGGGCCTATTTTTGCCTCAGTCCCGGTGGCGCGTGCTGAGCCCCGGTCAGAGGAGCGGGTCTGAGTCAGCACCACCACCTGGCTCTCCCCGGTCTGAGAGCTGCCCCGTGTTTGTGTCCCCAGGAACGGTGACAAGTACGAAGGCGACTGGGTCCGGGACCAGCGTCAGGGGCACGGAGTGCTGTGCCGAGCCGACAGCTCCACCTACGAGGTACCTGGAGATGTGGCGGGACCCAGGCTCTGGGGGCCCCGCTGGGCGCCTCAGTGCTGCCCCTCCCCTCCGAGGGGCAGGGAGGGCGGCCGCCCCTCTCGGCTGATGAGGAAGCGAGGGAAGGGGAAGGGCCCCGGCTAACACCTTTCCTGTTTGGCTCCTGAGATGCCACGTGCAGGGTCACCTGTGCGAACGGGTGACATTTCTCAGTCCTTGAGGATGCCCTCAGGGCCGGTGAATGTTTTTGATGAGAAACGCCCACCCTGATAACATGGGAGAGGACGCTCCCCCCTCCTTGTTGCTGCGGGCCGTACCCCTCGGGTCTGACCGGGGTTGGGGGCGGTCAGGTGCTACAAAGCATGAGGGAGACCAGGCAGATCCGAGGACCTCATTGGGACCCCAGAATCCATCATCCATCTTTCTTACTGGACACTGGCCACCTGCCCAGCCGGGAGCAATCGCAGCAGGAGCCAGAGATGTGCGTCTCAGGAAGGGCAAGCCACAGCCGGCGGCTGGAGTGACAAGTAGCCCCGTCGGCCCTGCAGGCAGCTGGGGGGCCAAGAGCCTGGCCGCCTGTCCTGGGTCGTTCTGTGAGCTGAGGCCTAAATGATGACGAGCCGCCGCGGCCACCGAAGAGCAAGGGCAGGGCGCTACCGGCAGCAGGAGGAGCAAGGGCACAGCCGGGCGGGAGGTCCGGGAGGGGCCGCGGAGACCCTGAGCCTCAGCGGGCCGGAGTGTGATTGTAAGGGTCGCCGGAAGCACTGGAAGGAAGCGGTGGTCTGATCTCTGTGTTTGAAAAGTCCCTCCGGTTCTTGTCCAGGGGGCACTCTGCCATCAGGAGAGGGGAGGGCGCGGAGAACAGCCTTGGGGTGGTTTGGAGGTGAAGACACCAGCCTTGCTGGCAGGTTGGATGTCGAGGCGAAGGCAAGAGGAGAAGCAAGGATGACTCCTGGGTTTGGGACCGAGCATCGGAGGGCGGCGGTGCCCGAAGCAGGATCCCGTCGGGAGACAGGAACCGGGCCAGCACGTTACCGTGGAAATAGGTAGCTGGCTAGCCGGTGCAGGGCCGTGAAGTGCTGGAAGGGGTAAAAGCAGAAACAGCAACAGCAAACGCACTGGTGGCCCCGCAGACGCCCCAAAGATGGACCTGGGGCCCCCCCTGCGCAGCCGGGCTCCTTGGGAAGGAAGACGCGTGGTGTGCGGTGACTTCGCCACAGTGACTACGATGCGCCCACTGAATCTGGAGCCGCGGGAGCCCAGGCCCAGCTGCACGCGGCCGTTCACGCAGGGCCTGCTGCCGACGAGCCACATGTCCGGCGGCCAGGAGAGACGGCGAGAGGTCCAGCTCCGGCAGCCCAGAGCCGGCCAGGAAGAGTGGCTTTGGGGCTGAGAGGTGATAACTGATGGCGGGCGGGGCGCCGGAGGGGGGCGGCTGGCATCCTGGCCTGGCCCATGCAGCCCCCCACAGCAGCCTAGCCTGCTCATCAGACAAGCTCGGCCTGGGTGAGAGCGCACTCCGGCCTCAGGACAGGCGGCAGGGGCCAGTGTGCCCTGTGCGTGTCCATGTTGCTGCTGGCCTGCTGCTTCTGCACGAGGGGCCGTCCGTCCTTACGGACCCGCCCGAAGGGCCCAGCACAGGCACCGCAGACAGCCTGGCCTCGGTTCTCCAGAGCTGCAGTGGGAGAGAGACACGGAGGGCAGGTGTCCCCCTGCCCCCGCCCGTCCGCGCCACGCCCGGAGTCGTCCCCACAAACGTGCACAAGCACACCTCGAGGGCTGGGGTGGACGCGGACAGGTTCCCAGCGCGCGGCAGCAGAATCGTTCGCGCCCCAAGCACCGGCCTCTGGCCTCAGCCCTTCTCCCCGCTTCGTGGGTGAGGCGACAGGCCCAGAGGAGGGGCAGGGAGTTCCGGCCTGGAGCCCAAGTGAGATTCAGGGGCAGATGGCATGGCCTCCAACCCAGGTGGGTCCCCCCACGGCTGGACAGGGCTGGCGGAGGGAGCATCCGCTTCTTTGGGGCCCCCGGCACTGCCCTGTTCCTGGAGGCTTTTCTGGCCCTCGGCCCCTCGGCCGCCTGCCGGGCCTCAGTGCTGTGGCTGCCCCCTGGGCCCCCCCGCTCAGGCCTCCCCTGGGAGGGGACGGGACTAGGGCAGTGGCCCTCCACACCCCAGGCTGACCCGGGCGCCCATCGCCTGCGCAGCGCTCCACCAGGGGGCAGCCCAGCCCCGCCAGCAGTTCGGCCGGCCAGGCCTTACAGGGGCTTCTCCCGCTTGGGAGACGTTTTCCTCCAACTTGACCGCCGGAGCCTGATTTCGGACCAAACCACCCCGACTGCAGCTCCCGATGGCTAGGCTGCTTCCTCACCAAGTGAGGAGGCCTTCTCCTGGACGGTCACCCCTCAGTGTCACGGGCCGCGCCGTCCCAGCCTGCAGATCTCAGGACCCCCACACGTCCTCAAGGGAGGTGGCGTGTCCTCAACGTGGGGCACCTCCCACATGAGTGAACAGGGAAGCCTGGTCCTCCAGCTGCGTCTTCCCCAGGATGCAGACTCATGTCCGCCTGCATTTCCGTTTGCTTGGCACCTCCCAACCTTCCTCAGCCTCATGCCCAAGGACCTCAGACAACCGGCCTGCTCCCTGCAGCTCTGAGCACTGCTGGGACCCCGTCCTCGGTCGTGCTCGTGGTGTCTGTGTGGGCAGCCCCCAGCCGCACGTGCTGGAAGGGACGCGAGCAGCCACCTCACCCACAGCCCGGGTGCCGACGGGACGGCCGAGGGGCACCCAGGTCCCGGAGGGAGGGCGGGCGCAGGGGTCCCTCACGGCTTCCCCTGCCCTCCGGCCACTTTTTAAACCGGCTTCCAGGTGGCCGTGCAGACGGGGCGTGTGGAGAAGGGCTGCGCCCAGGAGGGCAGTGGGGTCCGGCTGCAGCCACACGGTGGCCTCGGACACGGCCCACGCGCTCGCCGCCGCCAGCACGCCTTCCGGGGCCGCCAGGGAGACTTGGCTCGCGCTCTGTCGCCAGGCCTGGCTGGTGGGGAAGGCTCAGGCCTCTCCGTGTTGCAGGGACACCTCACGC
>NC_138372.1:1066904-1129484 GCF_054177405.1 Leptonychotes weddellii | reverse complement strand
GCTCCTTCCTTTCTAAGGCTGGATAATAGTCCATCGCGTGGAGGGACCCCGTTCTGCGCGTCCGTCCATCCACCGATGGACCCCTGGGCTGCTTCCACCGCTTGGCTCTGTGAGCGATGCTGCCGTGGACGTCGGGGAGCACACAGCTCTCTCAGCCCCTGCGTCCAGGTCCTCGGGGCGTACACCCAGAAGAGGAGCTTCTGGACCCCGTGGTGGCTCCCACTTACTTCTGCGGAACCCCACACGGCTCCCACAGCGGCTGCCGCGTGTCACTTTCCCAGCAGCCACGCATGGGTTCCAATCCGTCCACACCCTCGCCTGTACTTGTCCTTTCCTCCTCCTGAAGACGGCCATCCCCACGTGTTCTGGCGCCGTCCACAACCCAGCGCCGGCCGCTGCCGCCGTCAGGGGGATGTGGCATCCCTCCATCCTTGGCTGGGCTCCTCTGCCCGGCCTCACCCTCCTTCCCAGTGTGTCCCTTGGCTGGACCGCCGGCGTTGACGGCTGCTGTCACCCCGGGAGCACAGGCTCCATCCCCCACGGCCGGCACGGGTGGACTGTCCCGTTCCAGCAGGTGTGGCAGGATTCCTCCACCTCCTGCTTTCTAACCCAGGAAGTGTCGGCCCCCACGCGAGGCCCCAGGCACCCTCGGACCCCCACCCTCTTCAACCCCAAGCTGCCCAGAAAGCTGCCCTGGCCCCCCTCACCACAGACCTACCAGCTTGTGGTTTTTATTTATTTTTAAGGTAATTTTATTTCCTCAAAGATTAGACGATAGTGGCCGAGCTCTCCCTTGACCATGTCCCATATCAGCCGAGTCTGACAGAGAACCTGCCAGACCCGGAGAAGGAGAAGTTCCAGGAGGGGTACATAACTGCAGAGCTGTGCTCAGGGCCGCGTGGAGCAGGGGGCGGGGACTCCCCCACACGGCCAGCTCTCCCACCCAGCGCAGGCATGCCTTTGCCTCATGATCCCCGCTGCCTTGTCACCGGTATTCCCCAATGCAGACCCTTGTAATGAGCCCCAGGAAAAATCCACTCCTGAAAATAATGTTCTAGCATCTTCTGTCAGGACGTAAAACAACGTATCCCAAAGCCAGAACTGCTTCTCCCTCTGTCGTGAGAGGAGCCACGTGGTCAGGATTGGGGCCGGTGGTTGTAACTGGCAAATCTTGGCAAGGGCATCTCCTGCCCTGGCTACCCCGTGATGGTTCTGTGCGGGTCACCCCCGGGCTCCCGGCTTGCACCCGCAGGACCTTCTGTGCTGCCTCCACCTCTGCGGGACATGGAGGTGGGCGTGCCCAGCAGCGGCAGGCTCACTGGCTCCTCCCGGGAACGTGGCCGCAGCATGGTGACCCCCACGGGCACAGGGCAGCCCCTCTGAGAGCGGCAGCGTTCCGGAATCCCTGAGGGAGCCCCGGAGCTGATACTGCGCTGTGGAGGCGAGCCACATCCCCCACGGATGGAAGCAGACCCGAGCTGTTGGCGAACCCCGGTGTGTGTTTGCACGGCACAGCGTTCCCTACCTGTGTGGTCCCCCCAGCAGCTGCTGGCTTCCGGGCCGTCCCTGGGCGCCGCTCTGTGCATGTTGGCTGTGCTTCTCGTGTTGGCTTTCCCAGAGGGAGGCCTGCTGGTTGGTACACCTGCTTGCCGCTCAGAGCAGGTGGCCGGCCTTATGTGCATCTTCACCTGCTGGCGGCTCCCAGCCTCCACCGTCCTCACCTGTGTGTCTTCAGGAATGGCCAATGGCCTTTATGTCCCCATTGCCACCCTGCACAGCCCAGGAATGTGGGGCCATGACCGCAGGGGTGCACCGCACACAGGACAGTCGGAGCGTCTGGGTCTGTTCGAGCACGCACGGGAGGAGGGGTCCGGACTGCCAGAGCCATCGCGGATCCAGTGCCAGGCTCCGTGTTCCCTGCACGGTCCACATGTCATCAGACATCAGAAACAGACATGGAAAAGTATGGAGAGCCACAGTGCACACTTTGAAATCCAAGGAACTTACGACCAAGGTCGTGGAGGTCAAACACGACACCCTATGACCCTGCTGTTGTTGGGGAGATGGATGAGCGGGGCGCACACCCATGCCCCCGACACACCGGCCTGTGTGCCCACTGCCACCCCGGCAGGCTGTCCCACAGGCTGGAGATCCAGGCCCCCTGGGCAGTTGCAGGGCCCAGGCAGGTGGCCCAGGGCCATATCCACATATGTGACCTGACCCCAGACCACCCGTCGCTGGTCTACAAGCTTGTGACCTCAAAGAAAGTGGTCACCTGCTCCAGCTCCAAGGTTGGCGATGATGGGGGAGGCCATTCGAGTACCGCCCGAGGCAGGCACTGGGGAGTCAGTCCCCTGGGCCCTCCTGGTGTGGCCAGCCAAACCCTGGCGCCCAGGGAGGGCTGGAGGCAGGACGTGACCGATGTGCCAGGCTGGACATTCAGTGTGCGCCAGGGAGCACTGGGGGGCATGGGGGGGCGCACAGTTGGAGAAGCACAGTAGCCCTTCCCTCAGAAAGAAAAACAGAATCAACAGAACGTGCTCCCTAAAATGAGAAGAGAGTCAAATACTTCTCACAGTTTATCCCCACCATGTGGGGCACCCAAGGAGTCTCTCATCCCAGCGGCCCAACTGTCCTGGGAGCTGTGGATGCTCAGAGGTGGGCCCAGCCGCGGAGGCTGTCTGCAGCATCCCCCTCGGCCCTGGGGGCGCCCCAGCAACTGCAGGGTGACAGGCATTCCTCACTGCAGTCCCCTGGGCCCGCTTCCTAACACTGAAGCCCGTCCCGCCAGCCTTTGTGGTGTGGACACGGGCCCCTGCCCCCTCTTCCCGCATCGCACCTACCGTGCATGAGCCCTCACATGGGCAGGGAGGGCCAGGGAGAGTGGAGGGAGCCCCTGCCCCGGGGGAATACACCCCCACCCCCCCCTCGTGGGGAACCCCACCGCCGCCTCTGTGAGATGCTTTTGTAAGTATTGGTTCATGCTTTGGGTGCAAGTCAGCTGAGAAAGGGCAGAATTTTCAAGGGTATGATTTATAACATTAATTAGAAAAGATTCCACGCTGCTGGGTGAGTTACATTGCACACTGGGGCGCATTTGTCCTGGGGAAGTCCTGCATTAACGCTGTGAATACCCAGCTCCCCCAGAGGTTCCAGCAGCGAGTTCAGGTCGCCCGTTGTGAACGACCAGGGAAGACACAATGGGTGGTGAGCGCAGTGTGCGCGCCCGGAGTGGGTGCAGGGGTGCCACGGTCCCACAGGCCATCCTCGACAGCTCTGGGCGTGGGATGACCCGCCAGTCAGCTCCTTCTCCAGCCGACCCAAGGCTGTGCCTTCCTCCTGAGAGCAGCACCAGCACTTCGCAGAGGCCTGGGCCGACGGAGGGAGAGCGGAGACGAGAGGTGGCCGTTCTCACGGCAGCAATGGCTACGACGCGGGAAATGCGCCCAGCAGCCATCTCAAGGTTTGGACAGCCTCTCGGCCTGAGCTGAGCCCCCACGCGGTCCTGAGGGAGCCAGGGAGTGTCTATGACTAGCATCCGTCCGTCCATCCATCCGTGGGAGCTGTAACTCTGGGCTTCAGGGGTCTCAGACACCCCCGAGGATGGGGAAGGGATGGCCGCTAGGAAGTGCTACAGGGTTTCGCTCCACCTGACGGGAGCATCTGGAGCCACATCTTGGAGAGACGAGCAAGGGAGTGTGGGGAGCCACGGTGCAGGCATGGGGCTGCGTCCGTGCCCCGTGCAGACTGAACTCGGAGCCAATTTCCAGCATCTTGAATCCCAGCCTCCCACCTGGGAGAGCACATGAGCACGTGGCCAGACTCCACGGGCCCCACAGCCATCCCTGCAGGATGGGGAGAACCCAGCACACCTGCACACCCAGGAATGAAGACTGGAACGTGAGGGCAGGTGGCAGACTTGCCCAGGGCACGTGGTGGGCGCAGAGACCGCTGCTCTTGCCACTGGGAGGGCGGAGGGCGGCTGGAGCAAGGGAGAGGCCCCACATGAAGGCTTTGTTCTCTGCAAGGCACAGCCCTTCCCTGTGGCCAAGGCCCCCTGTACCACATCCCGCTGTACCACCTCTTGATGCCAGGCCTGGGGACTGAGCCCAGTGGTTTCTAAGTAGAGGGCGGGGTGGGTGTTGGGGACAGTGGGTTTGGTTCGGCTCCTATGGGGTTTGCGTTTGTTTGGCTGTGAGTCTTGTCGCCCGAGCTGAAACTGGTAACTTCTTGGGTCTGAAGATGGTGTCGTGAAGGGAAGGGTTTCCTGGCAAGCAAACCATTTCAGCGACTTCTTTACTTCCAAGCCTCGTCCGCCGCCTCCCAGCAAGCAGAGTAACGGGGGTGGGGGGGCTGGGGCTTAACATGCCCGCGTGGCTCTGGGGCAACCCTCCCAGGGCTGTCCCCACCCTGACCCACGGACAGCAGCCCAGCCCAGGACTCCCCTGCTCTGCTGTCTCCTGCCCAGTTCACTCTGCCCATTCCGGGGAAAGAGCACCGCTGTCCCGCTGCACACACGCGGGCGCACGTACATGCGTGGGCGCGCAGGCGCATGCGTCACCCCCAAGCGCGGACACGGACGCGCGCGCGCACATGGATACACGCGCTCACACGTACATGCGTGGGCGCGCAGGCGCATGCGTCACCCCCAAGCATGGACACGGACGCGCGCGCGCACATGGATACACACATGCGCGCACACGTACATGGGTGGGCGCACAGGCGCATGCATCACGCCCAAGCACGGACATGGGCGCGTGCGCGCACGTACATGCGTGGGCGCACAGGCGCACGCGTCACCCCCAAGCACGGACACGGACGCGCGCACGCACATGGATACACACGCGCGCTTACGCGTACATGCGTGGGCGCGCAGGCACATGCGTCACCCCAAGCACGGACACGGACGCGCGCGCGCACATGGATACACACACACGCTCACACGTACATGCGTGGGCGCGCAGGCGCATGCGTCACCCCCAAGCACGGACACGGACGTGCGCGTGCACATGGATACACACGCGCGCTCACACGTACATGCGTGGGCGCGCAGGCGAATGCGTCGCCCCCAAGCACGGACACGGACGCGCGCGCGCACATGGATACACACATGCGTGCACACGTACATGCGTGGGCGCGCAGGCGCATGTGTCACCCCCAAGCACGGACACGGACGCGCGCGCGCACATGGATACACACACGCGCTCACACGTACATGCGTGGGAGCACAGGCGCATACATCATCCCCAAGCACGGACTTGCGTGTGCAGTGACTCCCTGGTCGCAAGGCCGAGGCACCCACTAATGCTGCCCAGAAGCCCGCGTGATGGGGTCTGGCCGCGGAGGTCTTCCTCCACCCCTCAACGTGACCTGGCTCCGCAGCCCTGGTGCTCGGTGACTCTGTTCTCCAAGCCACCGCCCCAGGTTCGGGGCGTCCGAGCTCTGCAGGGCTGCGGCCTTCGGGGGCCGTTCCCACAGCCTCCCAAGGGCCTGGGAGAGCCCGGCGCCGGCCTCCGCTGCGCTGCCTCCCACAGCACCCGTGGGCGCCGACGGCGCGCGGCTCGCGTGAGAGCAGGGCGGGGAAGCGGGAGCCCAATTAGCTCCCACAGAAAAATGCATAGAACCAAACGTGCTTCTGGCTGATTTTTCTTCCAACAGCAGTAATTCACACTCAAAATACCATTAGGACCTTGCAGTTTTCCACAAAACACTGTTGCCACTCTCCCACATTATTCTCACACTCTGTTGTGCGTGCGGTTCAGAAAGCGAGGCTGCTTCTGGGGGCGGCCGAGTGGGGTAGAGTGTGCCGCGTGGGCTCCAAGGTCCCCTCAATGGGCCCTGCTGCTTTCAGGGGGCCCCTCCACCCCGCACAAATGTAATATCTTTACTGAAAGGATTTTTGTGCTGAAAGTGCCCCTTTTTGAGCCATTTACATATGTGCCATTGTCCCCCAACTGACCCTCTTCTTACAATTCAATTGCAGAGCCGCTCGGAGGCAGGGCGGTACCACGTGATTCCCAGCCCCCGAGGGGGTGGTTTTCCAGCAGACTCGGTCCTCGGCCTGTGGAAGGGGGGCATGGTGCTTGCGGGGACCCCACGGGCCTCCCCCTGCTGTCTCAAGTGTCGTCCACACGGCTCTCTCCACAGGGGCAGTGGCACAGTGACGTCTTCAGTGGCCTGGGCAACATGACCCACAGCTCCGGGGCCGTCTACCACGGGATGTGGATCAATGGCCACCCGGTGGGTAGGTGCCTCTCCCACCCCTGCCTCCCCCTGTCCTCTTGTGGGGTCACGTTGGGGTCTGCTGAGTTCTCTCTCAGGTGGCCACGGGCACACGCACGGCGGTGCTGAATCCGGAGGTGTTTGGGGTCAGGGGTGAAGTGAGATCGAAAACGCCAGCCCCTTTAGGAAAAACACATTCCAATCAGGTTTCAAAAGGGCTTGTGACTGGTCTACCTTCGGCTCAGTCACGCTCTCAGGGTCCCAGGGTCTGGGGATCGGGCCAGTCTTAGGCAGGGTCCGCCAGGAGCACCTTAGGAACTTCACCTTGGGAAGAGACTCAGATCCCAGCCCACCCCAAATTAGGGATGTTGGAATCCCTGGGTGTGAAAGATTCAGGCAGGGGGCAAGCCATGTCCTCGCGTCCCCCTAACCGAGTCTCAGCAAATGCTGGAAAAAGCCTAGGACAGCTGACGCGGGCTCTGGCCTCACCCTGCTGGGTGCCAGGTTGTCCTCCCAGAACAGAGCGGGGCTCTCCAGGCCCCCCGTCACTGTGAAGCACCTGTCGCCCTGCACATGTGCCTGTGTGTGCTCCCGCCTAGCTGGCACGTCCTTGATTAGACTCAAGTCCTGTCCTAAGCTTTTCCCAGTGATTGCTTTTAAACACCGTGAACCTTGTGCTGTGCCAGAGGTCATCACTCTCAGGGGGGTCGGAGATTCAGGGGGAAGCAGACACCGAGAACACCGTCTCCAGCTGCACAGACCCCAGAGGATGCCCCGCAGGTCCAGCCTGTGCATGGACGCGCCCTGGCCAGTTCCCCAGCAGGTGTCCACAGCGCCTCATCCAGCACACATTGAGCTGCTGACTCAGACGCAAGGAGTGCAGGGCCGGAGTCCCAACCAACTAGCGGATGTGCAGGAAATTCCACTGTGTGCAAACCCCAATGCTGACAAGCCACTCACTCACAGCCCTTCAGCATTTAGTGGACCTCTGAAGTCTCTTTAATGTAACCAGTTCTGCAAGAAGTTGCTTAAAAGTCACAGCTGACCCTCAGGATGGGGTCACAGTCTTATTTTAGTGACTGCCGGGGTCTCTGTGTGCGGTGGCTCGTGCAGGGGATTTACAGCCCTGTGTGTGATAACTGCGCATCCCTCTCCTTCGGTGCCCTGGGAAGCACGCTATTCCGTGGGAGGGCCCCAGCGGGGATGTGGGCTCGAGCAGGCGCTGGGCCCACCGCTCACCTGTGCCGAACCGTGCTCTGCTCTGCTCTCTCCCAGCACAAGCCAAGAGGATCGTGATTTTGGGTCCGGAGGTGATGGATGTGGCTCAGGGGTCTTCCTTCACGTTGAACGTCCAGCTGCAGCAGGACAATGGGGAAGTGGCCAGGAGTAAGCATCTCCAGGGTGACGACTGGATTTTCAGAAAGATAAACAGGTGTCAGGTTCTTAGGGTTAGGGACGAAATGGCACATGTGGCTTCTGGTACCAGGTGTCCTTGTAGCAGGCATGTGAGTCCCCCCACTGGCGGGAGGCAGCCACATGCATCGTGAGTGTGTGCGCGTGACCACGGCCATCGCACATCTCACAGGACAATGGGTGACTTCTCAGGGCCACTGGCGTCTGTGGGGCACCTCAGCCTGGCAAGGGGTGAGTTCCTGTGTCCTCCATGGGTTATCAGGGGAAGACAGATCTCCAGTAGCATCTGGCTGCTTTTTGAGGAATCGTATGAGCCGGGCGGCGATGCTGAGGGTGGACCAGCTGGCCTCCCAGAGCGCTTCCCACCCGTGAGCAGAGTGCCCGGTCCGGGGAGGGGCCTTCTGGCCCGGCGGCAGGGCAGAGGACCCTGAGTGCACCGATCTGCCCCCAGGCGGTCACTGTGCGGTGGCCGGGGCAGGACCACCGGTAATAAATGCATGCCTGGGATTCTTTTGTTTTTTTTTTTAAGATTTTATTTATTTATTTGAGAGAGAGAATGAGAGAGAGAGAGCACATGAGAGGGGGGAGGGTCAGAGGGAGAAGCAGACCCCCCGCCGAGCAAGGAGCCCGATATGGGACTCGATCCCAGGACTCCAGGATCATGACCTGAGCCGAAGGCAGTCGCCCAACCAACCGAGCCACCCAGGCGCCCCATGCCTGGGATTCTTAATGTCCATTAGTTCACTTGAGTTCAGAAGCTTTGAGGACGGAGCCACGATGAGCAGCATGGATCAAAGACAGTCACAGTTGGTTTAACAACCTTACTGCGGTGTCCTTTGTATAGCTCGAAATCCTCGTGTATTAAGTGATTCCTTGATTTTCAGCAAAATCAGGAGATTTTCAGGAGAAAAACCGCTCCTTCCCACCTGCAGCCCTGTTCCCACCGATGTGCCCGCTGTGGGCACTTGGTATGAGTGGAGTCCCATGACACGTGGCCTCTGGCTCTGCGTCTCTGACCAGCGTCGTGTTGGTGCTTCGGTGACCGCGTCTGCGCTTGGTTTCCCTGCTCATCTGTTGGCGGACATTTGGGTTCTTGCACTTTGGCAGCTGGGAATGTTTGGTGCAAGTTTTTGTGCGGCCTGTGTTTTCTGTGTCTCGGTTATGCACCCATGAGGGGAGCTGCTGGGTCACATGGCAGATTTATGTGTAAACTTTCAAAGAAACGGCCAGACTGTTTCCCAAAGTGACTGCACCGTTTTACAATCCTGCCAGGGGCACAGGGCTCGATTTCCCCACGTCCTGCACATCCGCAGCCGTCCTGAGGGGGTCAAGCGGCGTCCCACTGAAGTTCTGAGTCGCACTTCCCTCACAGCTGGTGGTGTGGAGCAGCTTTTCATGTGTTTATTGGCCACGTGTGTGTCTTCTCTAGACAAATGGTTATCCAACCATGCTGCCCATTTTTTTTAAATTAGGCTGTTTACTCTTCTTGTTTTTCAGTTGTGTGAGTTCTTTATATATTCTGGATACTAGTCCTTTATCAGATACATCTTTGCAAATAGTTTCAGTTGTGGCTCATCTTGTCATTTTCTTTAAACTTTTTTTAAAAAATTAATTGATTTGAGAGAGAGAGAGAGCAGGGGAGGGGCAGAGGGAGAGGGAGAGAGAATCTCAAGCAGACTCCCTGCTGAGCTCAGAGCCCGAGTTGGGGCTCCATCCTACAACTCTGAGATCATGACCTCAGCCAAAGTCAAAAGTCGGACGTCTTACCAACTGAGCCACCTAGGCGCCCCTCATCTTGTCAGTTTCTTAATGCTGTCTTCTGAGGTGCAAAGGTTTTTAATTTTGATAAAGATTTGTCAATTTTTTCTTTTATGGATCATAATTTTGGTAATGTATGTAGGAATGATTAGCCCCACCCAGTACACAAAGATATTCTGTTTTCTGCTGGAAGTTTTGCTCTTGCATTTCTGCAGTCCATTTTCAGTTAATTTTTCTGGATAAGATGCAGTTCTAAATTCATCTTTTCTCACGTGGATGTCCAGCCATCCCAGCACCACGTGCCAAAAAGACTGTCCTCTCCCCACTGAATTGCCTCAGCACCTCAATCAAGAACCGCTTCACTGTAAGAGTGAGGGTTTGTGTCCAGACTCTGGATTTTGTTCCGTCGACCCACGTGTCTGTCCCTGCACTACCACCACACCTTGATTATTGGAGCCTCACCCTAAGTTTGGAAATTAGAGACTCCTTCAATTTTGCTTTCTTTTTCAAAATTGGTTTGGCTATTCTGGGAACTTTATATTTTATACAATTTTTTTAGGATCAGCTTGTCAATTTCTGCCAAAAAAAAAAAAAGCCTGCTGGGATTTTGTTAGGGATTGCTTTGACTCTGGCCGGGAAGAGCTGCCATTAACAGCGCTGCATCTTCCCATCCATGAACATGGGACACCTCCCCATTTATTGATATCTTTACTTTCTCTCGCCAATGTTTTGTAATGTTTAGTGTGCAAGTCTTGCACTTCTTTTGTTAAACTTACTAATAAATGATAATTTATCAATAGTTATTTAGCTTATAACTTAATTATAATTTGTTCACTAATAAATGTGTAATATTTATTCTTTTTATACTATTATGGATGGAATTGTTTCCTTACCTTTATTTCAGAGATTACTAGACTACAACTGATTTTAAAATATTGATCTTATATCCTTTGACCTTGCTGAACTCATTTGCTAGCTCTGCTAGTTTTCCTGAGGATTTCTTAGAATTTTTCTCATATAGAAAATCATCTAATTTTGCTTCTTACTTTCCAGTCTGGATGTGTTTTCTTTCATTTGTCTGCAATATTTTACATTCCCACTGGCAATGACCAAGGTCTCTGATTGCTCGAGATCCTCGCCAGCATTTATTACCATCAGTCTTTTTGGTTCTAGTCATCCTACTGGGTGTGAAATGGTATCTTGTTGTGCTTCTGATTTGCATTTCCCTTTACAAGTAATGATGTTGAGCATCTTTTCACGTATTTATTGGCAATTTGTATGTCTTCTTTGGAGAAATATCTATTCAGATCTTGACCATTTAAAAAAAAAAAATGGGTAACTTGGGGCACCTGGGTGGCTCAGTCAGTTAAGCGTCTGCCTTTGGCTCAGGTCATGATCCAGGGTCCTGGGATCAAGCCCTGAGTTGGGCTCCTTGCTTGGCAGGAAGACTGCTTCTCCCTCTCCCTCTGCCCCTCCCCCTACTTGTGGTCTCTCTCTCTCTGTGTCAAATAAATAAATAAATAAATAAATAAATAAATAAATAAATAACCTTTAAATAAATAAATAAATAAATAAATAAATTTTAAAAATGGGTAGCTTGCCTTTTGATGTGAGTTATTAAGAGCTCTTTATGTATTCTGGATATAAGTCCCCTTATCAAATATCTGATTTGCAAATATTTTTTTCCCATTTTGTGGATTGTCTTGCAGTTTCTTGGTAGTGTCCTTTAAACTCAAAAGGTTTGAATTTTGATGAAGTGCAATTTGCCTACTTTCTTCTTTTGTTGCTTGTGCTGTTGGTTTCATATCTAAGAAGACCGCCTAACTCAGAGTCATGAAAATCTACTCCTATATTTTCTTCTAAGAATTTTATATGTTTAGCTCTTACACTGAGAACTATGATCCATTTGGAGTTAATCTTCATGTGTGGTGTGAGGTAGGGGTCCAACTACATTCTTATGCATGTGAATGTCCAGTTGTCCCAGTGTCATTTGTTGAAAGGCTGTTATTTCCCCCATTGAATTATCCGGACATTCTGTTTGTTAAAATTTTGTTTAAAGTTTTTGCATGTCCTTTCATGAAGGATATTGGTCTTGAATTTTTCTTCTTTTTTTCATTTTTAAGTTATCTCTGTACCCAATGTGAGGCTCAAACTTATAACCCCAAGATTAAGAATCACATGCTCCACTGACTAAGCCAGCCAGGTACTCCGAATTTTTTTTTATAATGTCTTAGTCTAGTTTTGCTATCAGGGTAATGCTGACTTCATGCTTCAATTTTCTGGAAGAGTCTGTGTTGAATTAGTATTATTTTCTCTTAAATATTTGGTAGATTTCAATATGAAGGCGATTGAGGCCTGCAGTTTCTTTGTGGGAAGACTTCTACCTACTAATTCAATTTCTTTAATAGATATAAGGTTATTTGGGTTATCTACTTCTTGAGTAAACTTTGGTGTTTTATGTCTTTGAAGGAATATTTGTTCATTTCATCTAATTGTCAGATTTATTGTCATAAGTTTGTTCATAATATTCCCTCATTCTCCTTTTAATGCACTGATACCACCTCTTTTGTTCCTACTATGGATTTTTTTTTTTTTGTAAAGGTTTTATTTATTTATTTGACAGAGAGAGACACAGCGATAGAGGGAACACAAACAGGGGGAGTGCGAGAGGGAGAAGCAGGCCTCCTGCAGAGCAGGGAGCCCGATGCGGGGCTCAATCCCAGGACCCCGGGATCATGACCTGAGCCGAAGGCAGATGCTTAATGACTGAGCCCCCAGGGGCCCCCCTACTATGGATTATTGATGTCTTCTTTCTGTTTTGCCTGACTAGTCTGGCTACAGGTTATCAGCTTCATTGATAAACAATCAACTTTTGGTTCCATTGATTTCTCTATTGTTGTCTATTTTCTATTTCTTTAATTCCCATTATGATGTTATTTCCTTGCTTCTGCTTACTTTGGGTTTAATTTGCTCTCTCTTTTTTTTTCTTTTAGTTTTTAAGATGGAAACCAAGGTCATTTATTTCAGACCTTTCTTTACTAATATAAGAGTTTATTGCTATAAATTTCCCCCTTAGTACTGCTTTAGCTGCATCCTGGAAATTTTGCTAGGTTGTGCATTCATTTTCATTCAATTCAAAATGCTTCTGATTTCCCTTTTGATTTCCTTTGATGACCCATGAGTTATTTAGAAGTGTGTTGTTTCATTTCCAAATACTTGGAGATTTTCCAGAGATCTTTCTGTAATTAACTTCTAACTTAATTCCATGTGGTTGGAGTCACTCTTTGTATATCTACTGTCCCTTTAAATGTATTGAGACTTTTTTCATAGAATTTGTTCCATTTTGGTAAATGTTGTGTGTGCACTTTGAGAAGAATTATGATTTCTGCTTTTGTTGGATAGAATAGTCTATAAATATCAATCAGGTGTATTTTATTGATACCATCCTTCAAGTTTAGCATATGCTTGGTGATTTTTTATCTGCTTGTTCTATCAGTTACTGACAGTGGTATATTGAAATCTCAGATTTTTATGTCATTTAATTAGTTGACCCCTTATCATTGCAGTATTTTCTTTTTCATCCCTGGCGTAGTCATTGCTCTGGCAACTACTTCCTATAATATTAATATAGTCACTCCAGCTTTGTCCTAACTAATATCAGCATTGTGTATCTTTATCCACACTTTTACTTTTCATCTACTTAAGTCTGTATTTAGAGTGTGCTTTTTGTAGGCAACATATAGTCAGGTCTTGCTTTTTCATCCAGTCTAACCACATCTACCTTTTAATTGAAGTTTTTACACCATTCACATTTATTTGGGGTTTTTTAAATTTTATTTATTTATTTATTTATTTGAGAGAGAGAGAGCAAGCACACAAGTGGGGGAGGGGGAAGTGGGGAAGGAAGAAGCAGACTCCCCACTGAGCAGGGAGCCAGACAAGGGCTCCATCCCAGGATCCTGAGATCGAAAGACCTGAGCCGAAGGCAGATGCTTAACCGACTGAGCCACCCAAGCACCCTACACCGTTCACATTTAATATAATTATTGATATAACTGTTTCAAACTTACCATTTCACTGTTTGTTTTCTATTTGCCACCGCTGTTTTCCTCTTTAAACTCTATTCCTACCTTTTGTGGATTGAGTATTAATTATGATTCCATCCTATCTTCTCTGGTGGCTTATTCATTATTGCCCTTTGTTTTCTTGTTTTAGGGGTTGCTTTAAGGTTTACAGTATACATCTTTGACTTATCGCAGTCTGCTTTTGAGTGATACCACACTACTTCACATATAATATAAGAACTTTACAATAGCACATACTTCTTTTTCTACAATTCCAACCTTTATACTATTGTTTTTATACGTTTGACATTCGAATATTGAATACACTTCATAATACATTATTACTTTTGTTTAGTCATTTATCTTTCAAAGAATACTTAACAAGTATAAAAGGAAATCCCATCTCTTACCCCCATAGTTCCCATTTCTAGTTCTCCCCATTCCTTCCTGTAGATACAGATTTCCACCTGATACCATTTTCCTTCTGCCTGAAGGCCTTAACCTTTAACATTTTTTGTCCTACATGCTTGCTGGAGATTAATTCTTTCAGTATTCATGTATCTGGAAACATCTTGATTTTGCTTTCATTTTTCATAGATATTTTTACCAAGTATAGAATTCTGGTTCATTCCCAGCAGTACAGCAGTGCTGCTCCATTGTCTTCTTGTCTGCACTACTTCTGATGAGAAGTCTGTTGTCATCCTTATCCATGTTTGCTCTGTACAAACATGCTTTTTCTGTGGCTGCTTTTAAGATTTTCTATTTATCACTGGTTTGAGTAGTTTTGTTTTTGATGTGACATGGTGTGGTTTTCTTCATGTTTCTTGTGCTTGGGATCTATTGATCTTCTTGGATCTGTGGGTTTATAGTTTTCATCAAGTTTGGGAATTTTTCTAAATAAATAAATCTTTTAAAAAAGGAAGGTGGTGCCTGGGTAGCTTAGTTGGTTAAGCGTCGACTCTTGATTTCAGCTCAGGTCATGATCTCAGGATCATGAGATTGAGCCTGTGTTGGGCTCTGCGTTCAGCAAGGAGTCTGCTTGGGATTCTTTCCCTCTCCCTCTGCCCCTCCCCCCACCCCCGGCTCATGTGCTCCTGCTCTCTCCCTCTCTCTCTCGCCCCCTCTAATAAATAAATAAATCTTTTAAAAATGGGAGGATTTTCAGCCTTTATTTCTTCCAATAGTTTTTCCATCACAACTTCTTCCTTCCCTCTTTTAGGGGCCCCATTATCCATGGATTAGGGTGCTTGAAGTTGCCCCACTGTTCATGGATTCTTTTTCCCCTTCCTCCCTCCTTTCTCTTTACCTTCAGTTTTCTTCTTCTTTTTTTTTTTTTTTTTTTTCCTTTTTCCTCTTGGTGTTTCATTCTGGGTACTTTCTATAGGTATGTTTTCAAGTTCATGAATCTTTTTTTCTGCAATATCTAATCTGTCATTGATCACATACAGTATATTTTTTATCTCATCGTTTTTGTTTCTAGAAGTTCAACTTTGTTTTTATATCTTCTGTGTCTCTGCTTATGTTTTGAACACATGGAATACAGTTATAAAAACTTTGAAAAAGTGTGCTTTCCTGCTAATTCTCACATCTGGGTCAGTTCTGGGTTGGTTTCAGTTGGTTGCTCCTCATTATGGACCATACTTTTCTGCATTCTTTGCCTGGTAATCTTTGATTAGTGCCAGACATTGAGACTTTTACCATTTGGGGGCTGGGTATTTCTGTGTTCCCGTAACTCTTGTTGGACTTTGTTCTGGGGCACAGTTGACACAGAGACAGTTTGATCCTTTCAGGTTTTGCCTTTATGATGTGTTAGGTGAGCTCCGTCTGAGACCCATTATCTCCATTGTTGAAGCAAGACCTTCTGAGAGCTTTGTCTGGTGTGCCGTGGCATCCAGTGTGGCCAACGGGAGTGAGCACTACTCCCAGTCCCATGCAAGCCCAGGCCTCTCCCACCCTCTCATGTGGTGCTTAGCCTGGCCTCCAGGCATTTCTTCGCACTCGTGCACTGATCTGTGCTCTGCTCTGTCCCCAGGGGCCCCTCACCTCTCTGTTCCTCTGCCTTCAGGACTCCGGGACTCCTACTGTGTGCCTGTCCTCCTGGCCTCCCGGCCCTGTTTCCTCACTGAGGAGGCTCCTGGGCTTGCTCAGACCCTCTCCCTGCACCCAGTCCACCTTCTTTCAAGCAAGTGACCTGGGCAGTTACAGAGTCCACACCATTTGTCCCCCATCTCTCAGGGACCTCTGTCCTTGCCTGAGGTCCAGGATCTTGAAAACCATTGTATTATTATTATAGTTTGTCTGCTTTTTTGGTTGCTTCAAGTAGGAGCATGAATTGGTTCCAGGTACTCTGTGGTGACCAGAAGCAGAAGCCGATCAAACCCCAGTGGGCCGTGGCTCTCTACTCCTTTCCTTCTAAGTCAGAGTGTTTGCAGTGTCTGCCCTGCCATGTGTCCTCTTCCACAGGGGCTGGACAGCGGGCCTTCACTGATACTGCTCAGTGGTTGTTGGCTGTCCTTCTGCACTGGACCCAGAGTCCACATGACCAGGCCCTGTGCTGAGTGCCTCGGGAGTGTAGACAAGGGGGACAGAGGTGGGAGATGGGTAAAAAGCAGCAATGTCTCCCTGGAGTCAGGATCATGGTGGAGACAAAACTCCAGTGTGTCTGCTCGTGGCCAGGGCACCCACATGCCCCTGAGCAGGTGAAGCCCTGAGGACAGCCAACAAGGAGAGGCCCTCCCAGGGGCACAGCTAGGTTAGGCCCTAACCCTAACCCTGAGGCCCAGGCTCCCCAGCGAGGGGTGGAAGAGTCGGGGCAGGGAGGCCAGGAAGGGGGTCAGGGAGCTCAAGTTGAATGTAGGTGTGGCCTGGGCCAGCATTGCTCCTGCGAGCTCCTCACAGGTGCCAAGGCCAGGACCAGGGAGGGAGAGACCTGGGTTCTGGTGGCCATTCCTTGGCACAGCCTGCTTCTCTCTCCTTTCCAAGGCGAGGATGGCCGGGTTTTGAAGATCTCAGCCGGCGTCAGGTATGTGCAGCTCCCGGCCTACTCAGAGGTCAGCTTCTTCAAAGTGGACAAGGACAACCGAGAGCCACCCATCCAGACCCCATTGTGAGTATGGGCGACCCTGGACATCACCCGTGTGGCCTGGGGGACAAGGAGGGATGGCCCAGAACTGCTCTACCCATACCCGTCTCCACATCACTCGCACACCAGCCAGGAACCCGAGGGCACTGGGCACCCAGCAGTGAGCGTCAGACACGATATGCTTGGTCTAGTGGAGAAGAAGCAAGGGCACCTTCAGGCAGTGGGGGCCGGGCAGGGAGCCGGGGGTGGGAGGACTGGGGCCGCAGCAAGGTTCACATGGTCCCGGAGCAAGACTCTCTCCTCCTCCTTCCCTCCCTCCTTCCCGCTCTCTTAGTCTCAGAGGGTTGCCTCAGGTCCTCCTCCTCCCCAGAAGGGCCCCTAGGCCACCGTGTCCCCACAGCCAGGTGTCACCCTCCGCTTGGCGTCCAGCAAAGCCCAGTCCCACCCATTCCCTTTGTAGTGGGTTTGACTGCATTGCCTATCCTCTGCGGAGTCCCAAGTCCGGGGGCCTGGAGCCCAGAGCTGCCCTGGAAAGTGCCGGAGATCCGCCGCTCCTCACGGGGGACCTGGAGCCAGCGCTGCCATCAGACACCTCTCGGGGCCAGAGGGACATGCCCAGTGGCCTTCCCGGTGAGTGGAGTTAGCCAACTGGTTGGCGGTAGGTGGCATGAGTGCTTAGGGGCGTGTGGGGCAACAGCGGGTGCCCCGGAACCTGGGCAGGAGGAAAATAAAGCCTAGAGAAGCCAGGCACAGTGACCCTGGAGGAGACAGGACATCCCAGGAAGATGTTGCCGGGCCTGCGCAGGCCTCTGCTCTGCAGGGCCAGTCTCCGTAGCTGTGGGCTGAGGGGCAGGCTGGGAGCTACCTGTCCTGGGCATCCAGGCCCCTCAGGTGCAAACCCAGTGCCCACGGTGCGGTGGGGAACAAGCGGTCCCGGGGGCCCCCCCACAGTGGCCGTCCCGCACTCTCCACGGGCATGTCTGGTCATCGCCGTCAGTGTAAAGTCAGGTGGTTTGTTCGCGCTCCAGGAGCCTGGTGGGAGAATGCAGCCTGGGCTGATGGTCTCAGGGTTGTTTCTGCATCTGTCAGACCGAGGGCTAGGCCCAGAGGCAAACCCACCAAGGCCACGGTTACCAGGAGGCCTGTGGTCAGCCTGGACAGGACCCCCGAGTGTAGGAGCTGGGCCTCGTGGCCCCCACCCGCCGAGGTCAGCCGCCATTTGCAGCCCTAATGGTCGTGCGGGTTCGCCTGGCTTTCCGGCTGCCTCCACGTCTGCCCAGAGCACACAGCATCGCCACATGCACTTGGCTCCTGGTGCCTGAAAACCTGCTGCCGTGGAGTGCCTGGCCTGGCTTTTCCATGGATTATTCCGGAATGACTCCCGGAAAGCGAGTGCTCAGGAGGTAAATCAAAGTTTCTTCTCTGCAGTTCACTGTGTCCGGGGCCGTGACTCCTCCCACACAGCCTGATGCGTCAGTCATACAGCCTTCATCTTACTGGGGGGAGCGTTTGCATTACCCGAGGCAGCCCAGCCGAGCATGGCCATGGGGTCCCGCCTGGTCACCTGTGCCCGCCATCGCCCCAGGAAGCTGCACCAGATCCTCGGGGACCACGGCAAGCTCAGTAAACAGGGCTCAGGGGTCCCCATCGGGCAAATTCACGTGCACGTTAGCTGTGGGGGCCTTCACGCTCTTCTCGACCCTTTGAAGGGGGGCCCATCCCCGCAGTTAGGATCCCAGCCCTGGACACCGCAGACGGGTGCTTCAGAGTCACAGAGCAGGACAGGCGGACCCGGAGTGCTGCGACAAGGCCCATGGCCAGACCCGGGCCTGGGCCCTCGCTGCGGGGAGCCCCATGCCGGAGGGGCAGGCGGGGGCCCTGAGGCTCGTGGGGTGGAGCCCTGGGGGGCCTGGCCATGACCCCTCGTCTGCTTCCAGCCCAGTTTATAGAAGCAATTTTACACTGCAGGGCAGAAGAGTTCTCATATTTCCGCGTAAAAACACTCTCTGGGCGCCACGCCTTCCACCGGGAGGGATTTCAGAGCCTGTAATGAGGTCTCCGTGGAAACCAGGCCCGGAAAGCGGGGCCATGTCTGCTCCTTGATGTTTGGTGCAGGCGGCCCGGGCCCGGCCCACTGTGCAGGTCTGGGGGGCTCACCGCTCGGGGAGCGGGCCTCACCCCATGCTCGCGGGGCTGCTCTCAGGCTGCCAAAACGTTCAGAGATGTTTCTAGCTTTGCTAGGATGGGGGTGTGGTGCCGCAGAAAATTATCTTTGGAGAGACCAGGGGGAACATGCCCTTGGTTTTGTGAGAACGCTCCGCACTCAGGTTTGAGCTCCACAGGCATCCCAGCTGCCTGTTGGAAGCTCTGCAGCCGAACCCGAGGCCCCCGGTCCTTGGCCAGGTGCGTCTGGGGGCTGACGCCAGACGTGGGGTTGCTGCTTCTCTGCCCTCTTATGGCTGAGCCTCTCTGTGCAGGCCTCCTCTTCTGTAAAATGACAAGCGACCTCTGCCCCCAAGATTGCCAACCCCATGGTGAGCCCGTCCTGTCCCCTTACAGGGTGGCACTCCAGCGACCTGCACACCTGCCCGGGGGTCAGGAAGGGTCCCCTGTGCTTCTGCTCCTCTCATGGGGATCGGTCCACCCCGGAACGCTCTGGAGGACATTCACACTGAGTGTCCTGTCCCCACAGCTGCCCCAGAGCACCCCTCGCCCGGCCGGTGCCCGAGCCTCCGGACGTGTTGGCGGGAGCCTGGGTCTGCTCTGGGTCACGGACACACGGGCCGGCGCTGTCCTCTGGTGCCTTCTGCCAAGAGGGGTGAAGCCGTTGTAAATGTCAGCTCTGCCGCGGGTAGGATAGGGTCAGCCATAAGCAAGAGAAAACCCGCATGATGATAGCTTAACCAAGGGAGCTTGCTGCGTGGTGTCTAGGAGGCTCCAGCCGTGGGGCAGCCCAGCAGTGCGCGAGACCCTCGTGCCGGCGAGAAAAACCCAGAAATGGCCCCAGGGAGACCTGGAGCTGCTTGGGTGGGAAGCAGGCAAGGCTTTCTCTCGCTCTCTCTTTTTTTTAATGAAGTGGCTTATTCTGTGACTATATGGGGATAGATATCTTTAACTCATAAGGTCTCTTTACCCATTGTCCTAAAAGACGGCAAAATGTGTGACATTCCATGGCAGCCCCCACGCGCACGGAGAACATAAGTCAGGAATCTTTCCCTCGGACGAGTGAACGTCTGTGTTCTCAAAGCCAAACCGTAAACCGTGTCGTTCTCACTCTTATTGCTGGCCTGGCGCAGCGCTTTCTCGCATGGCTCCCAGATCCCGCCTCTCTTCCTTCTGCCAGACCTTCGCCAAGGACCCCTGAGCCCCGTTCAAGCCTGCAGCGAGCCAGGAGTTCCAGCCAAGAGTTACTGTGTCTGCCTACCTGGGTGACAGCCACGTGCGCTGGCCTCGGGATGGGGAGGGTGGCACCTGCTGAAGCCGCCGTGGGCACTTGCCGCGTGCATTTGAAAGTCTTGGGGAGCACCCACTGGTGGCCCCCAGCCTGCAGCCAGGACACACGGACAGGCCTCCGAAGTGCAGGGCAGAGACCGCAGCCCAGAGGGTTTCAGGCCGAGAGATCAGTCGATACATGCCTAAAATAGATTGGGGCAGAACATGTCCCAGGTGACTGTCCCTCTGGAAGCCCTTCCTCTGTCCCCGAGAAGGGGTTCCACTGAAATGTTCTCCCAGCACACAGACTCCAAGCCCAGGGTTTCCCGCTCAGCCCCGGGTCACAGGCGCCATTGGACGCCCTCCCATGACCGAGCACGCGCCACTACACAAGCAAACAGGAGCCCGGCTCCCACTGAAGCCTCATCCCGCGGCTGCGCTCTTGCTCACCAGGAGCACCCCCACCCCAGGTCCATGCTCCTGAGCGCACCTAGGAGCCTGCTTCTGACAGCAGAGTGGTGGCTTCGACCCCACCGATGTTCACGCTCACGTGGACGTTCAGAGGCAGGGGTGATGGCCCCGTGATCACCAGGGTTCCCTGTTCTCATTGCCTCTTCTCCTCTGTGGTCCTTCCTGCACCACCTCGTGGCCCCAGGGGGTTGCACAGGGGCCAGTCATCAGGCCCCTATTCCCGACAGTGGGAACTGGAAGCAGAGGGAGCACGGCTGGTCCCTTCTAAGAAGCGTCCCTTCCAGGACACCCTGTCGTTCACCCCTCGTTGGCCAGAACCTGGTTACGTGACCATAGCAGGCCACAAGGAGACAAGAAATACAATTTGCCAGCCAAGATCAGGTTCTGTTACCAGAGAACGGAGGATGGATATTTCGTGTCATTCAGCCATGCTTGCCTGAGGGTCTGGAAGCCACAGGAGCGAACCCGCCTTCAGCTCACAGCGGAGAGCAAGGCCCTGGGCCTCCTGCCATCTCCAGGGAGGGACAAGGCAGGTGCCCTCCCTCTACATCTCTTTGTAGGCAGTGTCTCCTGCGCGAAAGCACCATGTCCCCCTATCTCATGCCCCTGTCCCACGACAGGGCTGTAAGGCACAGATCAATGGGTTTGGTACAACTGGGGCTGGAGGTGAAGAAGCTTAGTCTGTCAGACCGATGGGAAGTGTGGGAGATGGGGTCCCACAGCATCAGGAGCTGCTGAGGGCCACAGGGAGCCCCGGCCCCATGGCCCCTGCCCTGCTTCTCTGTCTCAGGGTTAGCTCACGGTCAAAAAACAGTGAGGGCAACCACCCTGGTCCTGGACAGGGGGTCCCCTTCCCTAACCGAAGGGGTGGGCAAAGGCAGGGCCGGGTGGGGGCCTGGCCACCAGGTCTGCTCCCCAAGCAGCCTTCACGCCGGGCTCGGCATCACAGAACACCTGGCAGGCCTCCCCTGCAGCCTTGGCTCCTGGGGGTAGTGCTGGGTGCGGGCCCAGAGCCCACCTCACCCCACCCCACCCCTGCCGTCTGTCCCCCACCGGCCCCGCCCGCCGCGCTCCGAGAACCAAACAGGAAGGATGCGCCAGTTCAACAGGATGTCCTTGCCCACCTCACGGTCAGATCTTTGACTACTTCAGGGTTTCCTTTCTCAGCGACCAGGAGGTTGTGTGCCAGGGTGAGGAGAGAGGGAAGGGGCTGGAGCTGCCCTACAGGGAGGCATCGCAGCGGGAAACCAAAGCAAAGCGGCATCTAACACTTAAAAGCAAGTATCCATGCTTCTCCAAGTTCTTAAGCTCGTGTGCCAACACCGGAAGGCACGTGGAGCACAGTCCCCAGGCTGCTGCCCCGCCGTACCCCCAGATTTCCCCAGCCGCGATCGCCTGGCCCCTCCAGTCACTGAGAACGTGGAGCTAGACGCCGGCGCCTTCCAGCTCGCGGCCCTCGCCCTCGCCCCACGAGGACCAGCTTCTCGGCCCTTTTCCTCACCCATGCAACCCACAATTAAGAAAGTAAACTCTCTAAAATCTTGGTTTCCAATTACGCAAATAAGTAAAACGAAGAGAGAAAACGCTTTCTCTTTCCAGAGGCCCCGTGTCAATAATATGTAATTGTGAAAGTCAGTATTCGATTATTTTGTTGATATGAAATAGTTCAGTCGCTGAATTGTTTTAACTTTTGAACAGACGATGTGCTTTTCGTTGAGAACAGGCGATTTCATGGGCGTGGATGATCGCCAGGTTTTCTAAACCCTATTTTGGTGAAATTACAGCACCCACATTTTAGTAACAAAGCACATTGATGTTATATTCAAAAAGATTTTTATATTTAGTCGCTTAACCTTTTGTAATTCCCACCCACAGCTTTAAACGGTAGCGCCCTTTTATGTTAATTGCCGTCAGTGGGGTGTCTGCTCGCCCCCTGGCAATTTAGGCCCATTGAGCCCTAATGCAGGTGCTGATAATTGCTGCAGGGACATTGTCAGGCAGCGGAGCCCAGGGGCCCAGACAATCCCCCGTAAATTGGATTTGGGAACCTAATAAAGCTGTAGCAGGGAGAGAACCTCAGATTGCTTCTCTCTCTCTCTTTTTTTTAAATGCACAAAACCCTCCCAGGAAATGTTTCCAGCTGATCTGAGTGGTCCCTCTTTTCCATTTGTTGAACAAATGGTTTTGAGTATTCATCGGATGGGATCTACAAAGAATCATCCGTAATTGTAAAATGATTTTAAAAATCAAGGTGCCCTTTGCCGCTAATCCAATCGTGACAATAAAAGTGACGGAATGGGTAGCAGAGAACTTCTGGAAATTTCATTGCCTCTTGGGGTGGTAACATGTTTTAATATGAATTGTCTATGGTTAATTATGGCAGAGTAGCTGGCATGAAAGGTCCATATTTTTAAAGGGAAATTTGTGCTGTAAATTTCTCGTCGAGGAATCCTACCACACAGAGAGAATGTCCCTGACAAGAACAGATACCCCCATGCCTCCGAGGCCAATGCAGGGAGGACCAGTGGGATGAACGCAAAAGTGAGGGGGCGTGTCTGCCTGAAACCACGCATCCGAGGGGTGGGCGGCCACAGGACCTGAGACCACAGCCCCTCTCCCCTTCGGCTCCCTGGTTCCCCTCCTTCCTGCAGCTCCTGGCCTGGGGCCGGGAGCACCTGCCACAGGGCGGGAACCCCAGGAGCACCCACAGGACCCCAGGCAGCAGGTCTCTGGGGGACCCTGCAGAGAAAGGAGAGAGGCAGACAGGCCTGGGCTTCCGTCAGGCTTTGCTGGTGCTACACCCCGTGGATGTGCCTCGGGGGGACGGCTGCTCTGGCAGGAGCAAACTCCGCTCTAGAACTAGGCGCAGAGCCAGCTCAGATGTCGTTCTCACCCTGGCTCTGGCCTCAGAGGCCTGTACAAGGGGGGACCCGGGGGGCTCCCCAAGATGGTCTCCACGCCCACACCACAGTGAGGAAGCCCTGCTTGGGGCAGGGTGGGCCCCCTTCCCCATGGCCCTGGGGGATTTAGGCCATCTGCTGGACAGACCCCAGACCGCCGAAAGCCACCAGGCCAGGCAGGGACAGACACTGCATTCGTGTCCTGATCTGCCTCGGGTTTAGCCTCTGACTGTTGAGGCACAAATGGGAGGGGACACATCCCACCCGCCCAGCTGCCCGTGTGCAGCCCTTCTCCCTCCTGGGACCGGCCAGCAGGGGCGCCTGGTCTCCTGCGGTCAGAGCCCTGCTTGCCCTCACCCTGCGTCACAGGGCCTCTGGCCTTCTTCTTGTCAGCCCCAGTGCTCTCCATCCACTGGGAGTGGGCACAGTGCTTGAGTGGGCCCCTGCCCAGCCGGTAGGGGCATGGGGCTCTCCTGGTGCCCAGTGTGGCCCCTGGGATGCAGGAGCCACTTCGGGGAGGACACTTGAGGAGGGCAAGAGGCCAGGGCACACCTCGCACCCTGACCTGTCCAGGATCCCCTGGTGAAGGTTCTGGGGAGGGGTCTGCTTGGGGTCGCTACTGTCCTGGGCGGTGGTGGGTGTGGGGCAGGCCCGGCCCAGGCCCCGTGGTGGGCAGAGTCAGGCCTGGACTGGCAGGGGGATGCCCAGGGTAGGCTAGAGGAGCAGGTGTGGGGCGTGGCTGAGGACCAGCCCCAGGACAGAGGGGACGTGGGCCAGGCGTGCGCGTGCGGGTGGGAGCTCACACGCCGGGAGAGGCTGCATGGCTGAGTGTGCGCCCGCCAGGGCATGTAAGCATGGGGTGACCGGGAGTGTTTCTGCTTGTGTGCACCCTCGTGTGCAGACTGAGTGCATCTGTGTGCAAGTTTCCCGTGTGCAGAGAACGTGTGGGGTGATGTCTCAGTGTGTGCCCGCGCCCCTGGCCACGGCCAGCTCCTCAGGGCCTGGCCCTCACCGCACACGTGGCTGGCGGTCTGCAGGCCCCGCCGGGCCTTTCTGGGGGCCTCAGGTCCAGCTTCCTTTTCCTCGTAAAGGCCGCTGGCCCATGGCGCTCTCTCCCTCACCCGATCGCTCCTAGAGACACAACAGAGACCCTTCATCTTTCCCAGAAGAACGCAGGGCAGGGAGCTCGCTTTTGCCAGGAGAAGCACCACCTCATCCCGAGGCCAACTCCATCCCTCTTGGGAGGCCTGCTGCCACGTCTGGAGACCTCCGACCTCTGGACCGGCCCAGCGGAGGGTCCCGCACCACTGTCCCGGCCCCTCCCGCCCCTGCAGGTGGCCCTCACATTGGAAAGCTGCCGCGCTCTGGGCCCCTTCGTGGCCCCCGAGGCCTCTGCCCAGGCCTGTGCTGAGAGCCCTGGGGCCTGCGGCGCACAGAGCAGCTCCGGCCGGTCCTCCTAGGACGGGCAGCGTCAGGGGGCAAAAGGGCTGCGGCGGCAGCTTGGGAGTCCGAGCACAGCCCGCCCTTTCAGCAGAGCCTCCACGGCAGCCGCCCGGCGCTTACCGGCGCCCAAGCATCGTGAGGTCAGCCTCCCGTCAGACCCCGCGTCCCCGGGCCGCTCCTAGGGGCCCCCACTCCCCACCCCGCTGAGCTACCCCCGCAAGATGAGAAGCAGCAGCCCCGGGGGGAGGCACCCTGTGTGGGCAGCGGGCTGCCCGCCTCAGCCCCGGGGGCTGGGGTCCCTGTTGGCCATCTCGGGGGCGGCCCGGCCTCACTCTGGCCCCTCGGTACAAACAGCCTGGCCAGGGAGCCTTCTGGAGGCGAGGAGCGGGGGGACATCAGAGACAGGCTCAGGAAGAACCTCCCACATTTGTGCCCCCGTCTTGGGGTTTGCCAGCAGAATCACCCCCTCTTTCATGTCCCATTTGCGAGTCCAGCCCCGCAGAGCTCCAGGAGGGAGTCTGGAGACAGCAGTGTGCACTCGGGTAGCGTTTGGGGGAAGGGGACGCTTTAGCCACTTGGCGGGGCGCACGACCCCCTTTAGAAGTGCCCCCTTCAGAAGGACGCACATACAGGAGAGGACAGGGCCGCGTCAGAGTGCTAGTTTCGGGGGCAGCAGCGCGACCTTTATTTTCTGAGCATCCAGAAAGGACGTGGGCCAACGGGGACAATGGCTTTGTGTCAAGTCCATTTTCCACGCTTCGGTAAAGGACGGGGAAGGCAGGTGTCAGGTTCCTCGTCAGGAACAGTCAGTGGCCCCCGGTGTGGGCCCTGCCGAGCGCAGCCCAAGGGGCCGGGGATCCTGGTCCACGCTGCGGGCCCCAGGGCTGGGGTTCTGATCAGCTGCGCGCCCACCCCTCCCCGCCAGGCCCCACGAGCTCCCTGAGGACCTGGTTCTCACACAGGCTCCTTGGAAACTGTTGAGTTTGAAAGCCTCTGGATAAAACCATGAACCAAACCTGCCCCAGGCCTGCAGTCCGGATGCAGCCTTAGGCGGCCACGTGGGGACCATCTGTGTCTGGGCTGGCTCCCCGGGCCTCTCCACCCCGGCTGCAGCCTGTGTGGACACGTGGGGCGGAGGTCAGGCTGGGGGCTCCTGGCAGGGGCTTCTGGGACTGTGCAGGTCCTGCCCCATGGTCGTGTCGAAGACAACATCTGAGGCCCCATCAGGCCAGCCCCACACTGGACAAACGGACGGGTGGGCAGGGAGCACGCAGCCCAGAGCGAGCCCTTGTCCGGCGACCTGGGCCGTCCGAGAAGGGTCCCGAGGGTGCCCACCCGGCCCTGCCCAGCACTCGCGCGGCCTCTTCTCCCCCTGGGTCGTGGAGACCCGGCCCCACGAGTCCTCTGCCTTTGGCAGCGACCAGCTCCTCGGCTAATTGAGCCTGCTCTAAAGACTAATGCAGTGTGTCTGGTCACCTCCATGTGAGGCGGCTCTCGGCCCCTCAGGGCCGATAACAGTTATTTTTTTTATTCACTTAAATGAAGAAAACATTCCAGCCTGTGGCTGGCCCTCCGCCCGGGCCCACGGCGGCCGTTTGACGGTCGCGGCCCGGCCTCCGCAAGGCTTGTTTACTCCGGCCGCCGCTCTGCCTTTGTCTCCACGTCCTACACAGGTGATTAGGGAGTCTAATTGAGTTGGCTGTAAAAAGATAATTAATCGACGTTTCCTCCCAGAGAGGTCAAGCGCCGATCTCCCCACTGCGCAGCCTCCCGTTACGAGTCCCCCACCCCAGCCCCCCAAGGCAGCAGTGACCTTTATCTTGCGGATAATTAAAATCGACATAAAGGTTTTGGAAATAACTCCTGAGAGCTGGAGTCAGCATCTGCGGGTCGGGGCCCTGCCTCGTGGGGTGGCCAGGCTGGGGAGCGCCCCCCAGAGTGGCCGGGAGCAGCTCCAAGGGCCCCTACAGGCCAAGGAGGGGCCCTCACCCAAGAACACTGTCCCATCAGGAGCAGGAGGGGATCTTGGGACACTTGCTTCTCCTGGCGGCTCCCTCGGGGCCGTGGGGCCCAGGTGGAGGAGAAGGATGGGGTCCCCAGAGAATCTGATTCGCGGTGAGGCAGCTCTCTCAGAGGGGTGGGGGCTCTGGCCAGGAGCGCGGCTGGGGAGGGGGATCCGCGCTGGCCTGTGCTGTGGGCCGGGCGGTGTCCCTCCAGCGTGGTCCTTTAGCAGAAGGTAGTCTGACATCCCCTGGGGGGCACCTACCCGCAGGGCGGACAGGGTGAAGAAGGGGCTGCAGGAGGGGGTGAGTGTTAGGGGTGCACGTGGTCACCCTGTGGCAGCAGGACACGGCACCTGCAACGATGCCCCGGGTCGGGGCATAAGCGGAGGCCGGAGGGGCCAAGCGTCCAGAGGCTCGACCTGCGGCAGGGTGGTGAGCCAGGATGAGGTGCAGTGAGTAGCGGAGTGGCTGGTGCTGGAGGTCCTGCGGCCACAGGGCTTGGTGTGTGCTCAGGACGCAGGAGAAAGTCAGTGGGGGTTTGGAGCAGGCGGGGCCCTCCCCCCGGTGAATCCATGCGCTGGGAGTGAGGGTGGGCCCACGATGGCGGCTATGGAGACACCAGGCCTGAGGGGACGCCAGTGAAGGGAGGGGCAGAATCAAGGATGTCGCCCACGTTTCTGGTGGAGCAAGTGAGAGTGGGGGATGGGCCTGCAGGAGCAGGAATTGGGTCTGGGGGACCCAGAGCTCCGTCTGGGAGGCAGCCCGTGGAGATTCCTGCAAGGATCTGACCCCGAGGAGGCCGGAGCTGGACCAACATGGTGCTCACCTCCAAGCGCAGTAAGGCGCCCACCCAAAGGGGGTGTGGATGTCCACCCACGGAGGCGGCGGGGGCAAGGTGCACTGGTGTTAGGGCCAGGGACACCGGGCCGAGGCTGTGGGAAACCCAGATTCTGAACTCTCCTGGTGAACCTTTGAACTGACAGCACTCTGAGCAGATGCAGCTGTAAGTGGATTAAACTCCTACGCAGCCCAGAGAGCCCCCTAGTTCTGTCTTAGGGGCAGAGCAGGGCCTGCAAGCCTCTCCCAGACCTTCCATGGGGGGCGGGTGCACACTCTATCGGAGGCTTGTGGCCAGGCTGAGACACCACCCACCCCACAGCGCCCTGGGCCACAGTCCACGCACGGGAGGGTGGCAGGGGACGGCAGGCCCGGCCTGTTGGGACATCTCACGTGCAGAGCAGATAGAAGCTGAGCGACCACTTGGGTGTACGAGCCGGGAAGCCACGGTCCAGCTGAGACGTGGAGGTGAAGGAGGCCACGGGGCCGTGTCCAGGAGGAGGGGCCCGTGTGTGGGGACTGAGCTTGGCCAGGCTCGGTTGTGCCCAGAGCACCAGAGGTGCCCATCCCTGGGAAGGTGGCAGCAGGCCTGGGCATCACATCTGAGAAGTGGGCACGGCGGGGGCGGCGGCCAGGTGTGCGAGCCCCATGTGCGGAAGGGGCCAGCGTATGCAGGGAAGGGACCTCGGCGCCCTGTGGGCCCGAGCAGGCCAAATCTAGAAGACTGCCTCCCCGACGCACACACACAGCTGCTTCGGCTTAAGGTCATTGGCGTTGGGTTTCTCTCGGTTTGGACAAGAAGGGGTCTCTGGTCCACTGGCAATGGATGGCGCAGAGGGAGACCTGTGGTGGTGAGTGGGGAGGGGCGGATGGGAGACCAGGTGATGGCGGATGTCAAGCCTGTGGCTAGAAGACGCGGTTTTACTGAACCGCCCTGGCGGTCCCCGTGCCGCCCCGCCCAAGGGCCCTGCTGAGTTCAGTGACATCCGTGCCACCAGGCAGAGCGTGGAGGTCAGCAGGGCGGCGCCCTTGGCTCTCTGGGCCTGGCTTCTCCTCACCAAGTGGATGTAATGACGGAACGTCTGCTCGGAGAGGCCCGGAGATTTCTGGGAGGATCGGCCTGCGGCGGCTTGGCTCCGAGCGGAGGGAGGGGACGTGCTCCGGGCTGGGTGTGCCCTCCCCCGCCCCCCCGGCACCCCCGCCCCGGGAAACGTCCTGTTGCTGTCGGAGATGCGTCTGCGACCCACTCTTTTTTTTTTTTTTTTAAGATTTTATTTATTTGACAGAGAAAGACACAGCGAGAGAGGGAACACAAGCAGGGGGAGTGGGAGAGGGAGAAGCAGACTCCCTGCCGAGCGGGGAGCCCGATGCGGGACTCGATCCCGGGACCCTGGGATCATGACCTGAGCTGAAGGCAGTCGCTTAACCAACTGAGCCACCCCTCCGCGACCCACTCTTGCGCGGTCACCTGGACGGGGGTCTAGGGTACTGAGCTGGGGTCTTTACCGTCCGGAGGCAACCAGCTCCGCTCGAGCCCACTGGAAGCCGTCCGTGCACTCGGAAATAGAAACTATGCCATCAGCCCCGCGGCCCCCAGTCATTGCCCAGGACATAGCGTGAGGACAGCAAAAGCTAATGGGGAGAAGGGCATTAGTTAAAAAATGTCCTTGCCGGAGGACAGACTTTACTTTCTATAATGCATCGTAAGGATGAAATGAAGACACGTCTGAGAGAAATTATTCCCTACCTGTGATTTGGAAATACTTCTGGGGCCCATCTGCAGAAGTCGGGCTCCAGGGAAGGGGCCTTAATGCTTACGGCCCCCGGGCCCCGTCCAGCCTCCTCCCTGAGGTTTGACCACTCCTGCTGGTGGCTTCTCCCTGACGGTGTGTGAGCGCGGGGCAGGCACCTCAGGACAGGTCGGTCAGGAGAGCCGGGAGCCCAGCCCCTACAGGACAGCAGGTCCTGATGCATGTGTGTTTGGGACAGCCCCGGTGACAACCTCGTCCCAGCCGCCAACTTCCTGTGCATGGGACGGAAGGAAGGGGACAGCCCAGTGGGGCGGGGCCTGGGGAGGGAAATGCCCCGTCCCCCTCACACCTTGGAGTGCCAGGAGCAGGGGAATGAAGAAAGCCAGGAGCGACAGGGTCCACCGTGGGGGTACCTGCTGCAGGGCTGAGCCCAGCCCACTGCCATTCTTAGATGCCAGAGGATTTGGGGGTCTCTTGGAGGCTGCTGCCCCTAAAGGGGGCTGGTGGCTGCCACTGGCTTCGTGTTCCATGCTCGTCACGCAGCCATGAAGTAGAAATGTCCTCCTCCTGGCACACGGGGCAGGAGAGGCCCATCCCGGCCCAGTGCAGGGCCTCCGACCTGGGGCCTGTCCAGGCCCAGGCCCGGTCACCCAGGACCCTCCCAGGCCCAAAGAATCTGCCTGCCAGGCCCGCATGGTGGGCCCCAAAATATACCGGCCTGGCGCCTGCTGTGTACGCCAGGCCCTGCCCCTGCCCGGCCCCTCACCCGGAGATGGCCACACGGCCAGTGCTCTGGGCAGCAGGGCTCCAGCACCCCGGGCCCACGTGGCCGCCCGTGGCCCCAGCTGGCTCAGTGGCAGAAGCTGCATTCCAGAGAGGCCACGGGAAGGGTTCTCTCTAATCCTGGCTTCGTGCTACTGCAAAGGGTCTTTCTGTTCTTCACTTCTCAGGAGAGACCTCCTCCTCCTCCTGGGGATGCGAGCCCCACTGCCCTGAGAACTGCCGGCCCGTCAAACAAGGTTGCGCCCGATTCTCGGATGTCCGCCTTGGGCCCCCACCGCCCGGGTACAGCCCCGTCCTCTTCCTCGACGGCCTCCGTGAGGTAGGGGCAGGGAGATCCCCCCCGCCACCCCCGCCATGGCTCAGCCCGCACACTGCCCAGCGCCGAGCCATGGCACCCGGGAGCCCCTCTGAGCCCTCCCCCATCACTCCTTCTAGGAGGCAGACTGCAGGCCCAGAGGCAGCCTGGGCCCCGGGAGGACGATGCCCGCCGTGCAGGACCCGCCAAGAGGCAGCAGGTAGGAGAGGTTGACCGACTCGGGGCGTTTGCGGGTGTAGCCTCCCAGGTGCGTGCAGGCAGAGGTCAGGGTGCCCGGGGGCTGCAGGTGCTTCTGGGGCCTGGACAGCAGGAGAGGCCGGGCTTGCCGCCTCACAGGAGCCCAGCCCTGGTCCAGTCGGGCTCAGATAGGCCCGAGGTGGGCAGAGCAGGACGGCCTGCTTCTTCACATAATGCCAGTGGTGGGGAAGCTGCGCCGGTCCTTCCTCCGGGGCCGGCTGGGCAGAAAGGGATACTCCTCGGGCGTGCGCAGAGGCCGGGAGGGGCCCACAGCGCGGGCAGAGCGTTCCTCACTGTTGCGTGCCAGGCGGCCACGGGCTCACTACACGCCAGCCACATGCCTGTCACAGGCCCGGGGTCCCCAGCGGCCTGTCCTGCAGCAAAGCAGACCCACTGGACAGGGCTGCATGCCCCACTGTGGGGGCTGAGGAGCCCACCCTCGTCAGGACCGTGTGGCCCGACTGAGTTCACTTCGCTCCCCCTGGGGCTCCCCCAGCAGCTGGGAGCCGTGGAGAGCTGGCTGCAGCACCATGGGCCACACACGGGGGTGCAGAGCCCCCGCCCCCACCCCCCCTCCCCCCAAGCAGAGCAGACCTGAGGCTACAAGCAGGACGTCCTGACTGTGGTGCGCCGACCCTGAGAAAAATCACCTGCTCTTGAAAGACAGGAGCCCTCCCTCGGGAGACAGGGCGCACGGGGCCCAGCGTGGGCGGGGCGGGGGACAGTGTGGCCCCTCGGCGACGGGGATGGGTGCCAGATGCCCACCTGCGAGCGAAGGCAGGCCTCTGACGGGCGCGTGTGGTCCCATCTCCCCAGGGGCCGAGGCGCCCGCGCTCGGGGCGCACCTCTCTCTTCACCCGCCAGCCAGGGGGCTGCAGAGAGAGCCACGCTCGTGGGCAGAGGCCTGTGGGCATAGACCCGATGACGAAACTTGAGGAAACTGAGAAATCCAGGAGAAATGGGAAGAGGGCCGCCACAGCCTGACGCCTTCCCGCAGTGAGATTGCTCATCGCTGACGCCAGTGGGCGTGGGCTGGGCCGGGACTCCCGGAGGCTGGCACCGTGTCGGCCGGCTGACAAGCCTTTGATCCCGCTCACGCGGCAGAGCCAGGACGCGCTGTTTCCCGGGGAAGGTGCCTCCCTTGCGTGTGGCTCTGAGTCATGGTGTGTGAATTAACTATGAGGCCCGCTCTGCACAGTAACTAGAGAAGCAGAGACGTGGGAAAAACGGCCAAGATCTGCTAAACGTGGAGACGCCGCGGCCACCCAGTGTTTCAGTGGCAGGAACGCATGTGCGGACCAGAAGCGGACACAGCCGCCCACAGCCCCGGGCTCCGGGCTCAGGGCTCCGGGCTCGGGGCTCCGGGCTCCGGGCTCGGGGCTCAGGGCTTCAGGCTCCGGGCTCAGTGCTCAGGGCTCCGGGCTCCGGGCTCAGTGCTCAGGGCTCAGGTCTCAGGGCTCAGGGCTCAGGGCTCAGGGCTCCGGGCTCAGGGCTCAGGGCTGTAACAGTGGCAACTTCGAGCAAACAGAAGGCCCTCGCTGTCCGGTCCCTCCTGAGGAAAATGAGGGAGGGGTCCGACTGGGGTCCTCGTCGTGGGGGAGTGACAGTCCCAGGAAGGCACGTTTGTGTGTGGAATGCTCCGCATCTCTGTGAGTGAGCTTTGTGAGCTGGTGACATGGCCGTGACGCATTCTTGCCCCCATCTGAGGTTCGTGGGGGCTGTTGCCCCTTCTCCCTGGGAAGCCCGAATCTCTGGGCAGCCCAGCTGATGACTTCTGCATATAAGAAGCCTGGACAGATGGTTTTCATGGTGAGCTCCAGTGGATCTCGTGACTTGGGGGGGCACATTTGCAGGCACAGGTCTGAGCCTTGTTGTGGCTGTAGAGCACCCCCCTGAGCCCCCTCCCCTGCCCCTGTCACAGGGTCTGTGTGGCACGTCACCTCTCTCAGACCCCACCACCCCCACAACTGCCTTCAGGGCCCCCTGCTCTGTGCCCCCGAGTCCCCCTACCCATCTGGGTGCCTTGTGGTCCCCCGGCCCCATGCACAGAAGAGTGAGGGGGAGCCTGCCCAAGGCCCCCAGCATCGGCCCCAGCACCCCCTACCAGCTCTGCTGTGGGGACACGGGGTGTCCCGATGTCCCCCCACCAGCCTCCGACTCTGGTTCGGGCACCAACTCCCCACATCAGCGTCCAAACCTGGCTCTTGACCCCCAAAGCCCACCTTTTGGAATTCTAAGAAAACCATCCTTCCTAGCAACCCAGGCTGACTCTGGCAGGTCAGAAGGCCTGGACTTCACACTGGGTCTGGTTGGCCGTGAGGAACCCCCACCGGGTCTCGGCCACGTCTCAGATGTGTGGTGGCCCTCCGGACCACCCCTGGGGTCACCTCCACGTGAACGAGACAGGGCCAAGGGAACGAGATGCTCCTGACGCTCTGCGAGCCCACAGCTGCCAGGACCCACGGGGGAGGGAGCATCTGGGAGGGGCTCTGGCAGTTTCCTGCCACAAGCCAGCCCCCACCCAGCACACAGCCGCCGCCTTCCCCTCCCGAGGGGCCTGCGATGCCATCTCACACACACCTTGGCCTCCCGGGAAGGCCACCACTCGGACCCCACCTTCTGTAATGGGGAGCGGGCCAGTGGTGGGGTGCGGGCCCCGTCGGCTCTCCCCACAGGTCCCCCCCAGACTGCGTCAGGCCAGCTGGGCATCCCAGCCTGGCATTCTGCATTTCTGCCTGTGGGTTTGCAGCCTGCCTCCCAGTCTAGACAGAGCCCCCTGGAGGGAGTGGCCGTGGGGGGAAAAGGCTGGGAGGGGGCGGCCCCCCCAAGCCCGTCTCCCCCTATGGCAACAAAGGGGCCGCGCCCAACACAGCCCCAGGGATGCAGAGCCGAGGGCCCTGGTACCACTACCCCAGACCACGGGCTCTACCCACTTCCTCTCGCCCCCCAGCGACTCCAGAGCCTCCGTCCTTTCCAAGTTCCCAAAGTTAAGAATTTCCGTGGGGCCAAGATGGGGGTGTGTGCAGATGGCTTCCACACCCAGAAACCCACCACACACTGCCCCCCTCCCAGTGGCCAGCGACCAGGGGCGCAAAGTGGTCTGTGGGTGTTGGCAGCGGGTTCAAGAACTCCCACGGGCAGCGGGACGGCGGCACCACTGGGCTGACGTGACTGTCCCAGCCGTGCGTGCGTGGGTGTCAGACCCCGAGGTTGGAGAGGGTGGGAGAAGCAGTCCAGGTGGCTGCCATCCCACCTGGGGTGACCCAAGTGGGGAGCAAGGGTCTGTGGGAGCGGTCACGGGGGCTGGGCTGCGGGCCTGGGGCACAGCACCCGCAGACACAGGCCGTCTGTCCCGCAAGAGCACCTCGGACGTACCCTGAGCCCCCTGCGGCCCCACGGACAGGAGTCACTTCTAACGTGCTCCAGGGCCCTGGGAAAGGACAGGTCTCGCTGAGCCTCCAGCCGCCTGTCAGCTGTGGACCCTTGTCTGTCCCCCCCTCCCTGATGACCCCTCAAAGCCACAGTAAACCACGCGCTTGCTCATCTACTCACTTTGCCCACAGAGCAGCCCATTATTACCATCCGGGAGGCTCACACAATAGAAATGATTGAAAAAGATTAAGAGGGACTCGCCACCCTGTAATTTTGGAGCTTGGCAGAGGTTTTAATTTACATAAGAAGGGTAGAGCATTCCAGAGGAATCCTTTGCCTCTTGTTACAACTTCCAGACATAATTCTGCATTATCTTCACTGTCTAAGAATCACCTTTGTGCATTTTGGTGGAGGGAAGGGTCGGTCAGGCGCCGTGGCCACTGGGCGTCTACCCTCCAGCACACATGCTCTGACTACTTATTCTTGGGGGGTGTGCCTGCCCAGGGAAGGGGGCACTCAGGGGCAGCCAAGTGCTAAGGGTCCCAGCCCCCGGCCCACGCGGGGCCCCTCGCCACACAGACCCCCACCCAGCCACGCTTGGCAGAGTCCCAGGCTGGGAGGGCCCTGCATGTGCCTGACAGGGAAGGGGCCTGCTGAGGTCCTGAGCCGGGTCCTGGGGTCCCAGAAGGGGTGTGGCCCTGTCTGACTCCATTTCCCCAGGGAATGGCATGAATTGGGGCCCTGTCTTCTCCACTATCTCAGAGCCTGGGCCCTGAGTTGCTCCCTCCTCAGGCTCAGGTGGGTCCGCAAGGCCAGCCATCTCCTGCAGGGTGAGGCAGCCTGTGGATGGGGCCCCTCAGTGTGGACCCAGACTGGGCGGGTCGGCAGATGGCCGCGGGAGTTGCGAATCTACTCCATCCCTGCGGCAGAGTGTGGCAGTGGCCCAGCCAGGAGCCACGAGGCTGCTTCGCTGTGCCCACGGCCTGGGGCCAGGCTCCGTCCCGAGGGCCCCGGGGGCCTGCGGCTGTGCTCCGCGGGGCCCGGCCAGGCCTGGCAGCAGAAGCTGCGCTTTCGGGCTCACACCCAGCTCTGGCTCTTCACCGGCCGGGCCTGCCCCACCGGACCCCGCACCCCGCCGGGGCTGGCACCGCGAGCCTGTCCTCTCTGGGTCCCCGCTGACGGCGGAGCATTGCCCGGCCTGCCGCTCTTCCCCGGGAGAGCCCAGCTTCCACCGCAGCTTCTCGCTGCTTTCCTGCGGAGACATTCCTGGCACATCACGGAGTTTCACAACATGACACAGAGGCCTGTCGGTTCCTGAGTGATGTGAGATCCTGTCAGCTGCAAAAGATGGAGTCGATTTTGGAAATGTGGCCGTGAGCTTGCCCAGCCACCCATGAGAATTCCATCGAACAGGGCACTCGCCCTCCCCGAAACCCTAAATGTGTGCTCTGTAGTAGGACAGCACAGCGGCCCGCGGCCCCACCCGCCGAAACACCACCCCTCAGCCTGCCGTGCGTGAGGCCCCGGGGGCGACCTCGCCCCTGACCGCTCGTTGCCGGCTCAGCACAGGGCCAGCCGGAGCCTGATGCGTGCTGGCCAGCACGGCCCCTCCCCTGCTCACTCGGAGAAAAATGGGTTTAATTAAGACTTCCGTGATTAGTCATTTAATCAGTCATCAGGCCAACACAGATGGAGCCAATTAATGTTTTTACTTGAATAGATAGTTGGGGCTGGCAGCCCATCCGCGCAGGGTCGTGCAGGTGACCGCTGAGCACCTGACGCAGGCCCCCATCCCCTCCATCCTGGGCTCCTCGCTGACCCTGCCCCAGGGACACAGGTCCACGAACCGTCCCCCCTCGTCTGCCCTGGGGCCCGGGCCCTGTCCTGTCCACCCCTGGCTGGCCTCACCATGACCCAGAGATGCTCTGGGAGGGGCCTCCAGGGTCAGCGGGACAGGCTCGCGGTGCCAGCCCCGGCGGGGTGCGGGGTCCTGTGGGGCAGGCCCGGCCGGTGGAGCCAGAGCTGGGTGTGAGCCCGAAAGCGCAGCTTCTGCTGCCAGGCCTGGCCGGGCCCCGCGGAGCACAGCCGCAGGCCCCCGGGGCCCTCGGGACGGAGCCTGGCCCCAGGCCGTGGGCACAGCGAAGCAGCCTCGTGGCTCCTGGCTGGGCCCGGCCGGCAACTGGCACGGCCACAGGCCTCCCACCGCACCACGGCATCTCTGGGGGCCAACTCTGGGTGTACCCCACCCTCTCCCTCCACTCTGGGCCCTACACAGGGCTCAGCCCAGGAGGCTAGGGCAGGTGCTTTGAATTGAATCCCCAATGACCCAAAGAAACCCCACAGGAGGGGGCGCCTGGGTGGCTCAGTCAGTTAAGCGGCTGCCTTCGGCCTGGGTCATGATCCCAGGGTCCTGGGATCGAGTCCCACATCGGGCTCCTTGCTCAGCAGGGAGCCTGCTTCTCTCTCCCTCTGCTTGTCCTCCCTCTGTCAAATAAATAAAATCTTTCAAAAAAAAAAAAAAAGAAACCCCACAGGAGGTCCGGGGTGAAGCCCACAGGCCCCTCTGCCCCCAGGCCTCCCCCCCAAGCCCCTTCTGCACAGGCAGGGCCCTCCAGCCTTTGGTATGTGCTGGCCCTCCACTGGGTTGCAGCCTGCGTCACCAGGGAGTGTGTCAGGGGGCTCTTGGCGCGGGTCTGCTGCGGCGCTGCGGGGAGGGGCGGGTTGATCTCAGATGGGCCCTGGGACAGCCCCCCGGGGGTGAGAGCTCCCAAGACAAGAGGGCGCCGTGTAGGGGGCTCTGGTCCCCGCTGCAACCTGCCGCCCTTCCCCTGGCCACGGATCCCTCACAGAGTGGGCTCGGTCTCTGCCGCCCCGTCCGGCAGCTGGCAGCTCCTCTGTGTGTGTTCATGGGAAACAGGAGATAGGGACTGATGGCTTTCTCTGCTTCCTCCGAAACTTTAAAGATGGAGAAATGAGCCCCGTCGCGTCCGAGCAGGAATAATAAACGGAAGCAGGTGTGAGGGCCGGCGGGGCGGACGGAGCAGCTGGGCTGGCGCTCGGGCCGCCCTAACCCCCCACGGCACCGCAGGGCCGGAACAGTGACTGTGACAGCAGACGGAGGCTGGCAGCAGGCGGGGCCCTAACCCCTCATATGCCCACTGCAGGCCACTGGCGGGCGCCCCCACCCCCCACCCCCGTGAGGGAGCAGGCACCCCCTGTGGGCTTTCAGGGCCCAGAGCTGATTGCCCACTGGGGACAGGGGCCCCTAAATGGTCCTTGGAGCCCCGCCCCGCCTTGGCCCCCCCGGGTCTAGGCTGAGAGTTCCTGGAGCCTCGGGTGCATCTGCGCCCCCTCCCTCTTGGCCCTCAGCCGCTCTCCCACACACGCGTGTGTGCAGGGGCCTCACTTGAGGGGCCGCTGTGGCAGCAAAACCCCCAGTCCCAGTGTGAGCTTGGGTGGGGACAGACCTGCTGGGGGCCCCGTGGAGCAGACCACCCTCTGGGGCCGCGCTATCTGGGAGAGAAGCCGGGGCTGCCCACCGTGGCTCTCGCTCAGGGCCCACGGCCCTGAACCTCCTACATCCCGGGGGTCCCCAGGAAGCCGCGATGCTGTCCAGCTCAGCCCCAGATCCAGGCCAGCCCTGCTCCCGCAGTTAGCTGACTGTTCTAATTTTGGAACTTTCTTTTTTTTTTTTTTTTTTAAAGATTTTATTTATTTATTTGAGAGAGAGAATGAGATAGAGCATGAGAGGGGGGAGGGTCAGAGGGAGAAGCAGACTCCCTGCCGAGCAGGGAGCCCGATGCGGGACTCGATCCCGGGACTCCAGGATCATGACCTGAGCCGAAGGCAGTCGCTTAACCAACTGAGCCACCCAGGCGCCCTAATTTTGGAACTTTCTTATGGGCCCTCCGTGGGGGCCACAGAAAGCCTTGGGGCTCACATCCCACGTGAGCAGGTCAGGAGAGCCCAGGCAGCTTCTCTGCCGGCCACACGCCCTCCAGGCGGCAGTTTTCCTAATCTGTGTCTTTGACTCCATGGCTCCCCGGTTCCCTCAGCCAGCACAACCCATTAGTACAGGAGGACAGCCGTGATGCCCATAGGACCGTGGGCAAAGGCCAGGATCCTGGGCCTTGACACACACTGCCCTGGAGGTGGGGGCTCTCCCCCAACCAGGATGCAGGAAAGGGTCCCTGTGCCCTCTTGCCCTAGGTGGGCCTTGGGCAGATTGGTCCCCGTGCCCCCTCCACAGCCTGAAAACCAGTGACAACAAAGGTCAGGACCAGGCCTGACGAAGCCCTGAGCCTGTTCCCCCAGCCCCCTGCCCCCCAGTCCGGTCTTTAGCCAATGGGCCTCCTCTGTCTAACCATAGGGCCACCAAGCCCAAAGCCCTGCTGGTCCCTCAGTGACCTGTGGGTGGACAGGCCCGGGTCACCTGGGCTACTGGAGACCTTTGGTTCACCCAAGGGAACCCCCTTCTCTTGCCACCCACCGTGTGCTTGGCCATGGGGCCTTCACACCCCCTCACCATTGCCTCCCTCTGTTCAGCTGCCCAGTGAAAGGACAAGCACACACACAGGTTCCAGGCCCACTGGGCCAGGGTCTGGCTGACTGGCCTCAGGCTTCCTCTCCAATTATGGCCATTTCTTCAGCTCTGCCAATTTGTTCTCCCCCACCAACACCCGGGCCTACAGAGCAGCACTGAGGACCCACACGCCCCAGACCTTGCTTGTGGTCCCCATGCCCTGCCCAGGCTGCTGTGGGCATCGCCTCAGCGACAGTTCTGCTTAGGGTCAGACGTGCTCACGGTAATTCCAGTGGGACAGAGTCCCAGGTGCCTTCTTGAGGGGCCTCATGACTTTTCAGTGCAGTCCTGAGATGCACCTGTCCTAGTCGAGGTCACATGGCTCAGAAAGGACATTCTCAGGGCCTGAAGAAAGAGAAAGACATGGGGTCATGGGGAGCACCAGGGCCAGCTGTGCTGAGGGGACAGCGACTGGACTGGTGAGCCACTCAGGTAACTGAGCACCTAGGAGGAACCTGCAGGGTTACCTTGTTGACCTTGACAGGAGGCCATCCAGTTCCCCTCCTGGGGCCTTGTGGGGACTGGAAGACCCACCATGGGAGGGTGATTCCATGCTACAGATGATTCTCACAGGACCAGGCCCCACCTCACAGGGCCACAAGCAGTCAGGACAAGATGCCATTTGGGGGCCCTCAAAGGATGACCCCAAATAGCAGTGGCAGAGGCCTCATGCTCTGCCCTCCACGAGGAGCCCCAGCCCTTCAGGACTGACCACAAGGACACGAGCTGGGGCCATCGGGGCACCACATCCCAGTTTGGTCTACAGGTGCAGAAACAGGCTTCTGCTTCCAGCCAGGACAAAGTGCAAGGGGCAGGATTTGGCCCTCTCGCACACACAGGTAAACAACAAACAAGTTGGACAAGATCCAGGAAACAACAGCCAGCCTTCACAACACTTTGAGGCCCCAGCTCACTTCCTGAGTATTTCCAGCTGTGGTGCAGGGAGGGGACCCAGCAGTTCCAGGGGTCCCCCAAGGGCAGAGATGGAGCTGGGAGTCCTAGAAAGCCAAGGCAGCTAGAGTCTGCAGGAGGCGGCACGGGAGAGGAGAGAGTCCTAGAGATCTGCAGAGCATGAGGAACGTGCTTGAGGCCGGGAAAACCACAGAGAGGGCCACAGCGAGCCCTGCCCAGAGCTCACACAGGGCTGTGGAGAGTGCTCGGTCCAGCGGTCAGCCTGGAAGACCTCCAGATTCACAGGACATCAGAAGAGTATTTAGTAGTGGGGAATAATGAACCCTATCTTGAACCCCACCTAACAAACCTTAAAGCCAGACCCAAAAGGATCAAACCATCTCTAAGGAACTGAACAGCATCAAGAATATTTATAAGAATACAAAGTAGGGGGGGCGCCTGGGTGGCTCAGTTGGTTAAGCGACTGCCTTTGGCTCGGGTCATGATCCTGGAGTCCCGGGATCGAGTCCCGCATCGGGCTCCCTGCTCGGCAGGGAGTCTGCTTTGCCCTCTGACCCTATCCCCTCTCATGTGTTCTCTCTCATTCTCTCTCTCTCAAATAAATAAATAAAATCTTTAAAAAAAAAAAGAATACAAAGTAGGGGCGCCTGGGTGGCTCAGTTGTTAAGCGTCTGCCTTCGGATCAGGTCACGGTCCCAGGGTCCTGGGATCGAGCCCCGCGTCGGGCTCCCTGCTCGGCGGGAAGCCTGCTTCTCCCTCTCCCACTCCCCCTGCTTGTGTTCCCTCTCTCGCTGTATCTCTCTCTGTCAAATAAATAAAATCTTAAAAAAAAAAAAAGAATACAAAGTAGCCAGTAGCCAAGAAAGTAAAATTCACGATGTCTCACATCTGACCAAAGATTACCAGGCACACGAAGAAAGCAGGAAAGTACAACCCATAATGAGGAAAAATAAACTAATCAAAGCCAACCCAGAAATGACACAAATGGGAGAGTCAGTAGATGGGGAGGTGAAACGCTGTGAGTGGATTGTGCATGTCCAGCAGGGAAGACTGGCCACGCTCGGCAGACACGGAGGCGTGAAGGAGTGGACTCACCCGCTGGAGCTGAAAAATGTGGGCAGGGATGGGTGGAAGGAAACGAGAGCCATGAGCTTGCGGGCACAGCCTTGGCGACCCCCCAAATGAAACCCGGAACGAAAAGACTGAACATCACGAGCCAGATGGCACCTATCGGCCAACCACATGCAGGATCAGAGGCTCCAAGTGCTGCAGGGGAGAACGTGACAGAAGAAACAATGACGGCCAGAATGTCTTCAAACTTCATGAAAAATATAAACCTGTAGATTCAAGACACAAGGAACCCCAAGCACAGGAAGCTTAAGGACAAGGACACCAGCTGCAGATCAAGAGAAAACACAGGATGCAGTGCTGGGCCCCAGCCCCATTCCAGCTCCCAGCACCAGCCCCTGAACCCCAGGCCCCCAGCCCCCTGCCTGCCCACCGCGGGCTCCCAAGTCTGCCCAGGAGGCCTGTCACCTCTCCCTGCCCTGATCGCCCTTGAACCCTGGAGGCTCCGCCCAGTGCTGTATACAAGGTCCGAGCCCAGTACAGGGCTCCGGCTGCACCCTCAGCCGCCCGTCTCTCGGACGCGCCTCCCAGGTCTCCTAGGGCTCCATGCCCTCACCCCGCGCGGCTTGGAGAGCCATTCCGCTAATGGGCGCCTCCGGCATCGCCTCACACCAAGGCTCCCCAGCTCCTTCTCGGCTCTGCCTCTGCTTTCTCGAAGCCCTGGGGGTTCTGTAAAAACTCTCAGGATTCTTGTAACCCCGTCTATTTCTCTTGAAGCTGGCAGGCTGACAGACTCTGGTTATTCTTAGTGCTGAATTATTTATCTGCATTCCCCTCCTCACCCACACTTCAGAATTTGTAACGTGGCTCCTGGGTCCAAGCCAAGGCCCATTTTCCCCCACTTGAAATGAAGTAATTTTAAAATCTTTTGTCTTTAATTTTTTATCACCCAAACCATGCCTGTGGTAATTAAGCTTGGCACGGGGTCGGAGCCTGGCAGGTCGCCAAGCTGATGCCAGGGAGCCCCCTGGCCTCCAGCCCCCCGCCCCTGCTCTGATGACAGGAAACCAACAGCCATGGAGGGCAGGGGTGGGAGGAGTCCCCCAGCCCCCCCGCCCAAGTCCCATTGGATACATAATTCAGGGCAAAGCCCAGCCCGCCACACTCGGGGCCTCCGTCCCACCAGGAAAGTGCGTCCAGCAGCTGGAGGACTCAGGTGGGCGTCCACACTGCCCCGGCTCCCTGCTCCCAAGGTGGCGGGAGGAGGCTGAGGGCCTGACCCAGGGCAGAAGCTGACGACGTGCTCCAGGTGTCCTCACCGGCACACGGCACGTCCCCCGGGCGGGTGACCGCCCCTGCGGGCGGGCGGAGCGGGCACATCACCGCGTACCACGGAGAGGAGAACCTCCGGTCGGGTCGGAGCCCTCGGCCTCAGACTTGACTGAGCTGCCTCGGGCTGCCCACCAGGGCCCTCTTGTGGCTGCCGTGGCCAGAAGTGAGGGTCTCTGTCCCTCAGACTTGGGGCCAGGCCTGGGCCCACCCCTCCTGTCCCTGCCTGCTACTTTGTCCCTTCCTGTGAGTCTCCCAGGTAACGACCTTCAGCCTTCTGAAGGGACCCAAGGGGACACACCAGTGCCCCCCATGGCCCCACCTCCCGCGGGGCCCAGCTGCCACTGGAATATAAATGCCAAACGCGGTGGACCCGGCGCATCGGCCCCTTCCTGGGCGGCTGCTCTGCCCGGCGTTGTGCGGCCTCGGTGCCCCCAAAAGCTTTGTGCACGCGGCAGCACCAGCTGTGGAAACAGGGGCGAGCTTGTGAGGCTCGGCTCCAGCGTCCATCCACAGGCGTGTTTGGGTGTAGACGGGAAGGCAGAGAGCTGTCCAGCGGGGGCTGTGCACGCTGCGCTCGGAAGGCAGGGGTGGGGCCTCCAAGGACAGGGTGGTTGTGGCTGGGCCCACGCGGGGCCGTCCTCGGGGCTGCAGTCTTCCAGGGGTTTCCTCCTCTTCTCCCTGCAGGCCTGACGGGGCGGCCACGACCGAGCCGGCGGCAGGAGCCTTCCCAGGTAGGTGGGCAAGAGGAGGACTCAGTCGAACGGGCCAAGGCCACCGGTCACCCCACAATCTGCATGTATCATAGTTGTGGACCCTTTGGAAAAGCCCCCTTCCCCTGAACGCACCCCTAAATTCAACACTGACCGTGGCTTGGGCAGCTCCCAGCCTGGCCAGCCCCCACGCTACCCCGGACACCCCCAGAGGCACCAGAGGTGGAGGGGACATGGATGGGCCCAGGGCCGCCACAAGACCCTCTCCAGCCTCTGTCCCTTCAGAGGGCTGCGGGCACAGGTCAGGGTATGGTGAGGTGGCTTGCCCATCCCCATCCTGGGTGCCCCTCTGTCCCCATGGGCAAAGTGAACATCCCTGGTTCCTTGTGTCCAGGGTCCTGACTGGAAGGCTGGCAGGCCTCCAGGTCTGGGCCCCCTCTGACCCCACGTGTATTTGGGAGTGTTGGCAGGGCCCGTGGCCCCTGAGCCCACCTTGTGCAGGAGGAGGGCTGGGTCCTGGGCAGCGCCCCCCACGTCCCCCTTTGGGCTGGCACTGGGAGCCCCAGCAGCAGCCACACGAGTCTACACTTCAGGCCCCTGGGACCCTCGTCCCAGCGGGAGGGGGCGAGGGTGGCCAGAGGGGACGCCCCACACTAAGTTGGGAGGGGCCGATGGGGGATTGGCTGGAGGAGGGCCAGGCCCTGAGGAGCAGCAACTTCCAGACCGCGAGGGGCAAAGCCAGCGGGTGGCCAGGTCCCTGAGATGTGGGCAGCGCCGTCTCTGTGGGGACGCCGGGCACCGGGCCCGCGGCCAGACCGTGTGGGCCGGGCCTTGGGTGGCCACCAGCCAGACCCTCTCCCGGCCTCTGGGAGAAGAGCGTCGGGAGCGAGGTCAGACGAGGGCTGGGCTGGGTTCTGCGGCCACTGCCCACTGCGCCCTGCTCCCCAGCCGGCGCCACAGGCTGGGGAGCTGTGTTCCTGGGAACACCTAGAAACCCGTGCTGCTTGGAAACACTGTGGCGTTGCCATGCACGGCGTCTCCTCCAGGCCGACCGGGGGGCCTGGTGCCCCGGGCTGCGGAATGTGGGCCCCCTCCCAGGCCCCCCGAGCTGCTGAAGGAACTGACTCAGAGCCCAGCAAATTCCTGCCGCCGAGGCCCTTTCTCATCCTGCCCCAGGAACACGCGGTGTCCGCAGGGCGCAGCGGGGAGAGGGCCTGCTTTCCAGACCGGGGCGCTGGAATGTTCTCTCTGACGGTGTGAGCCGACTCCTGCGCCCCATCTCAGCTGCGGCCGCATTCCTGGTGTGAGCCCGGGCCAGCCCAGCGAGCTTTTTCCACGCTCCGGTGCCAGCCCCCTTGGGCTCGGGGGAGGGGAGAGGACGGTTTCTATGGCAACCGCACTTTCTGTTATTTCTTATTTTCTTTTTTATGGTTTCTCCAACTTTGAAGCTCTGCAGACAGTTTACAGACTGCAAGAGGGAAAGTGCTTCTCCTTCTTCCGAGCGCACCGGAGGGCGGCCCTCCTGCCCTAGGCCACAGCCGGCCAGGCGGCCACGTTTTCGGAAGCTTCATTGTTTAAAAAAACATTTTAGAGGAAACGAATTCTCTTTCTCCTAAAAAGATAGGGAATATTTTCAAAAGAATCCTTGCACTCAGCCGTGCAGCCCCGTCAGCGGTGAGGGGCTCTCCGCGCCCCCGGGTCCCGGGGTCACCGGCCGAGGAGAAGGCCTGGAGCCCCCATCGGGGCACTGAGGCAGGGTCCCAGCGTCCCAGGCAGGGTGTGTGGGTGGACAGAAACCGAGGCCGGAGAGAGGCAGGGGCAGTAGCCTGGGCAGCCAGGGGGCCCTGGGGGCCACGTCTGAGCGCCTGTCTTTTGCAGGGGAGTATGTCGTCATGATCCGCGATGTGACCGACCCTCCCTTCCTGGGCCACACGCTGCCCACCGCCTTCAAACACCTTCGGGTCTTGGGGAAGGGGACGGACCAGCAGCCCCACGTCCCTGGAGAAGGCCCCGAACCCCCGAGCTAGGGGAACCACCCCCATGCTCCTGACAGCCACCAGTATGCCCCTCGGGAGACCGTCCTCACTTGGAATGGAGAGAAGCCCCCTCTGCTCTGAGGAGCACCTTCCTGCACTTCCGCGGTGGGACTGAGTGCGGGCTGGAGGGCCCCCCTCACGCATCCCATGGCTTCAATAAAACGCTCAACACCGACTCCCGAGAGGCGCCTGACCCTGACAGCAAGCCCCTTCCCACACAGCCAGGCCCCCTTCTGGCTGGCACCTCCAGTCCCCAGGGGGAGCCCAGGCCAGGCTGGGGAGGGGGCGGTCCTGTCCCACCCAGCTCCCCAAAGAGTCTGGCAGTGAAGCCAGCCCTACTGTCCCCTCCGAGCCAGCACTGCCTCCCGCCCATGATCCCAGCCTTGGAGGGTGGCTCAGCACCCCTCCTCACAGGCAGCCCGGGGACATGGGAACCCGCTGCCAAATGAGAAATCAAGAGGCAGCAGCAGGTGATTGGTTTTGCGGAAACGAGCTTCGTGTCTGGGGGACACTTCTTGGATTTTACAGCTGCCTCTGAAACCCACCCAGGGCCTGGGAGCGGGGAGACTTGGGGAGGCTGTGGCAGGCTGACAGGGAAGGGCGGGTGGCGGGGCCTCCTTCGGCCTCCACTGAGCAGGCCAGAGCCAGGATCCAAGGCCTCCGCCCGGCTCCAGCTTCCATGGCCCCTGGGGCTCAGCCTGTGCCCACCCTGCATTGGCTGGAGCTAGGCTGGGCCCTCGCTCGAAGCCCACCACTCTTCTCCGTCATTCTCCGAGGAATGAGGAACGGGGCGGGGAGCACCCAGCCCCCAGCCACGAGAAGCACACTGCTGCTTCCCAACCCGGGAACCCTACAGACCCCGCACCCCTCCGTCCAGCACCCACTTCCCTCCTATACTTGCATCTGCACCCTGCCCCCCACCCTCCAGGATGGGGCCCCCCACCCCGCCCTCGGGGCACCACACACTGTCCCCACACCCACACAGCAGCTGCTCCCTCAGCTCCCTGACGGCCCCGCGCTGGGGCACCCCCCACCCCCCCACCCTGCAATCTTCGTTGTTCAGGCAAATGTTTGGCTTCCGCCTCTGCTTCGCTCCTGCCCTGTGGTCCATGGCAAGTCTTGTCCATCCTGCTTCAAAGTGCATCCCCAGCCCGACTCCATCCACCCACACCCTGCAGCTTCTGCACACAGCAGTTCTGTCAGGGCTCATCCCCCAAGTCTGTGCCAGGACCTCCAGGCTGACCAGAGCTGGTCTCACGCTCACTGCCCTCACCTCCTGCTGCTCCCCCTGGCTCTCGGCATTCCACTCACACTGGCCCCTACAGCTCCTCCGTCCTGCCAGGCATGTTTCTGCCTCAGGGCCTTTGCATATGCTCTTCACTCTGCCTACACTGCTCGTCTCCCAGATGCCACCTTCTCATGAGGCCTTCCTTGGCCACCAGCTCTGAAGCCTCACCCCACCTCCAGCAAACACTTCCTGCTCCCTCCCCAGCTCATGTCCTTTGCACAGATGCACTTCACTTGTCTGGTTTGCAACCTCCAAAGGGAGGCATTTGGTCAGTTTTGTTCACTTGTATAACCTCAGCATCTAGCACAGTGCGTGACCCTTAGGAGGCCCTTGGCAAATAATTGTTGAATGAATGGGTGAACGTGGAGCACCTACTCTGTGCCAGGCAGAATGGGAGGCACTGGAGACAAATTGGGCAGAGGAGGTGTGCAGGGAGATGGGTAGTGGAATAACTGGAAGGAGGGCTAGGTGGATGGATGGATGGATGGACGGATGGACAGATGGACAGACAGTGGATGGGGGGATGGGTGGACGGATGGTTGGATGGATGGACAGACGGGTGGTTGGGTAGATGGTTGGATGGGTGGATGGGTGGATGGATGGATGGATGGATGGATGGATGGATGGATGGACAGATGGGTGGTTGGGTAGATGGTTGGATGGGTGGATGGATGGATGGACAGTGGATGGGTGAATGGATGGACAGATGGATGGTTGGGTAGATGGACAGATGGATGGTTGGGTGGATGGTTGGATGGGTGGATGGACAAATGGACGGTTGGGTGGATGAATGGATGGGAGTGTGGATAAACGGAGGGATGAGTACATGCATGGACAGACAGATAGACGGATGGGTGGTCCGGTGGGAGCGTGGTGGGGGATGGATGTAATTACGGATGGATGGAGCAGAGGTTCGTTTGTCGTTAGGTGGTAGGCTCACATGGAATAGTTGTGCTCTTACTAAAGGCAAGAAGTGGCAGAGGAGGAAAGGATCCCTACATCAAAACCAACCCAAAGCCAGAGAGCCTTTCTCATCACTCCCCTGGCAGCCGCCCCCTCCCTTTGCCCTTCCTGCTCTTCCCTCGTTGGTCTCCCATCCAGTTTTGCCTCAACAGCACTGAACCAGTTCATGGCTGGCAGACTGGTCATCCCAGTTGGTCCTCCCCCCTGCTCAGTCCCGGCCTCCAGAGCTGGTGGAGCTGACGCTAGAGAGCCAGCTTTGACCACAGCGGCAGGCCACGCGGAGACACGGGAGCCAGCAAGGGAAAGAGGCTTCCGAACCTCCATGACTGGGGAATTGAGGTAATTCTGAGCCTGACGTGTGGGAAGCAAGCTGCATCCGCCAGCCTTCTGGTTACAAGAGCTCAGGTGGCCATAGATGCTGCCGGCCTGGCTCAGCCGGGCTTCTGCCTCTGACTGGCCCTTAGCAAGGGACAGACTGCCGGTGTCCCCAGCAGTGAGTCCCCAGAAAGGTTCCATTCCCGGGACCCACAGACTCCTGGGTCAGAGTGCCTGGGCCCTAGGGGCTGCGCCCTGCCCAAAGTGCAAGGAGGCAGATGGGGGCTGCACCCACACGTGTCCGCGTCAACATGGGGGCCGAGCCCCGCGTGGACAACCAGGGGTCAGCAGGGCCACACACTCCAGAGTCCCCCAGCTTTGTCTGAGCTTCACCATCCGCCGGGGTCTGCCCCTGAGGCTCGGCAACTTGCTCTGAGGCTCCTTCCTCTCTTCTAGATGAAGCCACACTTCTGTCAAAAAAACAATGAAAATGATGTTTGAGTTTAGGAAGAAAAATGTGCTGGGCAGAGAAGACACTGCTGTGTTTCCCAGCTTGTCCGGGGGTCCTTCGGTATTTCTTTCCAAATCAGCACCGCAGGCTTCGGTCACAAAACCCAGGACGCAAGTTCAGAGTCCGCCCCCTTAGCAGACCGAGGCCCCCGGAGCCCTGGACATGGGCAGAGACGGGGAGTCTGTCCCCTCGGCCCCTTCGCAGACATGGAGCGAAGCCAGCTCTGCAGGCCTGCAGATACACGGCCCGTGAAACCTGCTACTTTCCGGCCGTCCGAGCAAACCCGCGAGCAGGCTCTCCCCACCGCCGCCCCCCACCGGCTTCCGGGCGGGGCAGGGGCCACTCAGCGAGGCCTGGGGAGAGCTCAGCCCCCACGGACCCGTGTTTGGGCCGGAAGGGGTTCCCCGGCCCATCCCACTGTCCCCCCACCTCCCGCCCGCCGGGACGCCTGGCTGAGGGCACCTCTGAACCAGTGCCTACCAGCCCTTCCCGGGGCTTTGCCCTGGGACTGGCGGGCACGTCTGCCAACGGCGCGGCCATGCTGGGTGGACACCAGGGGCAGCTGCTCTCACCCTGACCTGACCCCTGTCCTCGCACCGTGTCCCACAGACAAATCCACAAGAAATGTGAATTCTCAAGATACAAGAGGGAGGGTCCGCAGAGGCCTGGCCGCAGACACTGATCTGGCCGTCAGATCCGCCAGCGGCCGGGCGGGGCGGGGGAGACGCACTGTGGCCTGGGCCCTCTGGGGCAGCACGGCGCCCGTGGCGACCTGTCCTGGCGTAGGGCAGCCGGGTGGGGGGCTGGGGAGCGCCCCCCGAGTCAGGGCAGGGCCGCATCGGTGCTGTCCCAGCGGGCTAGGAGGCTGGGGGGCGGGGGGTTATGCGCAGCGTCCTGACCGAGGGGCCATCTGACAGCCAGCATAGACAGCCTCCTCAGGCCCTCCCCAGAGACCCAAGGGCCTTCTCCTTCCAGGACGGCAGGCTTCTCCCGGGTCTCGCTGGGACCGGCAGGCAGGCAGGGGCTGGTAGAGGGGGTGGCGGGAGGCGGCCCCGACATGCCTTACACTCCAAGAAGCGACTCAGCCCCCAGGAGGCTTGGGGAGGAGGCTCTGGTCCCAGCAGTATCTAGTGTGCAACCGAAAGCCGCCTCTCCTGGCCAGTCTCTCCGCAGTAGTCTTCCCGCCTGCCGGGCACTTGCTCAGGGGATGTTGGCAGGGTGCCAACCCCACACTGAGCACCTGGCCAAGCTCAGCCTCAAAGAGAACATATTCGTTCTTCATGAGGAGTTCTCCAGCCAGAGTCCAGAGAGCTCAGAGATCGGGGAGACAGCTCAGAGACTGGGGAGACAGAGAGCTCAGATGCCCGTCTCTCTGCGTGGCCCACCTCCCAGCAGAGCCTTGGCAAGTGCGACGTCTCAGACCACCCCTCACCTGGCGTCCGGCACAGACAGCTCGCCCAGCTTCCTCTCCCGCCGGCCGGCCGGTCACCCAGGACGCTCCTGGGGGAGGCCTCCCCGCCACAAAGCCTGGGCAGGCCGCCCGGTCTCGGTGCCAGGAGGGTGGCAAGGCCAAGTGTGGAGCCCCTCCTCCCGGGCAGGGCTTCCTGAGGGGTTCCTGTGCGGCCTGGCTCAGTCTGCCAGCCCCCTGCCTGCCCCAGGTGGCCCCCAGCACCCTGGGGTTCCTCAGCCCTGGGCCTGCTTCAGCAAGACCATGGCAGGGCGGGCAGCCCTCAGCGCTGGCAACGATCACAGCTGCATGGGGCCCCGTCCCCTTCCTGCCCTGTCCCCTCAAGGCAGGGCACAGCCACTGAGAGCCAGCCCACAGCTTCTCTGACGGAGCGGGCACAGGACACCTTAGGAGTCAGATGGGGGGGCCTGAGCAGGTGAGGAGGAGCTGCCCTGGGTCCCTTGCCCATCAGGTAACCTGGGGGCCCCACAGTCTCAGGCCGGGGACTGCTGTGGCCCCCCCGCAAGCCTAGGGGGTGAGGGGGAGGAAGTGGGCCAGGAAGCAACCCGCGCTGGCCGAGGCTGCCCCAGCCCGGGCTCCTCTCGGCACGAGGCCCTGGGTGTCGAGGAGCAGGCAGGCCGTCCCACTGCCATGGCCACGGGCGTTTTCCGATGGAGACTATAAATAGGGCTGTCATCGGCCGGCTGGCCGGGCAGCCGGACAGCCTGACAGAGCCTGCCAGATGTGCTGGGCTCAGCCTCCAGGCCAGCCCTCCCCACCCCATGTGACCCCCAGATGGTGACACTCCCCAAAACTCTAGATACTGCTCCTCCTGGTAACTCTGCCCAGGGGTTCAGAGAACTGCCAGCCGCCCCCCAGTCCTGCACCCTGGACAACCAGAGGCAGGAGGAACCAGGACAAAGTGCCCCCCACAAGTGCCCAGCAGGGGGGACCCCAGTCTGTGGGGCCTTCCTCCTGGGCGGCCTGGGGAAGGGCACGCGAGGGGTGATACCAACTCCCCCAAGCCTTCAAACCCTGCTTGGCCCTGCCTGCAACCCAGGTGCTGGCCACAGGCCACGGAAGCCACAGGAGCCTCTGCACAGGCTAAGGTCAGGGTGGGGCCGGCCTTCCAGGGGTCCCTCATTCCCTCTGCAAATCCTTAGTGAGCCCCCCTCTCAAAGAGCAACGCCCCCCCGGCCCAGGAAGGAGGGCAAAGGTGGAGCAGAAATGGAGATGAGAGGGCCTTTGGATGGATGCCCGGGGTAGGGTTGGGGGCACATGTGGGCTACGGATCAGCTCCCGACCAGGGGGTTCACTGAAGTCCGAATGAAGGGGTGGTGGGAACATGAGGCCAGGTGTGGGGGGCTGGGCCTGCTCTGCGCTATAGCACAGAAGGGAGGAGGGAGAAGCCCGAGCAGCTGGGGGTGGGGGCTAGGCCTGGAGGTGGACTGGGGGGTTAGGTAAGTGGGGTCCCAACTGGGGCGGCAGCTTGGGGGAGAAGCAGGATGTGTGGATAGGGGGTCAACATCCTGGTGACAGTGAGTGCCCGCCGCAGGGGGGGCCAGTTCTAGAGGAGAAAGGGAGAGGCAGGAGAGGCCCACAGGTCACCATGTGGCTTTCCATGGGTGTTGGGGTCTCCAGTGGCCACACCTGCCAAGGCCGGCACCCCACTCCCCAGCCAGGGCCCTGACGGTGTCCCCAGGACTCGGGCCAAGCCACCGGGGCGGGGGCGGGAGGCGGGTAAACGGGGCCCTGGACGTGCGTCCCCCTGCAGTGACTCAGAGCCTCGATGTGGACCAGTGCGGGGGGGACAGGGCCCGGGGCCTCTGCGGAGCCCCGGGAAGGCGCAGAGATCTGGCGGCAGGGGCGCTTTTCCACCAGCGGGCAGGCGCCTCCCCGGTGCAGGGCGGAGGAAGGGGGTTGGCGCTTGAAGGAGCCGGTCTCCCTCGGGCTCCGGCACCACCGGGACGCGGACCCCAGGCGCGCTCCGGCCCCGTCCCGGCCGCGGCTGCAGTTCCGGCCTCCGCCGCCGGGGGCCGCCGGTCAGCGCCGCCTCCCGACACGTAGACACGTCCGCGTCCCGCCCGCCGGGGCTCGGCTCGGCGCGGGATCCCCCCAGCTCCAGACCCTCTCCCCCGCACCCCACCCCCAAGCAGGGACCGGAAGGGTTAACCGCGCCCGGGACGCAGGCTGGGGGGGAGAGGGGGCACTTCCTGCGCCCGCCTTCCCCCGCCCCCGGACCCCGCGCACGCGCCCGGGCTCGGGGAACCCCAGCGCCCTCCGCGCCCCCCGGCGGCCGGGACCCGGGGCCGCCCCTCGCGGGGGCGGGGGGAGGGGCAGCCCACCGTCGGCGCGCGAGGCTGCGGGTGGAATTCGGACACGACGCCCGGCGGGGAGTGGGGGAAGTGAAACCGGGCGGCGGGGCAGCCCCGGGGGGGGCATCGAGTCCGGTTCCTGCCAGACGCGTAATAGGAAACTGAGGCCGCGGGGCGGGGGGCGCACCCCCTCCTCCGTCTCGGCCCTCGTCCCCCGCACCAGACCCCAGAGGGCGACTCCGCGGAAGGAAGCGGGGACAGGCCGGCCTGCCCGCCCCCCCCAGGGGCGCGCCCTCGCGCTGACTCAGCCGCGGGCGACGCCCCCCACCCCCCCGCCGGGCACTGCGGCCCCCAGAGTCCGCGGCCTGGACCCCGGACCCGGAGCCCAGATCCGTGTGGGCGGCCGCAGCCGGCTTTAGGCTCACCCCAGAAGGGCTTGCCAGGGGCCCCCGCGCCCCGGAGGGCACACCCGGCCTCCCTGGCCCGGGGGCGGGCAGGGGGACGGCGCGGCCGCCGCCCTGCCCACCCCTCCCCAGGCGGGCTTCCGGCCCGGCCGGAAGGAGCAGGAATTTGGAATGTTTTGGAACCAGTGTTCTAATTCCCGGGAGGATTCTCAGCCCCTGCCCTTCCCCCTGGGGCAGGGGCGGGGAGGGGGGCGGTTGCGGGAGAGGAGCCTCATCTGCATCTGAGTGGGAGGGGTGGTCAACCCGGGCTGGGGGCAGGAGCCGGCACCCCTGCTCGCAGCCAACTCCAAACATGGGGGTGCAGGAGGGTGGGTGGCCTGCATCCCCACAAGGGTGCTTAGGGGGAGGCTAGACCCGAGGTGGCCACGCCTCGGCGGAGGAGCCCTGACCTGGGCCCGTCCCAGCTGACGGCTGCCTTCCTGCCTGGGGAAGCAGGTGTCCAGGGAAGGCAGATGGCCCGCCAGTGACACCAGGCTGGCCACACCCGCTGCAGCCCTCCTCGGGTCCCAGGGCCTCTGGACAAAACAAAACTCCTTCCCCGCCCCTCCCCAGACCTTGGCCAGTAGTCTCCATAGACCCCCAGCGCCTTTGCTGGGACTGTTTTTTTCTTAGAAACAGGAAATCGGGGGTGTGGGCCACACCTCCCCTGGGTCAAGGCCCCACCAGGGGCAAGGGAGAGGAGCTGGACCCCAGGGGAACTCACCACCCTGCCCCACGCCTGCAGCCCCCAGTGCCCGAGGGAAGCCCTGGTGCCGGAGCAGAGAAGGCAAGGAGGGTCCAGGATACCTACGTCTACCTGGGTGGGGCTGAAATGGGGTGCGGGCGGGTTGGAGGAAAGTGGAGGGAGGGCAGAGGTGGGGGACAGGGAGGGGGCCTGGTGGGCACCTTGTCACTTGCCGGCTTATGTGCAAGTCAGCCTGGCTTTCCCATGCACACAAGCGTGCAGACACCACAGCCATGCCCATGGCCCACCTGGGTTGCAGAGGGGACCTGGACACTGCCCTCCCTCTCTACCCTGTGTGCTGGGCCCTCTCTTGCCTTCTCCTCTCTCCCACCCCTGCCTGGGCCTCGAGCTAGACTCAGGTGTCCTCTGGTGGGGGCCAAGCCCTGACGTCAGGCTCCATCCTTCACAAGGTGCCTGTCCCTGGAGGTTTCCAGAACAAGCTTCTGTGGCAGGAGGAGTGACCTGGGCAAGAGCTTGGGCCAAGCTTCCTGCCAGGAAGGGCTCCTGGGCCAGGCTTGGAGCAGGAAGGCCCGACCCTGCCTGGCACAGGATGCTCCAAAGACAAGCCAGGCCGCTCCACCTGCCTGTCCGTACCACCCCCCACAGAGGGGCCACCTGCTCCAGGGCTGGGAGCCCCAGCATCCGCGGCCCCCAGCCCCTGGCATGGGTCTGGGCACAGATGGCCGCGCATGTGAGGCCTACAAGGCTCACGTCATCGCTGTGTGTGGGGAGGGGGTGGGGGGGTGGGCAGGCAGGCATCCAGGCCCCCAAATTTCTCCCCCCACCCATGCCAGGGCTGCCTAGCAGTGGGCAGGGCACACAGGAGGGCACAGAGCACAGTGGGTTTCTGTGGGGAGGGTCAGGGTCCCCCTCCAAGGCCCTGCTTTTACATCCGGCTGGGGTCAGCACACCCTTTCCTGAGGGCACACACTGTCCTGCGGGACTCTCCTGCCCATCTTCCCTACAGGACCCCTGCCTTCCTGCAGGCGGTGGTCACCCAGAGTGTGCTGGGCCACTGGCCAGCAGAGTGTGGGTGTGGGGCCTTGGGAATCTTGTGAGCCCTCCAGCCTGTCCCTGCCTGGCCGGTGAGAAGGGGGTGACCTACCACAGGACAGGTGGAGAGGGAGAGGGAAAGGGGTGTCAGTGGGGAGCAGAGGCAGGTCAGGCTCCAGGCTGGGTGAGCCAGGGAGGGGGCTGCTGGCTGCAGCTGGGGGTGTGGGTGGGGTGGAGGCTGGGGACCATACTGAACGCCAGGGACTGACCCCACAGTCCTCCCCGGGGGCCCAGGGGAAGATGGGCCGTACCAGCTGTTACTGTAAATGGGCAGGCGGCTTCCTCTTTCCATGGAGGGTGCGCCTGGCATCCGCCTCCCCAGATAAGGGTGAGAGTTCTTGGCCTGCGGTCAGCCCCCCTGACCACAGGGTGCTGGGTGGGGCCTGGGGGGCCAGACTGTGGCTCTGGGGTCAACAGACTGGAGGAGGGGTGGAGATCCCAAGACAGAGACGGGCAGGCACCGCTGAGTGCACAGGGGACCCGGGTGGGGCCCTGGCTGCTGGTGACAGAGGCAGAAGTGAAAGCTGGGGGTGGGGGGGGTCACAGGGCAGGCCCAGAAACCTGGGACCTGAGTAGGCACCCGGGAGCACCCCCTCTACCCCGGGCTCACCGCATCCCTGGGGCCTTGGGCGGTTTGGAAAGCAGCACCATGCGGGGAGGGCCCCAGAGCTGCCGGCACAGGGACCCTGGCTTAGGCCAGGGCTCTGGGTAAGGGAGGCCAAGCAGCAGGACAGCCTCATGGGCCCCTGAAGAGAGCCTGGCCAGCATGCCAGTGGTGTGGACGGTCCTGAGCCAGGGGACCCAGAGGTGGGGCGAAGAGGCAGGGTGTGGCCAGGAATACTGGGAAGGGGGCTCTGACACCAGGCAGCTTCTGTCCTGTCTGCCCTGCATCAGGGTGTCCAGGGCCCTTTAAAGACAGATTTGAGAGAGAGAGAGAGCACGCAGAGGGAGGGGGAGAGCGAGTCTCAAGCAGAGCCCCCACTGAGCACGGAGCCAGGACAGACAGATGGACGCGGGTCTCCGTCCCCCTACCCACGAGCCAAAATCACAAGTCGGACACTTAACAGACTGAGCCACCCGGGTGCCCCAACCCAGGGCCCTTTAAAGTTAAATTTACACCCGAGAGTGAACCCAAAAGTGGAGCCCCGGCCCCCTGGAGGTGCTGGCCAGCATCCCGCGCTTCTGAGTCGGCCGCCAGCTCAGCGCCAAGGCCCCCCCGGGGCCGAGCCCCACGTTGGCCACACAGTGCACCCACGGCCTGTACCGGCCCTGCCCCCTGGGGAAGCCCTCCTTCCCCGGCCAGCATGGGCCTCCTGCCCTCCTCCAGGACTGCCTCTCCCCTCCTGCCTCCCACCCTCATTCCTCCCACATTCGGGGCCTGGAGTGGCAGGCAGACCTTCACAGTGGAGCTGGGGTGGAGGCCGGGAGGCCGAGAGCCCGCGGGTCCCGAGCAGCGGCAGCAGGAGATGCTCTGGGGAAGGACGAGGCCTGGCAGGCCCTGGGGAGGGGACATCAGTGACGGCATCGATGCCCCATGGGGATGGCAGGTCTGCACAAGTCTGCAAGGTCACGCGAGGTCCTGCTGCCCATCCAGGTGGGCCTGGTCGTGGGGCCGAGAAAGGGGCAAGTGTTTGGCCCCGGGCACAGGTAGGGCCTTGGCTGCAGCCCTCGGCTCACACCCATGGCTGCAGGGGTGCCCTGGGACCCCCAGCAGGCCACAGTGGACAACTGTCCACTTAGGAGATCCCAGAAGACAGCAAGGGGCAGCCCTCCCAACAGAGTGCTGGACAGCGCCCTGGACATTGGGCAGAGGTGGTAATAGGCGGCCCACACCCCAGGTGTCCAGCCCTACCCAGGAAGGGGGCACTCGGATTCTGGCCAATGGTCCCACAGCTCCCTGGGAGACCAGCCCCGAGAGGAACAGGGAGCCAGGCCCAGGTGACACCCAGGTGATGGAAGGGGCAGTGGTGGAGGGGGCTGGGCTCTGCTCTTGGGGTCTGAGTCCCACTGCGGTAAGCTTGTCATCCATGCCTCCAAGCCCAGCACCCCAGGCAGGGCCCCAGGGCCTGATAAGCAGCAGGAGGGGACAGAGGTAGGGGCTGTGGTTTCCGGCCCGGCTTATAAACCGTCTGCCTTCCCTCCTCTTCCCTTCCCTCCAACTCAGCCCCTGTGTTGAACCCTAGGTGGCAGCCCACAAGTGGCTGGGATCTTGGCCTCGGGGAGCCCATGAATGACAGGCAGAGGCGAGGGTGGGCATGGAGGCTCTTCCTCCTGGTCCCCACTGTTCCCGCTCCAGGCCTGACCTGGGCAGGAGCCTGGAGCCCAGGTAGAGTGGGTTTTTCCAGGCTGCCTGGGTGGGGTGGTCCATACCCCAGCCAAGCCTGCACCCCTCCCCGGGGGGCTCCTGAGGACTGCTGGGGCTGCGTGTGCAGCCGGGGGCTGGACATTGGGTTTCCCACCGCCCGGCTCTCCAAATGACCTCCACGTGACCTTGGAGGGACGGCTGTGGAGCTAGCTGGGAGGCGGGACACGGGCAGGGACGGGCAGCTGGGAGAGGCGGCACCCCAGGGCCCGGCACCGTGGCATCGCCATGCTGCTCCCTCAGGATGGCACGCTGGGGCCCAGGGCCCCTGCACCACCTGAGGGGAGCTGGCCATCTACCCCGGGGGACAGGTCTCCAGGCCCCGGGCACGGTCCCCTCCAGCTGCTACCCGTGGGCCACAGCCGGGTGGGACCTAAACAGAGAGCAGCCCAGCCAGGGCGCTGCCCACCGAAGCCCCACGTCACTCTGGGTCGATGGAGACCAAAGGTCCGCAGTCTGACAGGCAGACAGACACCCCCGTGCCCTCCCTGGGCTCAGGCCCAGATGGTGACCCGGGGGGACGGGGTGGGGGCAAGCACGCTGTCCTAGGCAATACTCTCAAAGTCCTTTATTGTACAATGTCATCTGTTTGGGGGAGGGGCGCCAAAGGACTAACGGGTACACAGCGAAGTAGATAAATATGCCAAGCTTTTTCTTTTTTCTTTTTAAATCAGGCATTTATAAACAAGAAAGCATACATTAATTACATAAAAATAGTTTTCGATAGTAGAGTAAGTCATCCTGTTGTCATTAGCAGCAGCGAAGGAGGGAACGCGGACAGCGATGCAGACGCTCCTGGCGGATGTGAAGGTAGAGCTGTGGGGTTTTTTCCTTAATTGAAAAAAAAAATGTCGCTTGTGACTCCTGACTTAAAGCAAGAACAAGACGGCCTCTCGAGCCTGGTGGACGCGGTGGGTAGGCAGGTGGGTGGGCAGGCGGGCGGGCAGGGGTGGGGAGGACGGAGCCCGGGGGTGGGGGGCGCAGGGGTGCCATGGGGGCTGGCGGAGGGTCCGTCCCCTCGGGCAGGTGAGCTGTTCTTCCTCAGTTCAAAACAACCCAGAAAACAAGACAACTACCAGGTAAGAAACGAGTTTCTGAGAAAGGAGCCACCGTATACGCGTGTGATACAACAGTGCTAAGGAACAGTATTTACAGGGGACTGTTTTTACATGGGGCTAGTTCTGTACGAAAAGCAGGATATTACGTGTGAGTTAGCTGCTCCAAAGATATGAATGTTATTGCTGTTGTTTTTCCCTTCGTTAAAAATCCTCTTTCAGCATAGAAATAATGAGTAATTAAACTGAATACACAATCATCTGGATAATGGATATTACACACAGGGAGCGTCAGCAGCCGACAAGATAGACTCTTCTCCCTTCTGCAGAGAAACTGAACCGCAGCTGCACGAACGAAAGCCAGGTCTCGGACCCCCTCGGATGGAAGCGGCCAGAACGAGCCGATTGCGCCCCCACCCCCCCAGCTTCACCCAGGGAGCTGCCCAGGAGGGCCCGAGCTGCTGGTGCCCGGGGAGCCGGGGACGGCAGGCCCCCCCCCCACCCCAGCTCTGGCGGGCCACAGGCCCCTCGGGCGGGGACGGGTGGGGATGGGAGGGGCGGGCCCGGGCGGCCACGGGCGCGTCCAGCTCTTCCCGACCTTCCGGGACGAAGCTGGCAAGTGGAGGCGTGGACCCAGCGGTCGAGATGGTGACCGGAGGCGGGCAGGGCGAGGGCGACGGGAGGCGGGGCCCCTGCACAGAACTCAAGAGAAGCTCACCGCCCTCTGGAGCCCCAAACCAAAAAGTGAACGGGTGGCCCCGGGGGGCCGGGCCGCAGGGGCCCTTTGATCTCTCCTGGCAACAGAGCACCGCAGCCCAGAAGCACGAGGGCACACTTAAAGCCTGCTCCGACGAAATCATTTAGTTTCCCTTGAAGAAATGACTGAAAAAACACAACTCGGGAAAAACAAGGCTAAACACAGCATTCTGAGTGCTGTGTAGCATGACCGGCCCCTTCCAGGACCCGGTAATAATGCCCATCGATGGGTATACATACGGCAGAGGTTTAACATTCCATGCATACAGATTTCATAACTGCAAAAAAAACAAAAGCAAAAAAAAAATCCAAACAAACGCTGCATATATATGGTGTCCCTTTTGCATTGCACTTTAGAAGGGGGGTCCAGCAGCACCTGCGCCCCTCCCCCCAGTAAACCACGGGCGAGAACCCTGCAGATGACATGGTCACCAAGCCTCTGCTGGTCGTGGCAGCGGGCGGCGCCTGCACCTGGGCCAGCAGCCTCCACCTCCGTCTGCGCTCACAGCTGCCTCGGCGTTAGAACGGGGTCAAGCGAAGAATTCTGGTAAGATCTTTCTCATGTACATAAATACCGTAATTTCAGGATGGGTAGCCGCCTCTCGTCTACTGGGAAATCATTTTTCAAGCTTGGGCATAAAAAACCTTATACAATTTGCATGAACAGTTGAGAGTAAACGAGATTATTTGGAATAAATGCAAGTAACTTATTCTGATAGTGGCAGATTCAGTCTGAAGACAGGTGTCTCGGGGGTAAAAAGACGAGTCAGGATTTGCTGTACAAGATGCTGGAAGGCACAGAACTACCCCCCGAAGTTCAGTTTTTGCATTTTCGTTTTGTGATTCCCTTGTTCAACCAAGCACCAGAGGGGGTTTCTAAACACTCGAGCACTTAGGATGTGGACTGCTCTATAAATGGGTTTGCAATATTTGAAAAGTAAAAACCTCAGTTAACTGGGGAATAAAAAGAGAAGGGAAGATTTTTGACAAAGTGCAGTTCTAAATATATGTTTAAATGAACAAACAAAAAGAAAAAAAAGTGAAGTAATGCTGTTTTGTTCCAACGCTGCAGCCTCAGTCCCGACGCGACAGGAGCGGGCCGGGGAGGGCGGCTGAGGCGGAGCAGGCCCGGCACTCACTGCGCCCCCCGGGGCTGCCTGGCGGGCAGGCGGGCAGGCGGGCGGTCAGGTGGCCCAGCTCGCCGTGCCCTCCCTGCTCTTCCCGGCGGCGGCACAGGAGGCCTGGGTCCTCGTCGCTGAAAAAATAGACTCTGGAGAAAACCCTCCCTGTCCTCTTGCGGCCACGGACGAGCTGCGATGGCTTCGCGGGGCGGGGCGACCGCACCCCGGCTCCCTTAGCAGGTCCTCGGATGGCATCACGTGTTGGTGGGGCTTTTAAAAGTTAGTCATTAAAAAAACCTGTTGATTTTTCTGAGTATCAAGTCTTCTTATTGGTTTTAAATAGCTTATAACAAAAGTGTAAATGTTAGAACGTTCCAGCAAGCAGAGGGCCGCTGCAGGCGCGGAGCCCTTAGCTCCGGCTGCGGCTGGGAACCCGGCTTGCGCATTTGAACTTGGCCAGTAGAAAATTTTGCAGTGGATTCCAAAAGTATGTGGTTCCAAACACTCGCTTGGTTATAGGCACAGTAAGACGTTGTGCTATGTGGACGTGGGGGCGGGCCCGCCGGCGCGCAGAGCCCCCCCCCAGCCCCCGCTGGCGTGGGCCGCCCGCCCGCCCGCTCCCTGCGGCGTCCGCACCTCGGCGGCAGACAGTGGGCTCCGCTAGGGCTCCAGCTCGGCCGTGCTCTCGCCGCCTGCAGCCTCGGGGCGGGGCCGCGGCCACAGCTGCTCCTGCAGCTCCTTCACCACCTTCTCCAGGTGCTCCCGGGCCTCGCGCTCCCGAAGCAGGTCGGCCCGTAGCTGCTCGCGGTCCGCTTCCGCGTGCTGCAGCTTCACCTGCAGGTCCTCGATCTGAAAGGGACGCTGGGCGTTAGCGGCCCCCGCTCCCCGGCCCGGCCCAGCCTCCTTCCAGAGAGGGAGGCAGCAAGCAGAGCCTGGGAGAGCCTCTCAGGCGGCAGCATGACCCGCGTCCAGACATGGCACGCGCCCCAAGAGCAGCGGCCTGGGGGTACCCTGTTGACCTCCTGAGGCCAGACTTTCCCTCAAGAGCCTGCTGCCCAGGCCAGGCCCTCGAAGCAGAAGCAAAGCCAGAGGAGGAGGGGCTTCGGTGCCCTCTGGCCCCTTATCCAGGACTCTGGGCCAGGCAGGACGGCTGATGGGGCTGTGCTGAGACTTTCATAACCGCACACGGTGGGTGGGCTGCAGCCCCGGCCCCAGGACAGGAGAAGCTGGGGCTGCATGGGGGCTCGTCTGCACCCCCGGGGCTGGCTCACAGCTGGCTCCTCAAGCAAAGCCACCACGGAAGGGCATGGCCAGGAGGGAAACAGTCGTGCAGAACTCCCGCACGGTGGTCCTGACTGGCCAGGGGACCGCCTCCCTGTGGAGGACGGACCCCCGAAGCCCAGGACAGTGTGCAGTGCTCAAGTCAGCCTGCTGGGCCCCCACGGTCCCCCGAGCTTGCAGTGCGTCCCGGAGCTGCCAACAGAGCACCTGCCACTTCCCGCCCAGACCTGGGACCTGCCACACAGCTAAGTCCGCAGGCGGTGTTTCGTGGCCCCGCACAGGCCTCCGTGCCCCCTCCTCCCCCCGCCAGGCCCGGGGTCCTGCCTCCCAGGTGGTGCCCCAAAGACCCGCCACGAAGTCCCCGCCCGTACCTGGGCCGAGTACTTGGCGCGCAGGCGGCCGGCCTCGCAGCCCTTGTCGCACACCCGCACCTGACGCGCCTGCTCCAGCTCCCGCTTCAGGCGCAGCCGGGACTCGTTGGCCTCTCTCATCTTCTTCTCGTTCTCGGCTCGGAGGCGCTCAATCTCCTTCCGCAGGTTGCGCTTGGCCTCCGTGGCTTCCCGCAGCTTCTCCTTCTTGGCCACACGCAGAAACTCCAGCTCCTGGGTGGGCAGGCAGCACACCCCGCAGGCCGGGGTCACCATCCAGCCCGTGCCCCCTCCAGGCTGCCCCTACCCGCCGCCTCCGCACAAGGCTGCCACCTGCCTTCCCGTTCCCACAGGGTCCCACGGCCCAGAGCTCCCCAGCCTGCAGCCTGAGGTGGTGGGGGCGCCGCGCAAGCTTCAGCCCGGCTCACAGGGCCCGCGGGACCTCCTCGAGGCAGAGCCCCGGCTCGGGCTCCCGGGCCGCCCTCCTCAGCACCTCGGCCCCCGCCCGTCCTCAGTGACGGCCGCCCCAGACGCAGACGTGCTCAGGAGGATGCACGTGTGAAATCACACCTCCACCCAGAACCAGGGAAAGGGCGTCCTGAGCGAGCGCTTGACACACACTCAGGGGAGACGTCTGAAACCCTGCAGCGCTCAGGATGGCAACAGGCTGTGCAGTGCTAGGAGCCCACATGCGAAGCCGCCAGACGCCAGCCGCAAAGGGCGAACTCAGCCAACACCGGGCAGGCCTCGGCGAGGCCGCACAGCCCCACTGTGAAGGCGCCGCCCTGCCTGACCTTGCCAACTCTGGGCCTCCCCCACCTGGGAGGAAAGGTGGCGTGGAGGACGCCACAGCCCGAGGACCTGGGGGCTGGCCCTGCGGCGTGCCCCCTCCTGAGGTGGGAGGCGGATGCAGGCGGGGCCCAGACACCCTCAGGCCTCTCGCCCCCTCTTCGAAAGGAAGCAGTCACTTCTGTGGAATCAGCTAGAAGCCAGTGTGCACGCACAGGCCGTGAGCTTGTCCTGGAGCCACCTGGTCCGGCCTGCACACTCGCCGCACAGCACCTGCCCGCTGCACCTCAGACAACCCCACGTGCGGGAAAGGGACCCTCAGAGCCGCGTCCTGCACACACCAGGCCATGCTGGTGCGGGCACGCCAAGGACCCACAACCGGCCCGGGCTCCCCGCTGAGAGCAGCCCAGCCTCCGCTGCCCCCAGACGGACAGGCCAGCCCCGCGAGGGCCCGAGCCGGGGGCAGGGCGCGTCAAGCAGGGAGAGCCAGGGCGGGGGCGGGGGCGGGGGCGGGGGCGGGGGCGGGGGGGGGGGGCGTGGCGGCCTCACCTGGTGGAGGCTGCGCTTGGCCTGCAGCGCGGCGCTCAGCTTCTCCTCCTGCTTCACGCGCATCTTCACCACCTCGTGCAGGAACTTCTCTTTGGCTTCCTTGGTGTCCAGGCCGCCCTCCAGGGCCTGCCGCAGATGCTCCAACTCGGCCTCCAGGCCGCCGCTCGTGGTGTCGGCAGGGGCCGCAGCCTCGGGGGCGGCGGGCGCGGCGGGCGGGGCGTGCACACTGGGGGAGCTCAGGTCCTTGGCGGAGCTGGATGAGGTAAGGGATGGGGAGGAGAGCGAGGACAGGGAGGAGGTGACTGCGGAAACACAGACGGAAGTGGAGGTCACCAGGGTGCTCAGCACACCACCGTGCAGCACTGTGCCAGGGGCAGGCAAGGACCCCGACTCACACGTACAGTCCTCCCTGCTCTCCACTTCCACCTCAGCCTCCGAGTCCTTGTCATCCTCTGGGGCGGCCACGGGCACTGGCGTCTCCGGGGCTCCGGGGGT
>NC_138372.1:998643-1066804 GCF_054177405.1 Leptonychotes weddellii | reverse complement strand
GGGGGCCACAGGCGTCTGCCCCTCCCCCCCCAAGTCCCCCTCCCACCGTGGCCAGCACGTGAAGGCTCCTCGGGGGACCTGCCCCCTGGAAAGTGTGAAGGAGGAGATGCAAGCCAGCAGCTGCGGGGTAGCTGGCCGCACCTGACACCGTCTAAAGGACCACAGCACTGTGGTAACTGTGGCTGGCCTCCCCGGCTGCTCCCTTGGCCATGCGGCCCCACAGCTCTGGGCACTTCATCCCGCCCACGTGGAGCCTGCCTCACTGTGCACTCAGGCCACCGAAGGAGCGCCCCACGGACTGGGGGAGGCCCGTCCTGAGACACGCAGAGCGACAGCCTCTCTTGGATCGTGTCCACTTTGAGAGACTCCAGGCAACCCCGTAAAGGAAAGGTCTCACCCAGCAGATGACTACAGACACCTGGGGGCAGAACCCAACCCCGGCCCCACGTCCCTAGGCCTGTGATGACCACCGGCCGCCAGCATGGCAGGCACCCACCTGTCTCGAATCAGGGCCGGGAGGTGCGGGGAGAGCTCTTTGTCACTCGTGGACACCGCAGGGGACCAGGGTCGGAAAGCGGAGAGGCGCTGGCGAGGGTGAACGCAGCCAAGGCTCTGCGGGAAGAGAGGCGCGGGTGTGAGAGGCTGGGGTGTGGAGCCTCAGTGACGGCCGCCCCACCCCGCAGACGTGCTCAGGTGAACGTGCTCAGCCCACCCCCGCCCCGCCACTCCCCGCACAACCTTGCTGGAGCTGGCCAGGGTCCGCAGCCAGCCAGACTGTTTGTCCTTCTCAGAAGACGTAGGGAGTTGGGAGGGGGCGTCATCTGTTTTCCGGATGGAGGCCGGGGGCTCGGAGGAGACCTGTGAGAAACACAAAAGTTGTTGCTGGCGCCTCCGGAGATATCCGCGCTCTGGGCAAGGTCTCCAGCCAGCAGACCCGACTGTGCACGAGGTGCGTACAGTGCGCACAGACCCTGACCCCAGGGCAGGACAAGCCACTTCCCTGAGCGCTCCGTGGGGCTGCCATGCCGGGACCTCACCCCACCGCTGCAGAAGGCCCAGGATAGGGCGCCCAGGCCGAGCTCCGGGCGGGGACTCGAGGGGACAGCCCCTTGCCCCAGCCCCTCCGTCTGTGCGCTGCCGAAATGGCTGACAGGAGCCGTGGACTCTGGCCTCCCCGCCGTGGTCATGCCAGGACGGGGAAGGGGCAGCCCAGCGGGCAGGCTCATTGGCCAAGTGTGGTGCCCTCCATCAGGGGGGTTCACCCAGGTCCCCAAAGTTCTGGGTTCCACCAAGCAGAACCGACAACTGTCAGCCAGAGCATCCGTCTGGCAAGATCTCAGGAGAAAGGCATTCTCCAAATAAGAGACGACCCTCTTGGGGTGCCTGGGTGGCTCAGTCGGCGAAGCGTCTGCCTGGGATCGAGCCCCGCATCGGGATCCCTGCTCAGCAGGGAGACCGCTTCTCCCTCTCCTCCCTGCTGTACTCGCTCACCGTCTCTCCTTCTCTTTCAAATAATAAAATCTTTAAAAAGCGAGAGAGAGCGAGAGAGAGACGACCCTCTCCACCGAGTGCCCAGGGCTTCAGGACCAAGGCCACGCTCGTGTTCTCCTCCAGCGTCCCAGGGGCCCCAAGTTGTGTCTGCGGGACACTAGTCAGAGTGGCCTCCAGAACTGGCGTCAGGAGAACAAAGTCCCCCAACCCAATGGCGCAGGATCCTGAGGCAGACAGGGTCTCTTCCCGAGAAAACAGAACCGTCTTTGGGGGATGGACAGTGCCCCGCCCCCGCCCAGGACAGCTGTGCTGGGGGCCACACACAGGCCATCGCGCAATCACCCACCTAGGGCCAGGGGCCGACAGGACGATGCCCTGTCACTCCCCCCGGCCTGACCTCAGGAGGAGGGAGCAGATGCGGGGGGCGCTCTGCTGGCAGCTGGGAAGCCTTGGAGGGGAGGCCAGTAATGGGGGGTGGGGGGAGAGAAGAAAGGCTCCTCCCACCTCCAGGAACACTTGGAGAAAATACTGTGTCACAGACCTGGCCCCTTGGGGGGACACGGGCTTCCTGGGAGGGGAAGAGAGCAGGGAGGCAAGTGGTCAACGGAGGTGCCCCGCTTACCAGGGCCGTCATCACAAAATTCCAGAGACAGGACAGACGGGATCCTGGGCAGAGGGCCCGACCAAGCCCGGCACATGTCCGTATGCACGCGTGTTCACGGGGCCCCACCCCACCCCACCCCACCCCACGGCAGCCCCTCTCGGGGGACAGACGCAGGGTCGAGGACTCTGGGACCTAGGCAGCCCTCGGGACCCAGGGAGGAAATACTAGGACCTCAGACCCTGTCCAGGGTACACTAGCCTCTGTCTTCACAGAGAAGCAGCTGCCCTGAGGCCCGGAGCCCTGCAGCTCAGAGACCCATGCCCAGCTCCAGAAGGCGCTTCGGGGGGTACCCACAGACGACTGTGGACGGTCTGCTCAGGCATGAAACCATCATTCAGGAAAGAAAGACCCGTTTGTTGGTGCTTTTTAGGGGAGAGCGTCCGGTGACGTCTGCCCGCGCGGCCTGGACACCTCCTGCAAGCGGGTGAGCGGGGGGCTGGCGGCCGGGCAATGGGGTGGGGGGGCGGTTACACCAGCAGGGGTGGAGCTTCCTGTCTGAGCAGATAGGAAGCAGGGAGGAGAGGAAACAAGCTGAGTTCTCACCAAGAGAAAAGCCACAGGCCTGGCACCGGCTCCCGCAGGTTCAGGAAGACTCCTGGGGGGTGCACGCGACTCAGGCTGTAGGGTCACCCCCCCCACATGGTGGCTGGCTTGTGGCGCCCATCCATGTGGTGGGGGAGTGAGGCTGCCCTCAGTCAGGGACCTGGCCTGCAAAGACGGAGCACTAAACCGAGCCTGTGAGCTCTGGAGAAAGGGCCTGAGCCTCCCCCACGCTCCCGCCCCCCATCCCAAGCTTGTCAACCCTAGGATGGGGATGGGTCTTCAGGCAGCTGGAGTAACGCCTCTGAGAGTCCTATAGCAGGACAAACCCCATGAGCAGAACCTTCTATGAGAGAGCAGCAGGAAGGGGCCAGCAGGGGAGCCTCGCCAGGACATGGACACAGGCCCTGAGGGAGGTTTGCTGCTCCCTCTCACCTGAGAGCGATCTAAAGCCCTGGCAGGACGTGCTTCTCAGGGCCTGGAAGGCCACTGTTCCTAGCAGGGCCCACCTGAGCCCCAGCAACAGCCCATGGCATCCCCATTCCACAAGAGATCAGCAAGCAGGTAAAGATAGTCACTTCTGGTTTCTGACCCTTCTCAAGGCCTCCAAGCTGGATCATGGGGGCCCATGACCCTCAAGGAGGCAGCGGGTTTCTGGGCCTACTCCCCCGAGCCTCAGGCCAAGAGCCTGCCGAGGGTCCCGCACCGCATGGACGGCTACCACAGCAGGCCACACCACTCCCCGCAGACGCTCACCGTGGGGCTCCGGGCAGAGAAGAGCATCGCCCCACACACGGGCGAAAGCATGTGGCACTACGCACAAGTGTGCCCCCCCACGCACATGCCCCCGCGCAGCACACGCACAGCCTCTGGGACCCCTGCCAGCCTCGGAGCAGCCACTCTGCTGAAGGGCTGAGCACAGTGTCCACCGCCGCCAAACTGTGGAAGGAGCCCAGACGTCCATGGACACATGAACGGACAGAGAAGACGTGGTCTATACACGGTGGACTACTACTCAGCCATCAACAACAATGACATCTTCCATCTGCAACCATGTGGACGGAGCTCGAGAGTATCATGCTGAGCGAAATAAGTCTCTCTGAGAAGGACAAATACCACAGGATTTCACTGATATATGGAATTTGAGAAACAAGACAGAGGATCATAGGGGAAGGGAGGGAAAAATGAAACCAGACGAAATCAGAGAGGGAGACAAACCATACGAGACGCTTAACTCTAGGGAACAAACTGAGGGTTGCTGGAGGGGGGATGGGTGGGGGGACGGGGTAACTGGGGGACGGGCACCGAGGAGGGCATGTGATGTGATGAGCACAGGCTGTTATATGCAACTGATGATCACTGATCTCTACCTCTGAAACTAGTAAGTTCAAAAAAATACTGTGTTTGCCAGGAGCTGAAGGGAGGCAGGAATGGAAGTTATGTTTAACGGGTATAGGGTTTCAGTTTTACAAGGTGGAAAAAATTCCATGATGGCTGGAAGTGATGGTTGCACAAAACTGTGAATGTACTTACTGCTACTGACCTGTACGCTTCACATGCTCACAATGTACATTTTACATTGTCTCTATCTCAACACAATTTTTAAAAATAAATGTTTCTAAAAAAAGAAAAGAAAAAGAGCTAGCTGCAGACCACGCGGGCGCCCACCCAGGGCTTTCCAGCAGCCGAGTGTGCACCCCACAGAGCAGAGAGGACACTCCACGATGAGGTTCTGCCCAGGGGCCTCGGGAGGTTTGCAAGGATGTGGGGGTATGACGCAGGAGTGACTTTCCTATGGGACCTGTCGAGCTGGGCCGCGGGGCCCCGTCATGTCAGAGGCTCCATCAGATACAAGGGGAGTGGGGGGCAGGGTGGTTGCTGGGGCTGTGGCCACCACCCAAGGCCAGTGCAGGGAAAAGCCGGGTAGACGAGACGGCCAGCGGCCACCAGGAGCCGGAGCAGCTTCTGGCATCAGCCCTGGGGCCTCGTGCTCACAAAGGACATACTTCATTCTGTGCCTGAGCCCCGAACGCATAGAGGGACAGCCTATGCCAAGGCCCAGAAGCAGGGCAGGGCGGAAGGAGGGCTCTGGGCTCAGAGACCAGCGGCTTACCTTGGCTTTCTGAGTCCCTTCCCCCACGCTCTGCTGAGAACCCCACGTCCCAGCAGCAGGGCAGCAGGCCTGGGCGTGGGCCCTGACCTGGCATCTGGGAACCCCTAGATGCAAGACTCCTGGGAGAGAGGCCACTGGCAGGACCCCACATTTTCTTGGGGGAATGAGCTCATTACCACTCCGCCTCCCAAGACTGCCCTGGGATGAACCCAGGAGAGGTCCCTAGGGCCTGCCCCGCCACCTCTCATGCACGGTTCCTTGTGCACCGCCCCGGACACCTTCAAACAGAAAGAAAAACCGCACATGGGGGAACAGAGTGGGGAAGAAAAGATGTTCCAGATGCTGGCTAATGGCACTGGCCCGAGGCCCAGGCCCACACCCCAACTTCGGCACAGAGCCCTGGCTGCTCCAGGCAATCGGTTCGGGGTGACGCTGGCAGTGAAGGGGGGCAGCTCCCACCCACCTGCCAGGCGGGAGCCAGAGGCCGGCTGGGCACACAGCCACGCGTCGCGGACCCAGACGGCCCAAAGGAGGGACACCCGGCCGCGAGCACAGGACACGCATGGAGCGCACCGGCCCGGGAGAGCGAGGCCGTGCTCCTTGCGTGCACGGACGTACCAGACGCCGTGTGCACACAGAGCCAGCTGCAACGGGGCTGCGCCCCCACACCTGCCACGGCGGCGCTGAGCTCACACGGGGGGGACGGGCGCCGCCCTGGGTGGCAGACCCGCAGGAGGAAGAGGTCCCTCTAAGTCGATGGGAATACAGGCACCTTCTGCACCCAGGTCCACGGACCCCAAACTTCATCCACGCGCACTTGGGGGACATGTGGGCCTTGGGCTGAGGACTGAACATGACGGTCCGAAGACTCTGTCATTAGAACTGGGGCTACGGACGCTCACAGAACCAGGGGCACCAGCTCTGCCAGGCGAGCCGAGGTCCCAAAGCAAACGTCTGCTGAGGGCTGGCCGGCAGCAGCAGCACCCCTCCGGCTCCCCCACCCTTCTCTGCGACGTCCCCCACCAGGCGCCTCTCTCCCCGTGCCCTGTCTGGGCACCCCTGGCACGTGGCGCCAGGCCAGCGCACACTCAGCTCGGTCGTGCAGGCTGCTCACAGATACAAAGGTCACTGGTACCTGGGAGCGCACGTACAACCGGGCACAGCGAGGACCACCCCCCCAGCAGATGAGAACTGTGTTGGTTCTGTTTTCTTACTACACTAAGGTGCTCCGCCCGCTCTGGCCCCATGGACTAAAGCCCGGGACACGTGCAGCCCCGAGCGCCACACAGCGCCACCCAGGTCCCCTCTGGCCCAACAGTGCTGAGCACCATGGCTGGAGAAAAAGGTGAGTGTGCCCGCCCAGCAAGATGCCTGGGCACTGACGGGGGAGTGTGGCCCTGGACAGAAGACCAGCGTCCTCACTGCGGCCAGTCACTGTGTGCATGTCCGCAGGCCCAGAGCTCTGGATCCCCACTGAGGTTCGGCAAAGCCGGGGGGCATCCCGACAGAGGAAAAGAGTCCGGGTCCCTGAGCCTGCAGTGGCTGGGCCGAGGCTGGGAGCCAGGGAGGGGCTCAGCAGCAGCAATCTGCCTCCCCCAGCAGCACCAGGCCCAGGTGAGGGTCAGGCATAGCTCCTGGGGCCAGAAAGCCTCTCCCGGGGTGTGTGCTCAAGCAGCAGCAACCAGGTCTAGGCCGGGGCCCCCAGCCGGGGACAGGAGAGCTGAGCCGGGGAGCAGCACCAGCTGCCCCAGCACAAGCTGATGACAACAGAACCACAGCCCTCAGCCAAACGCCAGGGCAGAAAACATCAGGAAGACCCATTTGAGACCCTCTTCTGCCCAATGTGCAGGTGGTCTGGGGCTGAATTCTGGTCAATTCCCCAGGGATCAGGAAAGAGAATTTCAAAGTCACAGGTGGGACGAAGAGCAGAATCCTATCCTCCCAAGACCCCCAGCTCACTGTGGGCCAGACCTTTGCAAAGAGTCCAAGGAGGACAAAGGACCAATGACCCAGACCTAGGAGAGGCTCCCCAGGGCTCAGGAGCACGTGAACCCCTTTCAGACGTCACGGTGGGGGTGGACTTAGCAGATCCTGTAGCTACTCGGGGCCTCCAACCATACGCATCCTCCACAGGGAGCGCGGCATCTTGGCCACACCCAGACGGTGGGTCATTGGCAGCTGGGCAGGAGTGGCCATGAGTGACCCCACAGCAGGCTGAGCCCGGTCTATAGGTCTACATGCCCTACAGCTGACAGCTCCATGGTCAGGGGGCCAAGAGCCTTGCAGCAGCCCCCCCTGCCCCCTCCCCCGTGGCCTTGGCCCTAGCACCTCAGCAGAGCCCAGCCGCACTCCCTCACAGGCCCACGGAGGGATGCCACAGATTGGGCCACACAGGAGAGCAGGGGCAAACCCCACCGCCTTGTCCACTAGGGGCTCCCAAGACAGGGACAGTCACTCTGGGCAGTGCCCAGCTGCTGGGCCTCGGCCTCGTGCTCTCCACACTGCTCATCTACTCGGCTGTTAATGCCTAATTACCAATTAATTACTAATTAGAAGCCAAACAACAGGTCTTGAACCAAAGCCCCTTTCCCTCTCACGGCCAATCTGGTGCTGATGGTCCCTGCTTTGAAACTTCCAGACAAGGGGTCTGAATCAAACTTTACAGAGACGGTTTTTACACCCAAAAGCAAAACAAAACACCGCCAGACACCAGCCTCCACGCCCGCCCAGTGCCCCCCAAGGGGTCCTGCTGGCCTGGCGCGGAGCAGGCAGCTTTAGCCACACCGGGGGGTCACAGTCGTCAAGCTCGGGAATGAGCACAGATGAAGTTCTCGTGGTGTCAAGGCTGGGGGCGCATGCGTGGCTGAGGGGTGTGGCATGAGGAAGAGGGACTGGACTCCACCACTTTGGTCTTCACATCCTCTTAGTCTTAGGAGATTCAAGCAAGTCCTACAAGATCTTGGTCAGCTACGTGCCTTGGTCCAAGAGACCAGCTGGCTGGTGCCAGAAGAATCCCCCAGTCTGTCCCCCACAGAGCAGCAGTGCTGAGGGGCCCCCAGGAGCCCTGGAAGGCCACAGTCATGTTCCCAGCAGGGTGTTTTGGTTGGGGGAGGCCACCCGGGCCCCAGACAGAGGAGCAGCATCTGAACCTGGGTTCTGAGGCCCAGCCTCAGAGGTGGATCTTCCCAGTTCCACACACCCACAGAGACAGCTGTCCAAGCCAGCCAGGGGTGCTGGTCCTGGAGCAGGACCCGGATCTGTGAGCACCCTCACACAAAGACCCATGGCGCCGGTGGGCAGGGCTCTGCAGGGAGATGGCAGAGGGTGCCCAGAAAGGGGATGGGGTCCCTGAAAAAGGCCTAGACACCAAGGAGGATACAGCCAGATGGTGGAAAAGGCGGCCACAGGGGGGACTCCTTCTTGCTTGCTTATTTATCAGCAAATACAGGGCCCCCTTCAGTGGGAGCATCAATCCATTCCTGAGACCCTGCTGCCTGGCCCTCAGGCAGCCTGGCCCTCAGGCAGCCTGGCCCTGAGGCTGACCGATCAGACCTCCAACAGTCTCACTGGTAAGGAAGCACAGCACGGGGCTCCAATGACAGAGCAGCTGGCAAAGGGGCTGCCAGGCCAACAGACGTCCCACCTCTGCCCAGGCCACCGCCACGGCCACGTCAGAGATGCCACGTCCCGGCCCACGAGTGAAGGCGAAACCTAACCCACCCAGGGCATGTGGAGGAGGGCCTGGAGCAACGCCCCCCACCACTTCCCGCACCAGGGCAACTGCAACGCGGAGCGAAGCGCGGCCTGCCCCCGGCACTCGGCCTCAGCCCCCCGCGAACCGGGCGTCCGCGCGAAGCCAGGGTCTGCTGCAGCGGCCCTGCGAGCAGCACGGCCGTGTCCGGCTGAGATGGCCGTCGGGAAAGCAGTCGGGTACTGGGAGGACCACCAGCCTCTGCACGGAGCCGCTTCCACTCTGGACAAGTGAACGGCACGGAGCAGCCACGAGTTCCAGGAGATGAACCTGAGCCCCCCGAGGCTCACAGAGCTGGGTGTACGTGCTCTCCTGCAGAACACACCTGCCCTGCACCCCCTATCCTGTGCCGGCCCCGCCGGCCTCCGACCGCACCAGCACTCGTCGGCACAGTCAGGGAGTCGAGACCGGTCCATGCCAGGAGCTAGGGAGAGCGGTTCATCAAACATCCGAAGCTGTTTTGATTTCAGAGGAAGGATTTCTGCGAAGTGGCGAGGCCAACATGAGAGATGGCACCTGTGTGTCCCGCAGAGGCTGAGGCCTGGGGGTGAGGTCACTGGCCGGCCGCACTAGCGACCTCCTCCAGGGGGCCGACGTGACAGCACTGGGGGGTGGCACCCCTGGGGACCAGCGTGCCCTCGTGGGGTCACCCACACACCCGAGTTCTTCCAATGGAAAGAAGGGCCACCACGAGGGCCACAGCCTGTGCCGACCCTCCCGAGGGCCACGAGTCCCAGGCAAATGTGGCCGAGTGTGGCCTGAGACCCTGCCGCCGGTCTGGCCCCTCTCTAAGCCCCTATTCTAGCGCCGCTCCCATCACTGGCTTGCTTCCTACGTGGCTGAACAGTGGCTCCTTGAAGGGAGACGACCCAAGCCTCGCGTGTGTTCTCACGTGTGCTCGCCATGCTCTCCAAGTGGGGGCCGCCCGCGCCACAAGAACCAGCATTCCCGTGGGGGGGCCCCCCTCAGGCCTGTCAGGGCGAAGACTGCTTGTGGGCGCCTCCTCTACCAACAAGTGCTTCCTCATACCATCACAGAGAAAACTCGAACACTCAGTGTCTACGGGGCCAGGGCCACGGGCACCACCCCGGCCGCCACCCCGGCCGCCGCGACGACCCACTGCCGAGAGGAGCAAACGCTCAAGGAGGAAAGTGGGAACTCATCCAAGTCAAGACCTTCCTGTGCTTCAAAGGAGGCCAGCAAGAATGTGGAAAGACAACCACGGACTGGGAGAATCACCGTGCAGATCGGGCATCCGCTCAGGGACCTGCATCAGTGCAAGTCAACAAAACCTCAGTTATGACAAGGGGCAAAGGGCGGGACTAGACCCGAGGAGGCCGCGCCCCTCAACAGCAGGGAAACGCACATCAAAACCGCAGCAAGAGACCACTTCACACCTACCAGGATGGCTGTGATCAGACAGAACCAAAATCACACAACCACCAACCACGAGGTGAGGCGCCACCCTGGGAGGTAGGGGGGCCAGGGGCCTCAAGCACGTGGGAGGGGATGGAAACAGTGCAGCCGTCCTGGAAGGAAGGCCGCTCCTCAGTCACGACCCAGAACTGAGAAGAGGGACCCAAACATCTGAACAGCTGACCCTGAACAACGCAGGGGTGAGGGGCACCAGCCCCCCACACAGTGGGCACCCCAAAACTTAATGACTAATAGCCACTGCTGACCAGAGGCCTTGCCAGTCACAGAGGGAGTTGATCCACACACATTTTGCAGGTTCTGTGTGTTATATACATTGTATTCTCACAGCAAAGTAAGCTACAGAAAACAAAGTGTTACAGAGAAAATCGAAAGAAAGAGGAAATACACCTGCAGGACCGTATCTGTCCCTCTGGGTTTGTTTACAAGACGAACTGTCCCTCGGTACATACACCAATGCTGTCTCGTACGGACGATAGGAAACACCGGAGATGGTGCACGTTACTAACACGGACGTCAAAAATGAAAAGATGGCGTGAAAAATAAATTCGTACATATTTACGGGTGTAACTCCACGTGCTGGTAATGAAGCAGCGATAGGACCGCCTTCTGGTCGCCTCACCGATCCGCTGACACGTGAACCGTTACAAAGCGTTCCCGGCAAAGAGGCTTCATACAGGATTACAGTCCTATTCATAATACAGTATCGTAAACTTCATTACGTGTTTTTAAAACCACTGACCTGTGATCATAGGCCCATGCCCACTTTCTCCAGTTTCTCCAGTTATGAGAGAAAGGCCAATTACACCATAATTATTTGAAAGCAAAGTTATAAAATCAGGAAAGCGAGCCGCCTGAGCGGTCCAGAGCTGCCTCCAGCAGGGCGCAGGTGGGTACCTGAGCCACCAAGCGGCCCCTCGCGGTGAGACACACGGACTAGCGGGTTCTTCAGCACCACCACCAAATACCACGAGGCTCCCTCGGAGGGTCAGGTTTCACACACAAAACCCATAAGGAGCGCCCCGTCAAAGGTCAGGGAATGTTCCGGTCTGGCCCCATCCCGGGCCACAAGACGCCCCGGTCTAAGCTGTGGGGTGAGCGGCGGCAAGGACTCCACGATGGGCGGGGCCTGGCCTGGCACAGACCCCAGCCTGCTCCCACTGAGCTTGGCTCCCACTGGTGCCAAGACACTGGCCATCAGCGTGGGGGTGGGGGAGGGCTGAGCCGCCAGGAGTGTAGGCAGCCCTCGGGAGGGGAGGAGAGTGTGAAGAGCAGCTGGCTCGGGGGAGACATGGGGACACGGGCTCCTAGAAGCCACTCCATGCCAGGCAAGGGACAGGCATCCTATGTCAGCTCTGGGCGAGGCCTCAGTGCCCAGCTGGGCAGCCAGGGCAATTCCAGGGTGACGATGTGGCCCTGGCCAAGGTTGGGGGGCGGGGTGGCTGTATGCAAACACACGGGCTCAGGGCAGGGGGGCGTCCGTGTGGTTCCTGAGGCCCGCCTGGCCCCCACCTCCCTAAGTCCTGTGGTCCGGTGTCCTGGGCAGTGGGCACCACAGGAGGCCTACCCCAGCTGGCTCTCTCAACCTGGTGCCAGTTCACAGATGGGGGCAAGTGGTGCTGCTTGAGACCACCACCTCACACAGCGCCGGGCCTGGGCGAACATGCCCATGCCCCCTGCACCGACCCGAGATCCCTACTCTCAAGCCATCGTGTCAGCATCTAGGCCCCTCCCCTTCCCCACCAGTACCCATGCTCTGACACTCGCTCGTCTGATCCCTGACCGTGGCACCTGGCGGGGGGGCACCCTGTTCAGCAGGATCGACTTTGGCATCATCTGTAGCCCCACCACTGTCTCATGAACCACTCAGCAGACAAAGCAACCCCTGCCCCCCAACCTCAGGGACTCTCCACTGAGAGATTCAGCCTGTGCCCCCCAGACTGAGGCCCTGGAAAGGCAAGTGGGAGGAGTTCTCACAAATCAGCACCATTGTGTCTGAGCACAAGTGAGCACTTTTAACAGGTAGAGATGTCATAGCAAAACCACATCTAGGGGTCTGAATACATGCATCTATTTCCTAACTTAGAGACTAAATTAAAAAGCAATTCTTTCTCATGGTTTGGCAGATTTTAACACAGAATTCAACCACTACGTGATATGTCCAAGTTAGAAACCCACTGCAGGTTTAGAACTGGGGCAGGCAGGACCCAGCATTTAGGTGGTCCACAGGTTCCAGGTGACCTGGAACCTTTGGTCTCACCAACCTCATGCAGGCGGCCACGGCCCCGGGGGCGCGAACCTGTGGGTTTCATCCTCCAGAGCAAAGACGGCAGGCTTCAGGCCAGGACTCTGGGGAGTGCACAGGGCAGGGCCAGTGGCCGTGCTGGAGGTCTCCCTGTGACACTCGAAGAGAGGGCCCAACAGCCCAAGTGTTCATGTCGTAATTTCACTCATGTAGTGGGTCGGCAGAAAATAGCCAAGACCACAAATTTAGAGGTGAAAACTTTTCACAGAAATGTCATCAGGCCTTCAAAGCAGCCCACCCCGCGACGCTGTCAGGCCGTGACCCCTGAACAACAGGTCGGGGTAGAGGGGCACCTGCCACGTCTGCTTCTCAGCCCGCGTCGGGAGGCCAGGTGTCGTCCTCCACAACCACCACACAACACAAAAGGCTGTCTAGCATCCCTGACAGGAGCGGAGCTCCAAAGGAAAAGCCCAAGGGACCGGGACCAAAGGGGAGGAAAACCACGTGCCGTGTCAGCCATGCTGACCCAGGGAGGCCTGTCATGGCCACCAGGGGTCAAGGACCCCCGCCCCCCACTCCGGGGATGCAGGGAACCTGTTACGTAACCACAGACCTACACGGACCTCTCAGAGCCCACAGTGGAAGCTGAGAGGAGCAGAGTCAGGGGGGCCGCACCAAGCACACACCCCCAGGCCCTGCACTCAGGCAGCGGGCCAGACCCCAGGGCCTCATCCAACAGAGCAACGGGTACAAATGCTAAAACAGACCTAGCTCAAAATGAGTAAACACATACAGAAAAAAATGTGAGAAAAGAGTAAGACATCAAAAAAGATCACGCAGATTGGAAAAAAAAGCAGAACTTTCCAGAATAAAAACAGTTCTTAAGGAAATTATTCAAATGCAATGCAGAGGAAAATGAGATGAACACATGAGAGAGGGTAACAGACGTGAAAGAGAGGAGGAATTCCAGAAGGAGAGAGTAGGGAGACAGTGGCCAAGAACCTTCTGGATTTGGTGAGAAGCAAGCCTTCAGGTTTCAGAGGTGAGGCAGAGGAGGGACCAGAATGGCAGCTTGACCTTTCAGGTTCAGATTCAAGGTCATGCCACCGCCGACAAGTTCAAGTGTACGCCCCATTTCTTGGGCCATGAGGCCTCAGCTTCAGTGTCTGATGTGGCAAATCCCCACAACGGAAGCTAGGTCCTGAAAGCCTCTGGAACGAATGTGTCGTTCCACGCCCCCCCCCCCGCCCCGCCCCACCACTCTCACTGCCCAGGGCAGGCAGCAGGGTCTTCCTTCCTCCCACCCTCAGATGGGGGTCTGCACATTCTTGAGCACAAGGATGTAGGACCATGTGGCAAGCGTAGCCACTCTGACCAGACCTGCGCACTCAAGGACAAGGCCCAAGTGGCTTGAACACCGCCCCCCCTCCCCACTGTGGGGCATGCTGGGCCCTGGTGATGGTGACAACAGGCAGGAGCAGCTCCCAGGGCAGGGAGTTGAGCCCCCCGCCCAGTGAGAGGCCCAGCAGGAAAGCACAAACAGCGTCCTCCTTCCCATGAGCCTGAGATTCTGCACGGCCCCAGCAGGGGCAGGGCCTCCGGTCCCCAGCGTCCTCTCTAACTGGGGATGCTAGATGCTCTGTGACAGAGTCCAGCTGTCTCCTACAGGTAGACTCTAAATCCCCAGCTCAGAGCCACCCTAAATCAGCCAAAGCCCTGCATTATGGACCGTTCCTGAAGATTTTACAGTTCTAGAAACTGCACAGCTATTTTTGTAAGTACCATTAATATTTTCCACAGGATAATTCATGTTTCATATTATGCTTAAATTAACCTATTTCTGATTATTGTGGTACAGAGGAAGCAGATTAAATTTGCAAGACAACGCCAAACCCCAAAATGAAGTGAAAATAGCAATTTTAAAGATTCACCTTGATCTTTTAAAAAAATTTAAGTAGGTCATCTTCTCTGTTACTTCCACACTGTTGAGAGTAAGTCAAGTCTTCTCTAAGGACACGTAGTCATGGACTATTGGGTCTCATGCCCTCTTGCCCAAGAATCAGACCTCATGAGAGGCCAACGATGCTCCTGAGCCAGGGCTCTGACACTCACCTTCCTTCCCCAAGTTCCCCCGACCTTTGCCACTCCTGGCCTGCACACCATAGTGGAAGGACACTTCAGGCTCCAGCTCCCAAAAGGACAAGCCCCCTGGGGTTGGCTGCACCACTGGGCTTGGAGATCACCTACCAGCCTGTCTGTCAAACACAAAAAACCCCTCGAAAGCAGAGGGTGTAAGGGGGAGGGTTGGGGTGGCCCACCCCCCAGCCCTTCTGCAGACTCTGGGGGTGGGGGCACATACATGATTCCTGTGGCCCAGCCACCCTCAGGAGGAGAGGCAGAGGCTCGTCTCCACCGGGCCAGGGGGTCTGGGGCCCCGATCAGAGGTGTCCACTAGACCCAAGACTGAGAATGGGTTTCACTGCAGACACTGGATGTCCACCCTGACCCCATCCCATGGATTCGCCACCAACCCTCTGGATACCAAGGCCTCCCATGCCCCTGCAAAACCTTACTTTCAGCATCAGAAAATGTGTGGGAAGTCCCCAAAGGGACAAGGTGGGGTGGAACAGAATCTTTCCCTTCCTTGACAGTCACTGGCAAGCAACTGTTAAAAAGCACTAAAACAACAAAACAGAACTCCCAGAACAATGAAGCTGTTTTGGGAATCGATGATACTCTTGTGTTTTGGAGAAGTGGGGAGCAGGACGGTCTTTCCCTCGTTGTCCAGCTGTCACAGTTCGCTTCCAGCCCCGGCCAGAGATGACAAACGCGCCCTCATCCGTCCGGCGTCAGCAGCACTGCTCAGAGCAGCGCAGGCCACAGTGCGGACCGCCGCAGTTCCACTCCGGACAACCGGCTGGCCAAGAACCGGACGGCAGGCCCTTGCCCCATGAAGGCCCCTCTGGAAGGACGGCCACCCCTCCTCCCCCACAAGCCTCCACACAAAGAACTGGCAAGACTCAGGGGCCTAACGGACCCGGCCCAGGAAGGGGCACTGCTCTTCGGAGGGAGGGCCACGGGCAGCATGGCCGGCAGCTGACCGGGAACATTCCTGCAGACTCCCCGGCTGACTGCCACACCTGGCTGCCCTGGGCTGGGCTCTCCCTCTGATGTGCCAGCAAGAGCCTGCAGTTTCTGCTCCTCTCATGCAGCCAGAAACAGGTAGAGAGAGGCACCAGGCAGTGGCCACCTGCTTCCCGCCTCCTGACCCCCCGGGCCCACACAGCTGGCCCCTGCTCTTGCCTCCCACACCTGCCATCAGGAGGTGCATGGGCTCCCATGGTGCTGGCCTCCTCACCACCTCTGTGCGGTCTCCAGCGCCTCCCATGTGGACAGCGCCCGCCTGCAGGTCCTGGTGACCCTCTGACCTTCGGGGAGCTGCACACCCTGCCTACGGTGGGGACCTCAGGCAGCCCTCAGCTGCTCTCCTTAAACCTGTGGGGTCCCTCCCACATGCCCCCATCACCTGACCTTGTGCTCAGAGCACGTGCAGGCACACGGGGTGTGTGCATGTGTCGTGTGGGCTGTTGTGTGACCGGTCATCTGTCAGAGGCGGAAGGCCTCCGAGAAAAGGCACCAGGCAAGGGGTACGGTACTTTGGAAGTCGATACGGGGTGCAGGTGACGCACTCTGAAACAAGGGGGATCCTGTCAGCTCTGCCCCAACCCCAGGGGCTTAGGGGGCCTTTTGCAGAGCAAAATGCCAAAAGAAACTTCTTCCGACCACAAATCCAGTAGGGCTGGCAGGGACGGGGTCCCTGGTGGCCCTGGGAAGAGAGACCTCCCCCTTTCCCCCACAGAACATCAACCCCGATGCTGGCCGAAGGGTGGACCCAGATGCTGCTGAAGCCTCAGACCCAGCCAACAGCCACACCCGCGGGCCTCTGGGACCGGGGGGCCTCCTGCCTCTGGCTGCCTTCCAGTAAAAGGCCTTCTCGCTCCTTGAAACTCTGAATCCAAAGCCAGCCACAGGTCTGGGACACGGGTGCACCCCCCGGAGCCTTGGCCAGGCGCAGAGCTGAGGTCTTTATTTTTTTAAAGATTTTATTTGACAGTGAGAGAGGGAACACAAGCAGGTAGAGTGGGAGAGGGAGAAGCAGGCTTCCCGCGGAGCAGGGAGCCCGATGCGGGGCTCGATCCCAGGACCCTGGGATCATGACCTGAGCCGAAGGCAGACGCTTAACCGACTGAGCCACCCAGGTGCCTGGCAGAGGAGTTTAATCTCAGAGGAAGAAATCAGCAGGTAGACAGGACCACGAGAGGTGGTCGAGCACTGTCACGTGGCCCAACCTCAGTTTCCTACCCCAGAGGACACCGACCCCACACTTCTCTGGGTGCTCTCGCACCCCATCACCCATTCCTGCAGGAGGAGCAGCTGGGACCAGAGAGCTAGCAAGCCCAAGCCTGCCAGGCCTCCTTGCAAAGAAAGCCTCCCATCCGCTCAGCCCCTCTTCCCACGCACAAAGGCTCCAAGGCTCAGCGCCCTCGATGAATTATGCATAGCAGCTCAATTATGACAGAGCCGCGGGAGGGCCAGCGTGGGGGCCCAGGCGGGGGAGGGGGGGGGGCCTGGCGGCTGGCATCCTAGAGGCAACGGCGGAGGTACCCTCAGCGCAGCAGGGCGGCCGCCATCGACACGTGTGCCTGATACCGACCGGTGCAGAGCTGCTCGGAGGACCTAGGGCTCCAAACTCCCGCCTCCGGGTCCCAGATCCCGGCTGGCTATCACCTGAGTCCCGAGGGCCCTGCTGTGACACCCAACTCCATCAAAGCAGCACGGAAGAGCCACTGCTAGCCTGTGCAATGGTGGGAGAGGCCCCCTGGGGGTAGTTGGAAGACACACAGGGCGCCACAGGCCCCAGCCCCACACCTTCTACTCTGAGCACCCCAGGCACCCCAGGAGACACACAAGGGCAACAGTGGCCTCCAGGCACCCCCCAACCGGACCTGCATTTCAATGCTGACCTTGCAGGCAATCCATCCTGCAAACCACCAAGAGCAGGGGCTCCAAGAAAGGTAGCGGGAGAGAGGGATGAGGGAGGCATCTCTGCTCTAAAACAACCTCCCCAGCTGCCCCACCCCCCCCCGCGCCCGGAGGAGGCCCGTAGTCCCCCGCGTGCACACACACGCGCGCACTCGGGGGAGATGCCCCATGGAGGGGAGGTGGGCTCAGGCCCCGCCTTATGACGCCGGCCGTCCACGGGGAGCAGCCCCAGCGACCCACCTCAAGGTGGGGCCCATGGGCACAGAGCCTCAACTGCCCACACTGGGAGATTTCCATTTCTCCCAGACAAGGGAACTTTTCCTGCGAAGGACCAACACTTTTCAGTCTTCAAAATTGAAATAAAAATATCCCCAAGTGGCGTCCACTGGCAAGAGGACATGCAGTCTGTCTCCACACAGAACAGGAAAGTGTACCAGGCCCCCCAGAGCCTAACACTTGCACGAGGAGCTGAGAACCCCTGGAGGACATCTGACCCCCACAGCAGCTCTGGAGGAAGGAGGATGGTGGGAAGGGGGTCTGAGGAGGCCTGCCCTCTGGGCGCTCGCAAGCTGGGCCTCTGCTCTCTGACTTTTTAATCCAAAAGGAAGATATTCCCCAGGCTGGCTCCGTGGGCGTGCAGTGTGCACACGTGGTTTAATGCTCTGCGGTCGCCGTCCTAGAATTCTTGATAATCTCATCTTCGGGAAAATGTTATTTATAAGTGAAGTCTGATGGGACAATGGAGCGTGCATGGAGCCAGTGAGACTCAAGGAAGGTAAAGGGGAGGAGTGAGGACCCAGGGAGAGCGCGGCACTCCCAGCCCCAGGAGGCTCCCCTGACCACCCTACAGCCACAGCCCAGGGCCCGACTGGAGCACTCGGCCCAGCTGAACGTGTTGGGGGGGACAAGGGCCCAGTTCTTTTCCCTCAGCCCGCTCCCCACCGGAGGGGACTGGTGGAACGTGCGCATCGCAGGAAGTGACCAAGAAACAGCCGAGTCAGCTTGTGCTGTGTTTCCACTGTTCCGGGTAAGAAGGAAACACATACGTTTGTTCGAGGCACAAAATGCAAACCGTGTGATTCCAGTGGCCTTGCATCCGAGTGAGACGCTCTTGCATTTGCATTTAAAACTGGCACCGCACAATATAAAGATGAACAGTACAACTTGGGGCAGGAATTTAAATTTTCCACTTTTTCTTACTTGAAATGCCATTAAATAGCAATAAAAACCACCATGGCAAGTTGAAAGACTGCAGAAAAGGGAAATGTTTGCATTTTAGTGGCTTCCGCACTTTCCTCGTGCCTCCCAGAACCAGGGCCCGGCACCCTCCTTGACTGACACCTCCGCTGTGGACCCTGCAGTCACGCCACCTCAGCCGCAGCCACACGTGGTCCCTGAGGAAGCCGGGCAAAGGCTTCCCACAGAGGGCAGACTCCAGCGGACCCACAAGCACCTGCAACTGTCACCCGAGAGGCGTCCCAGCCAAGAGCCTCGCAGCTGGACCTCCCCTCACACCAGACACGGGACCCGGGAAGGCCATTTGCTAATCTGTTAGAGAACAAAATCTTCCAAAGGAAGAGTTTTAAGCCCACTTGTTAACACCTTGCAAATGCATGCAAAAAACCCCAGCCAATGTCAGGGAAGATGGCACTCACTGGAGAGAGCGCTCAGCAAAGCCACACAGCCTGGGGGGGCAGAGACCACACCCGCCCACAGCAGCCCAGCTCTGCTACACCCAAGGCCATGTTTCCATGAACACGACTCCCCACCATCTCTGAATGGGCGCGGGAGTGCAACACACTTCACCAAACTGCCCAAGATTCAAGAATATTGCAGTAAGTCCACAAAGGAATAAAACTATACATTGGCAAGATCAAAAAGGGCTTCTGGGCTCCCACTTCAAATTAAAAGCAAAATAGTTTCTTGATTCTTTTGATCATCAGGAAGGCCTAATTTGGGGGTGCATTTGTAAAGAAACGCACGGACATCACCCTTAAACTCCCCTCTCTACACCGGCCACCTCTACAGTTCACCCTGGGCACTGACCCCACCCTCAGCCTGGGGACACAGCCTGTCATGCCAACATGCCCCCAGAGGACGGACACGTCCATGCCACCTCTCCACCTCCAGACCTCTCAGGGTGGAAGGGAATGGAAGGGGAGGTATCTCGCAGCATGAGTTCGGGTCAGAAGGAGACCTTGCCTGCCTGCAGGTCTTGCTCTCAAGGGGCTGCCCCCTGCAGGGGAGGTGCTGCGTTGGGGGCCTGGGCCCTGAAGGGGCTCTGAGAAGGGAAGACGAGCAGGGTGACACAGCCTCGGGGCCCTTACCTTCACAGTGGCTGTCATACCCGAACATGCAAATGACCCCGAGCAAAGCAGGGTGACCCAGAGCCAAGCAAGGAGGCTGAGGCAGGGTGGGAGGTAGGCTCTGAGGGGAAGCGTGTGCAGCAAGGAAGACAGACCCTGGCCTGCTCATTACCGTGGTGCACCAAGGCCCCAGCCCTTGTTTAACGGTCTCCGCCCAGCTGGACAGTCCTGCCAACAGGACAGGGGTTCCTGGGTGGCTGCCCTCCACTCTGCAGCTGCCTCGAGTCTCTCCCCCTACCCCAGGGCAGGTTCCCTCCCCCTCAGGGCTGGTCCCCCCAGGGCAGGCTGCGGAGGAGGCCGAGGAGGCCGCAGTGTGGAGGAGAGGCCCAGCGCGCCTCCGCCTCCGGGAGCGGGTCTGGCCTTCAGGGCGGCTCTGGCGCACTTTCACCTTCCCGGCCAGGAAGTGGAAACGCGAGGCCAGCCCCGCCCCCACGCCAGCAGTGTTTTGCTTCCTCAGCGCCTCGGCCTCCCGCCCCCCCCCCGCCCCCCAGCAGCGCCCGCCTTGTTTTCTCTCCATAGAAACCGACACAACAGGCTGAGGGGACGGGGGCGCTCCCGGACCACAGGGCCGCCTCCACTTCCGGGCTGTGGCAGGGAGGCTGGCCAAGGACCAGCAGAGTTGCCACGGTGCGTCCCAGCACCCAGGCTGAAGGAAGGCTCACGGGGCCGCAGAGAGGAGTGTGTTCTGAATGGGGACACGGGCAGCCGGAGCCCAGAAGCCGGCACCACACCTCCAGGGCCCGGGCCGGCGCCCAGAAAGGCAGAGCCACCAGAATGGGTCCCCAACAATGCGGATTCTCCCCAGGAAACAAACAGCACACTGCCAAATGCACGCGTCACTCTCACACCCTGGCAAGCTGGGAGCCAGGTCTCCAGGGGCATCCAGCCCCTCCTGCTGAGGTTCGGTCACTGCCAGGTGGGTGGAGCCGGGCAGGGGACAGGAGGCTCGGACAGGCCCTGGGCCCGCGCTGCTCGCGGCCAGAGAGGTAGCTGTGTGGGTCACAACGGGCCCAGAGGGACCCGGGGGAGAGCCAGGACGATGTGCGTCACAGCGGCCTTGGCCACGGGCCCTGGGCGAAGGATTCTGGCCACACCGGCTTCTTCCTCTGAAAACTGGGGTGACCAGGCTCTGCTGCCTCAGAGCCGCCAAGGGCAGAGGGAATGTGGCGGCGTTCCAGAAACCACCAACTCCAAACCTGGCCCCCCATACAACAGGAGCCACAGTGTCTAAAACACGACACCTCCCTAAACTGCAGAATTGTTCACAATGCGCAAACTGGCCAGTAGGCCCAAGACCCCCAGGCTCTCTTCCTGAGGGTCCAAGGACAGGCTTCCAGCCCCCGGTCCCCGCAAGAGAGGACGCAGGCCTGGCAGATGGAGGCAGCCTGGGCTCAGGGGCACCAAGGTCCCGGCCGAGGCTGCCAGGCCAGCGTCCGGACGACATCCCTGCACTGGGGAACCTGGCCTGGCACCTGACCACCCACCGCCCCACTGGCCAACCCTAGCCTGGCAGCTGCCCCCTGACTGCAGGAAGCCAAAGACAATATGGCGAAGGGTGGGGTCTCCCAGGAAACAACTTGGCAGAGCACCAGCCCAGCCAGAGAACAAGGCCAGGAGCCCTCCCACACCTTCTCATCAGCAGAGGATGAGGGTGACCGGCAGCCGCTCCACAGACCCTGGAATAAAGGGTGGAGGGCTGGGGACAGTGTTAAAGCTGGTGGGCTCATGGAAAACAAGGGTTGCCACGGTGTTGGAAAGCCACACCTACCACAGACAGCCGAGGCTGACCCCAGCACCACGTCCGTGGCCCGCTCTGCTCACTGTGGCCGAGGTCACTGCAGGGATGGGGGCCCACCCTGGCCCCACCTGAGCCCTGACCCTCACTTCCTCTGAGGTTGCGTTCCAATGATCCAATTAGACTCATTAGACTCATCAGGGGCTCACGTTTTTGTCCTTAAATATTCGCGCTGTAGCGTGTCTTCCAGGCTGTCTTGCAGACCGAGTGTATTTGAAGGCGTCTGCGTGAGGTGCCAGGCGGTACCCAGCCTCCAGCACACTCCTAGGATGAGCCCTTTCTACAGGCCACCAAGAAAGGCCACGCACCCAAGAGCACGGAGGCGGTTCAGAGGCGTGGAACCCGAGCGAGCACGGAGGACAGGAAGTCAGGCTCTTACAATGAAGATGGGGGACAATACCCAGGCCCCTCTTCCGGTGACATGACGGGCAGCTTCCCTGGGAAGGGGCTGTGGGGTGGGAAGTGGCCCCGTGACACTGGACGCGGCTCCTCAATGACCGAGAACACAGACGGCTAGGGAGTGGGGTGGGCTCACCGCTTCATTTGCTTCTTAAAAGACCCCACTTGAAACAGCTCACTTCTCTCAGGAGAGCTGCAGGGAAGCAGGGAGAGCAGGACGTGCAGGCCCTTGGTCTCCCTCCCAGGACACTCACAATGGACCAGAATTAGGGAGAAAGAGCCCTTCTGTCTGCCGGGCTGGGACTGCGGGTTTGCCTTGGCGGGGGGACAACTTTCCACTGGCCCGTGCCCCTCCCCCAGCTCCCTCCACTTGCAGCTGGAGCTGTCCTCAGAGGGAAGGAGGCATTTCCTGTACCCCCCCCCAATTTCCCAACATTCTTGGCAAGCCCAGAGAAGAGAAGGCAGCAAGAACAGGGAGGGGGCCGGGTGTACCCCCAGGCACACAGGACTACAAATGGGGGAGATAGAGGACAGAGCGCCCAGAGAAAGTGCTCACAGGCCGATGGGGCAGAAGGCGGGGCGGTTCTGCTCTCCAAACCAGTTTCCCTTCTGCTAGAGCATCCACCAGGCCCACACTCCCCATAAAGATGCCGGAGGAACACTGCATGGGCAGGCGGACAGGTGGGTGGACAGGCGTCCGAGTAGGCAGGAGGCAGGGATTTCAGGACAATGGCTGAAACGCATGCCTGGTTTTGGGGTGACCCTCTGGGACACAGAGAGCCAGGTGGCAGGACTTCAGGTGACTGTCTAATCATTGGCCACTAAGTCACCCCACACGGTCATGGAACCGGGGGGGGTCCAGGGGGCGCTGCCAGCCTCCCTCAGCATCTCAGCTCCCTGCGGGGCTAGGAGGAAGCCCCTAGAGTAGCCCTGGGGCCTCAAGGACACTAGGCCCGTGGCAACTGCTCAAGGAACATCTGCAGTGCGAGTAGGTGGGAGGCCAGGCCAGCCAGGCCGTCCTGAGCATAAGCAGGCTCCAGGAGGAGGTGGAAGTGCCTTCTCCCACCTGCCGCCAGGGCCATGGGACGCCGTGCTGGAGGCACCCTCCCCAAATGCTGCCACGAGGCCCCGGGTGTCTCAAGGCACCTCAGCCCCTGGGGCCTGAGCTCCCGGGGGTCAAGGCAATGGCTGCAAGCGTGGTGACCGCCTCTCTGACAGCCCTTGGGAGCCCGACCAGCGCGGCCCCTCCAGTGGGTGCCCAACCCCTGGGGAGGCCTGGCTGGTTTCTCCCAGGGACAGCTGGACGTACCCAGCTGTTACAGGGAGTCCAGCTCAGGCTGGCTTAGACAAGTCCGGGTCCCCACCCCGAGGCCAGGGCCGAGCTCCACGGACGCCCACTCCCTGAACACACCTGCACCCAGGCAGCAGGTGCAGAAGAGGGACACGGCTGGGGGCCATCCCCCCCGACTGGCGCGTCTGCTGGGACGTCAACTGTGCATGTACCAAGAACTAATCAACTAGAGCCACATGGTGGCCGGCGGCTGGGACTCTGGACGTGGAAAACCTACAGCTTATCTCACACTTGCTGACCTTGCTCCCCAGGACCCCGGCCTTCTGCTCAGTCCCTTCCCAATCTGCCTCAAGCCTACGGAGCCCAGCACATCCATCTCTGGAGCAGGAAGGAGAGGCCCACTGCTCTGAGGACAAAGCACGGCTGGAGGGAGAGACACACGTGAGGGGACACATTTTCGTCCCGGTGAGGGACCACATAGGGATTTCTCCACCGGGACTTGCCTTCACATCAGGTTTAGAAATGCAGATTCGCGAATGGCCCCCACAAAGGCCACCAGTCTGGCCCCAGGGCCCCTGTGTCAGCTGCTAAACTTCACAGCCTCCTGGCAAGGACCAACCGAACCTAGCGCCCGAGCCAACGTGGCCAGACCTGCAGACAGCCCACTGCTGCCCAGCTTAGCGGACTGCACCACCAGCCTCTATGCAACAAGGTGCAGCCACAGACTGCACCCCGTCTCGAGAGCAGGGGCCTACGGGTGTACTGAGTGCAAAGACTTGGCTGGAGCAGCCACTTTGGGCCACGAGGCAGGGAGCGGCAGGAAGCCAGTAACAGGGACGGGGGGCAAGGACACCAGCAGCGTCAATCTGCCCAGAGCTCCTGCCTCCAGACTTCACTCACCGGAGGGAGAGAAGCACAGGCCACGCTGGGCACTTGGTCTTGCCCCCTGCCCCCATCCCTTTGATGGAGTCTCCCTGTGTTTCAATCACCCCCACACCGCTCCTTACCAGGGAAGCAAAGAACACCCATTACATACACACCAGGGGAGACGGGCCCCAGGACCCCCCCAAATTTCAGAACAAAAGAGAAAACCCTCAAAGGCCGGGGTCATGAACATGTTAAGAAGCTGCAGGAAGAGGTCTTCATCCTTTCCACACAAAACCAGCGGAGGCAGCCGCCTTACCGGCCTTCCGCCTCCTGGCCTCAGGCCGCCCTGCTCAAGGTGTTCCACGCAGGACACCACAGCACCCCTCCAGGGCAGACCCCACCCGGGTCACCGCTCCCACACTTCTCACCCCAGGACCCCTAGGCTGCAGAAGCAGGTGGCCTCTAGGCTGCCGACCTCCCTCTGGGGTCCAGACCACCTGCACAGCCTCCTTTCTTTAGAGGATCTCTGACTGCAGCAGGGGAGCTTCAGAGAGAGCCGAGAAGGGTCCTGGTGCTGGGGGCAGGGCACCTGGTCCCAAAAACACTGGTAACCCAGCGCAGGGGCAGGGTAGGGCAAGACCACCTCTAGGAAGCTCAACGGGGGGAACATGGGACCCTGGCCTTGTGCCTGGGCTGTGGGCAGGAGGCTTTGGGGGGCTCCCGTGAATGAAGGTTCTCACAGGACAACGTCCCCAGGCTCAGAAAGGAAAGCCTGAAACAGCAAGATGAACAAGATGAAACTGTTCAATCCCAGGGTCTGCACGCCCCAAGAGGATACCAGGAGTGCAGAGAGGCTGCCTCCCCCCAGGACCCAGCCCCAATTTCCTCCCGGGCACATGGGACCTGCAAAATTCATGCACAGGCCATCAGGGCAGGCCAGGCGCAAAAGGCATGGCCGGGAGCCATGGTGTCCCGGGGGACTGGTGTGTGTGTGTGTGTGTGTGTGTGTGTGTGTGTGCGCGTGTGCGTGTGCGTGCGCGCAGGACTCTTCCACAGAACCAGGGAAAGGGGAGGCTGTGGCTTCACGGGCCTGCCCCCACCCCAAGCCAGGCCAGGCCAGGCCCCCTCGGCAGCTTCCCGCCAACATTTAAAGACCCAGTAGAATGGTCATGGAAAAACCGAGCCCTCCACACCCCTCTCCCACCCCAGGGCTCAGGGGGGCTGAGACCAAAGGCAGAGCTGCCCAAGCATCCTGGCCAGACCCTTCCAAGATCACAGGGAGAAGGAGCCCCCCAACCTGAGAATGCAAGCTCAGACCGCAGCCTGAATGCAGGCCGGGAGGCCGCTGTGTACCCCTCATCCCACCACGCCTGTCTCCAAAGAGCCCACCTCCACTGGGCTCCAAGGTGGCAGGGGCATCCTCCTCATGGGAAAACACACGGGGAGCTTTGTGGTGACAGGAAGCACAGCCTCACAAGTGGGGAATCGGCAGAGCTATCCGCCCAAGACCAAGTGAGTGTCCTTCCCACTGCTTTGCATATCAAGGGCCCCAAACCTCTCTCATACCCCAACACTGGATTCCTAACCCTGCCCCAGGCCAGTCACCATCTCTTATGGCCCCTTTCACAGGTGGGGCCCCCAAATGATCCCGGCTGGCTGGAAAGACCCTTGGTGTCTCCCACACAGCTCTTCCTGCCCAGGTGGGTGAGAGGTATCTGACCCAGGAGGGACCTTGCGCCATCAGAAAGCAAAGGACAAATCACAGCCACGACAAGATACCACCTCACACCTGTGGGAATGGCTCACATGAACATCACAAGAAACAACAGACGTTGGCGAGGATATGGAAAAAGGGGGACCCTCCTGCATGCACTGTTGGTGGGAATGCAAGCTGGTGCGGCCACCGTGGAAAACAGTGTGGAGGTTCTGTGAACAGTTAAAAATAGAGCTACCCTGTGATCAGGGATTCCACTGCAGGGTATTTACCCAAAGATACAAAAACACTAATTTGAAAAGATGTAAGCACCGGTGTTTATTGCAGCATTATTTACAGTAACCAAGATGTGGAAGCAACCCAGGTGTCCCTCGATAAAGACGTGGTCTGTACGCAATGGAATATTACTCAGCCATCAACAAGAATGAGATCTTGCCATTTGCAACGACGTGGACGGAACTAGAGGGTATTATGCTAAGCAAAATAAGTCACAGAAAAACCACCACCGTATGATTTTACTCGTACGTGGAGTTTAATAGACAAAAACAAGCAAATGGGTAAAAGATAGAAAGACAAACCAAGAAACAGACTCTTACTGCAGAGAATGCACTGGCGGTCATCGGAGGAGGGCGTGTGGGATGGGGCTGAAAGAAGTGCTTGTGAGGAGCACCGGCGTTGCAGAGAAGCGCTAAACCGCTATTCTGCACACAGGACACAATATCACACTGTTGTTAACTGGAGTTTGTTTTTACACTAACAGAAAACAGACATGGCAACAGGAGTCCGAGGCCTGCGCTGCCCGGGGAGCCGGCCTCTCTCACAGGGAACCTTCCAGCCCCACGACACACCTGCTGGGCCCCTGCGCTGGCCTCAGAGGGGCTGCCTGCCTGCCGTGGGGCGGGATGGACCCGAGCCAGGTGGCCCGGGGGGCACACGCAGGCTGTCCACAGCGTGGGCACAGAACCCCCGGCGTCACGTGGGCAAACGGAGGGACGGGAGTGCATGGCACCCATCTGCGCCACGTCACGGGGAAGTGCTCACAAGCTTCATAGCAGAAACACTCTGAGTTCAGAGCAGAAACCAGAACGGAGATGTGAGGGCGGTTTCCCCAAATACTTCAGCACTTCAGCCTGTGAACAATCTCCCATTCCTGACAAACACAGAAAACGCAAGGACAGAACACAGAGCCGGGGGGGGACGGGGTGGGGGGCGGTGGTGCTGAGCTGCAGGAAGGAAGGAGGGAAGATGACTGCCCCTGCCCAGGCCGTGAGTCTGTCCGGCCCTTCCAGAACGCTCTTGTTACCCTGAGCACCAGAAGGCCACCCACCACTGCCAAATACACCCAAGTCTGGAGAATGACCCCAAGACAATCCATAGGAGGGTCCCCTTCGGGACGCCGAGCATGCCTCCCTTACTAGAGCCCCAGAACCCCTGCCCCTCCAACTTCCCGTGGCTGTGCGCTCCCCTCTCTGGAGCATGGAGCACCCAGGCCAGCCTCTGCGGTGACCCCCATCGTTAGGGCCTAACCAGCCCCTCTCTCCCAGCCACCAGGCCCCACACAGTGAGAAGCTGCGACAGCCCCTTCCAGGGACCAGGAGCCGGCACGGAGCTCTGCAGGCAAGTGGCTGGAGTGCTCCTCCAGAGCCAGGCCCCACTGCCTCCACTTCTCTCCTCTGGGCAGAGGGTGCGCCAGGGGGGTGCGGAGTCGAAGCACTGCTCCCTGATCCCTGCACACCCTGCCCCAACTGCCATCCCCTCAGCCTCTCTGCCCTGCAGGTATCCCAGTGTCAGGGGCCTACTGGGAGTCACGGCACAGGGCCAGACCAGGCCTCGGCCCTCAGGACGCCATGCCTGAGGGACCAGGGTCACGAGGTCGCCACAAGCACCAAGCCCAGCCACCTCCTCACCACACCACGTATGCCTTCATTTGAGCCTCCTTCCCAGGGCACCTGGCCACAGAAGGACGACTGCCCAGAGCAGGCCTGGCCGCCAAGCCTGCACTCAGCTCGGCCAGCCACCCCCCACCCAGGGAGCAAGGTCTGCAGGAACCCTGTTGTCACCCCTCGTGCACCCCAGCCTCAGGAGTGCCAGGCGCAGGCAGCCGACAGCCCGACGCCTGCAGGGAGCCGCCGGCCCTAGACCCCCACTGCAGGCAGCAGAGAGGGACAGGCAGCCTGCTCCCACCTGCCTGTCCCACATCCCACGGACGGGTCTGTGCGTTGGCTGCGTCTCACCCACAACACGAGCACAAGAAGCCAGGCTCACGCCCGTCTACACCAACACACCCCACAATCTACTAGAATGACGCAAATGGAAAAGTGGGGCCAATAAGGAGACCAGCGCCCACCAGCCTGAGGCGCAGAGCCCACTGAACCTTAGTCCCAGGTGCATGCCGTGGACCTGCAACTGGAACCAGTAAAGGGCCAGATGGCCCCAGGGGTCAGCTGAGGAAGAGCAAACCTGGGACAGACATCTGGGCTTCGGGGCTGCTGGTGACGTAACAAATGACTTCCTGGCGGAAAGGACAAGCAGCCTGTGTTTTCAGGTGCTCCCCGGCCGTGCTCACTCTTACTACCACGGGTAGTCCCTGATTCAAGACCCCGCCCCGCCCCCTGGGAGGAAGCATCTCTAGTAAGGCCAGGCTGGGCCACAGCGCCCCGTGGGGGGGTGGGGGGCCCCTGGAGTCCAGGGCTGCTGGTCGGACCGAGGGCACGGCACCGGCTGGCAGCCTGCAGGCAGAAGCAGCCTACCTGCTCCAGGGGCCGGGACCGTGGAAAACAGAGGGCGGGCAGAAAGGAGACGCCAAGCCTGCAGGCCACACGTCCAAACAGCAACAGGGAAGTCTTGGTTTTGATAAAACACACAATTACAGCAAGGACAACACTGACAAGACGAGGCAGTGTCCAATTTAAGGGCTTCTGGGGCACAGGCAGAAACGCAAACTCACTCACCAACAGTAAGGTTTTTTTTTAAGTCACAAAGGACGTCCCCGTGCCTGAGCCGGTGTAAGCGGTGACGCTGGCCCGCACGCTCCCAGACGCCAGGCTCCGGGCTGGTGGCCCTCAGTGGCACACCCAGCCCCAGGCGCACAGACCGTCCCACCAACAGCCGCCTGCCCTGTTTCTCTGCGGAGCACTTCGCTCTGGGAGGAGGCTGCTGCCCCAAGCAGCTCTGGTTTCCACCTGCCTGAAACCCAGGCCTGTATGTGTGTGTTCTCAACTCCTGATGCCATTTTCAAGCTACTGAAACATTTCACCTTGGTGGCTTGCAATTCTGACCTTTTGGCATGTTTTTCATCCCCTGAAAGGCCCTGTCAAAGCTCCAAGCCTTGCCCGTCTGTGCTGAGGGCGAGGGTCGTGGGAACTCGAGAGGCGGCAACAAAAATCAGGGCAGTGACCTTTCGACCTGGCCCTCTGCAGGGCCTACAAGGGGACTGGGGGCGGGGCGCCCCCACAGCCAGTCCACCCTCCCCAGGCTCCTCAGCTCAGATGGCCCTGCACCTGCCCGTGGGGCCACTGCCCCCTGGAGAAAAAGAAACAAGTCATCAGGACAGGCATGACCCGCCCCCCACCCCCAGCCTCCCTGAACCAGGGAATACTGCCTGTTGTTTTGGGGACCAGGTCCTTTTTCAAGAAGTGGCTTTCTAGAAACCTGGCCAGGCAGCCCTTCCCCCCACATCAGCCTCACCAGCTAAGACATCTGTCCTCAGCTCCTCCTGGCCCTGCAGCAGCCAGCCAGGATAAGGGGAGGGGTGCCCCAGGGTCCCCGAGTTCCCGAGGGCCAGGCAACCACCTATGAGCCCCTCAGGGACAGGGGCTGCATCCCTGCCCCAGGGGGGCCTGCAGGAGTGCCGAGGTGCGCCCCAGCACTGGTGGGCTCCAAGGAACAAAGGTTTCTGTGGGGCAGGCGCCGCTCAACATCAAGGGATTGTCTGGGTCAGTGAAGGGCAGGGAGAGAGCACAGAGCCCTCAGCTACAGCGGTGGCAGCGTGTGGGGCAAGTCCCCAAACTAACCCTTCACCCCCAAGTGGTCATGGGCAATGGGACACCACACAGGCCCTCCTGTAAGGAAAGCCAACCACACGAGGCTTTGAGGCTGCATGCAGCCCCACCCCCCACCCCCTAGGAAGGAGGACATCTCCCCAAAGCTCCCCCAAAGCCCCAGCAGACTTCTGGGGGTCCGGTGCCATCCACCTGGATCAGTCGGGGAAAGCTGGCAGGGAAGGGGGCAGCATGAGGGCGAGCCTGACCCCAGGGCCTAGAGCATGGGGCAGTGGACAGTGACCCTGCTGCAGTCCCCAGGGTCCCCACGGCCCCGCCCAGGGATGGCACGCAAGAGGGAGCTCAGGTGAACTTGTCTGTCCCAGGCCTGGCCCCACAGCTGACCCAGCCGAGACCCCCACAGGGTGCAAGCTGGTCTGCGCCATCAGCTCAAGGGTCTCCCCCAGTCAGACCAGCCCTGCCCCGTGACCTCAGAATTCAGGGACCTGAAGGAGGGAAAGCGGGCATGGGCTCTGCCCCACCCCAGCTCCCCCTGGAGACGGGACAGCCTGAACTTTTCACCCCTCCGCACAGACATCAGGAGAAAAGGGCTACAAAGGTGTCTGCCGGGGGGTGGGGGGGATGAGGGAAGGGGGTGGCCCCTGACACCATCAGCAGTGTGTTCCTCCACCATCCCCCCTCCAAAAATGTGTATTGCCCGTTTTACAATCACCAGATGGAGGCCCTGGGCCCGCAGGCCTCCTCACCCTCTGTGACCGCCTGACCTCTCGTAAATGGGGACAGAGCCCAGGACCTACGGCCACACCCCCATTCCCGGGGGGCCGCTGCAGGTCAGCAGGCTGCATCCAGCCCTTGGCATCGGGCAGAGTGACCGGCATCTCCCAGACCTGCTCATGCTGAAAACCAGAAAGAACCCGAAACCAAAGAAGCAGAGGTCCCAAATGACAGCCAACTAGCCGATGACCCGGCACCCGACCCCAGTGGGCCCCCCTGCACTGAGATAGCCACTGCCCCCACTCTGGAGTGGTGACCGCCAGCCCAGGATGCGTCCCCCACGGGAGGGGGACATGCAGGGACACGGGTGCGTCTTCACGGGTTCACACGCCCATGCTGATCATGGCTACTCCCCAGTTGGCACAGGCAAGGAGGAAAACCGAGGCGAGCCAGCCACCAGCCTCTGTGCCCCGAGCAGTGCTCACCAGCAGGACAAACCCGCTGTCTCCTGGTGAGGGCGCCACCGCCATCACCCCCAACCCTCCGGGGGCGGGCGCGGGCCCACAGCCTCCTTCCTCCACAGGATGACTCCCCTGCGTTGTTGTCACACAGCCAACTGCGGGTGCCCCGCACTCCCCCCAAGCTCCCCTGCGCGCATCTTCACTTCCACGTCACCATCAACTCCACCACTATCCTCGACAGTCCCTCGGGGCACTGGGAGCAGAACCTCGCATCCAGGCCCTCTCACAAAGCACAGAAGCCCCCCAGACCCTCGCCAGGCCTGCCCCAGCCTGCCTCCCCGCCCCCGCGGCTCTACGTGGCCTCCTCAGGATTTACTGGCAGCGGCCTGTGAGGGCTGTGCCGGCCAGAGGTACGTGATGGACGTCACGGCAGGCCCAGGCCCACAGGACGTCCGGTGTGTGCGCTCCTGCAATCCCCAACAGCGCAGCCACACCAAGGCCCCAGGGTGGCAGGGACGTCGGAGCCAGCAACAAGCAGGTCACACAGTCCTGAGTGGTGGGTGGACCCCCACCACCACAGAACTCAGGCCGGCTCCCCACACACAGCCTACAGCCCAACAGGGCAGGCTCCGGAGCAGATTCCAGGTTGGGAGCACCAGGGCGGGCAGGGCCCCCACGCCCCCTGCTTGCCCTCCCCGAGCTGAGGCAGGGCCCCTCAGCCCCTCTGCGCTGCAGCCCCCCTCAAGCAAATCAGGTGACACACCCCACAGCCAGGGAGAGAACCACGCTGTGAAGCCAGCAGGAAAACTCACCCCCACCTCCAAAACCAAATCAAATGTGGTTCAGGATGGTCCTCTCTGAGCAACCTGGGCTCTGAGACTCCCGATGGGTGGGTGGACACTGGGCCAGAGTCTTGGGCCCTGCCTGCTTTCTCCCTGTCTTCTGCAGCGTCCCTGGCCTCACTGGCACTGCCCGGGGGAGCTGGGCAAGGGCCCCGCGTAACCAACCCGTGAGGGTCCTGCTGCGGCAGCAAAGAGCCCACGCAGAAAGCAAAACGCCCCTCAGCAGCCGAGACGCAGCCAGGGCCTCTCCCCACCCCACATGCTGGACACTTTGTTCCACACTCAGGTACCTTCAGTGGTCAAGGCCCTGACTCCCAGCAGGAGCCCCGGCCCCCTCGCTCAACACTCAGGCGTGCGCACTCAAGGCACGGATCCAGTACCTGGCTACAGCTGTCCAAAAGCCTGGATGAAGGAACGGGGGGGGCAGGGGGGCGCACACTGGGGCTGCTGGACAGCGGCGGCAGCGAGGCACCGGGAAAGACCCAGAACGTCAGTATAGACAACATGGTACAGCTTCCTGGGCCTGAGACCAAACAGCGTGTCCTGTGGGCAGCAGCCCCGTGCCGGAAGGTCCAGGATGGGGGCTGTCCGGCGTACCTGGGGGAGGGGCGTACCTGGGGGAGGGACAGCAGCTCTGTGGGGCGCCCTGAGAAGGGTCCTCAGTGGCGGGGCCCTGGGACAGAGTTTCTAGGAGTGAGCGATGTCCACTGAGGGGCAGCGGCAGGGTGTGGCAGTCATTGAACCTACAAGGCCTCGTCCACGCAGCCAGGGCAGCCCCCATCCCCTTTGTGCCAGAACAGCAACCACAGAGCCCGGAGCGGACCACAGGGCACAGAGTGGACCACAGAGCACGGAGCAGACCACAGGGCATGGAGCGGACCACAGGGCACGGAACGGACCACAGAGCACGGAGCGGACCACAGGGCATGGAGCCGACCACAGAGCACAGAACAGACCACAGAGCTGGGGCCCGCCCAGGCTGCTCAGTAGAATTTCCAGCCTGAAGTGGCCTCTGATACAAGCTCTGAGCATAAATCAATGCGAGAGGCTTCCATCAAGTCCTCAGCAGTGAGAGGTGCTTCCACTCACTCAGAGAACCCGCTCACCAGCAGCAGGACTGGAGACCTGCGACCGAGAACTGTCTGGGAGGACCAAGTCCACAATTCAACCTGGCACCAGGATGCCCAGGCCATCATGTCCCTGGTGCCGCTCAGGCGCAGGGTCTGAGATGGGTAGTCCCCTCCTCAGAACAAGCCTTTCTCCGGTGCTCCAGTCCAGTACCTGTTCCACGCACCCAACGCCTTTCAGATGAGCGCAGAGCAGCGCTGACCTGTGGTCCCGAGAGCCCCCTTCCCCGAGGCAGCTCATGAGAACACAGCACCACCCTCAGGCCTGGCCAAGACCCCAAGCCATGACTAACCATGCCTTCAGCCCTAAGAGAAGGCTCTAGATGGATGTGGTATTTCAACACCACGTTGCTCATGCAAGAGAACCCAGGTCATCCTTACTGCTCTGCCCCACCCTGAGCAGTGTCACAAACCTGCCACCTCCTCACTCGTAGGGGCATCACACTGTCCATAAATTTGTATAAACAAGCCAAAACAGTCCATTCTAACTCTGCTCAAGCTGAACCTTGAGTGGCACTTCAAGGGAAGGGTTGAGACCCTTTCCCCAATAGCCAGCTCCTCAACTGTTATCACTGTCTGTGCTTGCAGGTGTCACCGAGAACTCGCGGACACCAACCCTGGTCTTGCAGGTGCCACCGAGAGCTCATGGACACGAGCCTGTTACCAAACTGGTTAAGCGCCGGCTTGCTGCAGCTGCTAGTCTGAATAGTCAAAATCATAGTACTTTGTTCATAATCAATTCCGACTAAAATTGAAAAGGCAGTAATGAAGATGTTAACAAAACGAATTTAATGCAGCCAAAATTATTGCAAAAAGGAAAACATATCTGCTCACAATGGACATGCCAGTCAGCACAATTCAGCGATTTTTTAAAACCTTCTACCTCCAAGCTTGATTTGCTCACCTTCCTTCCTACAGTGAAGATCACCCCCAAGGATCTGTCATTCAAAGTCTTGAGTTATTTTTTATTTCTGCAGCAGTCAGTCCTAGAAGGACACACCAGAAGCCTCTGCCTGTGCAGGGGAGCCCCCCCACCATGCTGCAGATGTCCGCACCAAGCAAGAGAACAGCAACTCTTATTTTTATCTGTTTCCAATGTCACTTATGAAGAGAGCGTCTGAAGCAGAAAGTCGACTTTAGCTGGGTGACAACCACACTGAGATGAGAGGACCCATCTGCAGCCAAGATGGCGTCAAAGGGGCCAATGACCCCTCCACCACCTCAGGAGCCCCCGGAGCCAAAACCCAGACAAGGCCCAGGAGCTACCCACTCTCCAGCGACCAAGCACAGTGACCCCCAGATACAGAAGCAACCGCAGTGAGTCCCCGCCAGCCCAGCTTACGGCCTGGAGGGTTTCCGGGCGGGCCCAGTGACTAAGTCGGGGAGACGGAACTGGCTGTCCAGGGACACACGCGGTAGGGGAGAGTAGCAGAGAGGCGCCATGTCTGTAAGCACAGAGGAGCACATGTGTGCCAGGACGGTGCATGAGGCCAGGAAAGAAGCACCGAGAGGATCAGTGGGAGCAGGGCCTGGGGCCTGCACCCAAATGGGAGCAGCCCTGTTCCCACCAGGCAGGCTGGGAAAGCTCTGAATTCATGGGGTCCTGTACACTCAGAAAGGTTTTGTACAGTCTGGGGAACAGTCAGCCCCAGAAGGGGCACTGCTCTGGACCCACCTAACAAATCAAAAAAGACCTGTAAGGATCAAACAATCACCAAGTAACTTAGCCGCACCTCAGGACAAAGCTCCAGAAGATTTATGAGGAACACAGAAACATTCAGCACCCAGACATAAATTTCAAAATGTGTGCAGGCAAAGAAGCAGGAAAATATGAACCATAATGAGAATCATCCACTAAAACTGACCAGAACGGACATAGACGTAAGAATTCACAATGGACATTAAAACCATTCTTAAAGCTGTATTCCACACATTTGGCAAGTTAAAGAGAGACGTGGAAGATACGTCCCAAGTCACACTTGTGGAGACGCACGCTCCACTAGGCAGGGTGGCAGTGGAGATGTGCAGAAGACTCTCAAGCTTGAACACACAGCAACAGAAAGTACCTGAGAAAAAAAGGGGCACAAAAGAATGAGAAGAACACCTGTGAGCTGGGAGTGCTGCTTCAAGTGTAAGCCAGGTGCCCAAGAGCTGGGGGAAGAGGAGAGTCTTAGAAATAGTGGCTAGTTGGGGCACCTGGATGGCTCAGTCAGTTGAGTGTCTGACTCTTGGTCTCACCTCAGGTCTTGATCTCAGGCTCATGTGTTCAAGCCCTGCACTGGGCTCCACAGTGGGCATGGAGCCTGCTTAACAAAAAAGGAAGAAAGGGAGGAAGGAAGGCAGTTTTCCAAAGAAAAACAATAAACCCAAAAGTCTCAATAACCCCCCCCAAACACGTGCAATTTAAAGAAAACTACAATAAAGTACATCAAAATCAACATGCTCAAAACTAGTGACAAAGAAAAAAATCTTAAAAGACGTCATATAAAGAGAAACCAGGACCACAGCATGTCAGCTTCTTTAAAGTATCAAAGAAAGAAAAACTGACAATCTGGAATTCTATACCCACTACAAATATCTTTCAAAAATGAAAAGAAAATAAAGAGGTTTTAAACACACAAAAACTCATCACCAGCAGACCCACACTACCAAAGAAATTAAAGGACATCTTTCAGGCAGAAGGAAAACGCCACCAGATGGAAATCTTCGTCTACACAGAGGAATACAGGGTACTAGAGCTGTTAACTATACAGGTAAACAAGAGAACTTTTTTCTTATCACTTAAACACCTTTAAGGAGCACAGACCGTAAGGATGCCTTACAGAGCTCCCGAGCACTGGCCGATCCCCCTGCATGGTAATGCAAGCCTATACTCCTCCAGACAGAGCACTGCAGGGGGGTGGGGGCAGAGGAGATGCGCACCACCATGTCCCCGTGTCCACTAAACCCCAGAGGAATCGTGAATACAGCAAACAAGCCAGCGAGGACTGGTAACAGGATCATAAACAGCATTTGATTCAGTGAAAGAGAGCAGGAAACTGTTAAAAAGAAAGCTACGAGGGGCGCGGGGGGGGGGGGGGCTCAGTTGGTTAAGCATCTGCCTTCAGCTCAGGTCGTGATCCCAGGGTCCTGAGATCGAACCCCACATCAGGCTCCCTGCTCAGTGGTTAGTCTGCTTCTCCCTCTGCCTGCCGCTCCCCCTGCTTGTGCTTTCTCTCTCTCTCTCTGGCAAATAAATAAATAAAATCTTTAAAAAAAAAGAAAGCAAGCAAGCTACAAATAAATGCAACAAGCAGAAACAGACAGCAAGATGAAAGACCCAGGGTGCCTGGGTGGCTCAGTTGGTTAAGCCACTGCCTTCAGCTCAGGTCATGATCCTGGAGTCCCGGGATTGAGTCCCACATTGAGCTACCTGCTCAGCAGGGAGTCTGCTTCTCCCTCTCCTGCTCCCCCCTCTTGTGCTCTCTCTCTCTCTCTCAAATAAATAAATAAAATCTTTAAAAAAAAAAAAAAAAAGATGAAAGACCCAAACCTAATCTTATCAACAATCACATTAAATGTCAGTCATGTGAACTCCCCAATCAAAAGGCAGAAAAAAATACCTAAATAAATAAATAAAAAAATAAAGACACACACACACACATGAAATAAAATGAAATGAAATAAAATAAAAATAAGGACCCAGGTTAAAGTAAAAGGATAGAAAGAGGGGCAGCTGGCTGGCACAGTCGGGGGGGGGGCGTGCAACTAACTCTTGGTCCTGGGGTCATGAGCTTGAGCCCCACACTGGGTGTGGAGATTACTATAAAAGCTTTAAAAAAAAAAAAAGGATGGAAACAGATATGCCATGCTCACAAATGTCAAAATGAAACTGGAATAACTATATTAATATCAGACAAAGTGGATTTCAGAGCAAAGAATATTAACCAGGGACAATGTGGAAGATTATATCAATAAAATGTCAAGTAATCAAATACAGAAAAAGCGTAAACATCAATGCCCCAAATAACAAAGCTACAAAATACATGAGGCAAAAACTGATATGACTGCATGGAGACAAATCTACAATTACACTAGAAGATGTCAACCCTTTTCCACCCAAACTGGACAGAGCAATAAACAGAAAATCGGCAAAGATACACCACCCCCATCACCACCCTGACCTAACCAGTGTTTACAGAGCTGCCCACCCAACAAAGGTCGTTCTCAGGTGCACAGAGAACATTCACCAAGACAGACCATATTCTGGGCTGAATACAAGTCTCAATAGGTTTAAAAGGGTCCACATCACAGAGTGTGTCCTCTGACCAAGGTGGAATTCAGCTAGAAATCAGTAATAAAATGATCTCTGGAGAATTCCCAAGTATTTGCAAACTAACACACTTCTAAACAACCCATATATCAAAGAAAAAATCAAAAGGCAATTATAAAGTATTTGAACTGAATGAAAATGGAAACACAGCATAACAGAATCTGTGTGAAATCCCTAGAACAGGACCTAGGAGAAAACCAAACCAAATATTTGTATCTGAAAACAAGAAAAGTCTTAGGGGCGCCTGGGTGGCTCAGTTGGTTAAGCGACTGCCTTCAGCTCAGGTCATGATCCTGGAGTCCCGGGATCGAGTCCCACATCGGGCTCCCTGCTCGGCAGGGAGTCTGCTTCTCCCTCTGACCCTCCCCCCTCTCATGTGCTCTCTCTTTCTCTCTCTGTCATTCTCTCCCTCTCAAATGAATAAATAAAATCTTAAAAAAAAAAAAAAAAGTCTTAAATAAATGAGTCAGCTTCCTACTTATGAAACTAGAAAAAGGACCAATTCAACCCAAAGCAAGCCAAAGGAAAGAAACTATAAAGATCAAGACAGAAATCAATGAAGTAGGAAACAGAAAAATAACAGAGAAAATCAGTGAAACCAAAACTGGTTCTCTGAGATCAGTAAAACTGATAAGCCTCTAGCCAGATTTATCAGGAAAAGAAGAAGAAATGGTCAGCATCAGGACCGTGAGAGGTGGCACCAATTTCTGCAGCTGTTTAGAAAAAATAAAGGAACATCATGAATGACCTCATGAAACAAAGCTGACAACTCAGAGCGAGCAATCACTCACACACAAGCAGACTCTCGGGCAAGAACAGGCAGCAGGGGCAGCCCTGCCTCGTTAAACCCTCCCATAAAGCCCTCCAGACGGGGACGGGCCTCCATGGTTAAGTGCTACCAGGTATCTTTAAAAGAAATGTCTTTCAGAAAATGCAAGAGGGAATACTTCCCAAATAATTTGGGAATTATGAATCCAACATTCCTCTGATACTAAAACTAGACAAAAAACATTACAAGAACAAAAAATAAAATAAAAAACCACAGACCAATAGCCCTCATGAATATTAAATGCAAAAATCACAAACAAAATTTTACTAAGTCAATCTCAATAATATTATAAAAGGACAATATATCGCGGCTCCTGGCGGGCTCAGTCGGCAGAGCATGCAACTCTTGATCTCTGCACAGAGCTTACCTTAAAAATCCTAACGATAACGATAACAACAACAATAAAAGGATAATGCACTGCGACCAAGGGAGACGTGTCCGAGGAATGAAAGTTTATTTGGCATCTAAAATCAGTCAGCAGGGGTGCTTGGGTGGCGCAGTTGGGTTAAGCCTCCGACTCTTGGTTTCAGCTCAGGTCATGATCCAGGGTTCTGGGATCGAGCCCCGCATCAGGCTCCTTGCTCAGCAGGGCTCTGCTTCTCCCTCCCCCTCTCCCTCTGCTGCTCCCCCTGCTCGTGTTCACTCTCACTCTCTCTCACGTAAACAAATAAAATCTTAAAAAAAAAAAAAAAAAAAAGGCAGTACTATGTGAAACTACTATCACACCTAACTGGAATTGAAATAAAAACTTAAAACTATAAAAGAACAAAAACATAAAAAATAAAGAGCAGTACTACTGACAGTAACGCCAAACAAGGAAAACCTGGAGATAATCCAATAAATGTGCCAAAAGGCATCAAGGCCTGTGCCCTGAAAGCCATGGAATATTACAGAGGGAACTTTCAAACAACTTAAATGGAGTGGAGCACTCTGACCACGGTTTGGAAAACTCAGTACTGTTGTCAGTTCTTCCCAGATCCATCTGTATACCCACAGCAATCCTAATCAAAATATAGCAAGATTTTTCTTCATAAAAACAACAAACTGATTCTAAAATGCACATGGAAAGGCAGAGGACCCAGGGCAGCCGAGACCTGGAAATGATCCATGCACCTCGACAGGTGGACTCATGAACACCACGTAGCAAATCCAGGCAACGGAACGCTACCCAGCAGTTAAACAAACACACACAACTACACAGAAGAACCTCAGAATAATTCTGCTGAGTGGAAGAAACCAGACCCCCCCCCCCAAAAAAAAAAACCACACACAGAGAAACGTCATTTATATAAAGCTCCAGAGAAGACAAATTCATCTCTAGTGACAGTGGCTACGTGGGGGTGGGGGTGGGGAAGGGCCAGAGGGAGGAAACAGCGACAGACACAGGGACAATTGATGGATGCAGAACAGGCTCCTTATCGTGACTCTAGTTACGGTTCTCTACGGGTACACGTGTGTCAAGATCATCACACTGCACACTTTAATTACGTGCGGCTTATTATGTTCAGTGTACCCTTAAAAAGCTGTTTTAAAAAATAACTATACAGCAGTTATCCCAACCAGACCCTTTATAATCCAGGATTCATTTGTTCTATGGTCTTAAGCAATTTCCACGGGTCAACGACAAATGTAAACTAGCAGGATAAGGCCACTATTTCTTCTACGGTTGATCCCAAACATATCCTTTTCCTTCCCATAAAAATTCACAAAAATACAGTAGCACTGCATTAAAATAATTTCTCTAGATCAGGAATTGGCAAGCTTTTCCTGTAAAGGGCCAAATCCTAAGTATTTTTAGCTTTGAGGGCCATGCGCTCTCACTCACAACTACTCAAAGCGGCTGCTATACTGCAAAAGCAGCCACAAGCAACGTGAACAAAAATGGGCGTGGCTGAGAGCTAATAAAACTTTATTTGCAAACTTGGGTGGGGGCTGGCTTTGGCCCAGGGCCAGAGCAGGCAGCACTGCAGATCAGGGGTTCTCCCAAGGGGTTCCCCACAGTGCAGCAACATCACCTGGGAACTTAACAGAAATGCAAATGCTCAGGGCCTATCTCAGACCTAGGAATCGGACACTTTAGGCATGAGACCAGGAAGCTAGTCATTCTTAAGAATTCTGAAGTTCAAGTTTAAGAAACTACTGGCTTAGAAAACCAGCAAGAGTGAGGGACTGATCCAGAGCCAAGAACGAAGAAACCAAAGCAAATGTTTAACAGAAAGCTACAGATCACACTCCCCAGAGAAGGCAGCCCCGGGCCTTTGGGCCGTCTGATAAAACAAAGTCTACTGACTAAGAGTACTCAAGAGAAAGACTCCCCCTGACAAACCTCTATTACTAAAGGGCCGTTGCTGGTTCTTTCACTTCTTGACAAAGAGTTTTCAACCTGCTTTAAAAAAAACAGTTCTAGAATGTCTTAGCTCATACTCTTCCTTCACTCTGCATTCCACTCAACAGAATCTGGAACTCTGTCATTCCTTGGGGATGATTAAATCTTACACTAAGGGGATCTGAGTCATTCTTCCAAATATCAGTCAAGACCATACTCAGCCACAGACACTGAGGACCTTCCAGGACAGTGAATCGTGTGTGAACATGCACTCACACGCATGTACACACACAAGCATGAAATAAGACATTCCAAGAAAATAAATCCTGGTTATCTGAGGGTTACTTCTGGGTAAAATCACAAATCACCGGCATTACTCTATTTTCCTTTTTAAAGCAACTCTTTATGCCCTTCCTTCCTCAATGCTCAAAATGCCAAGACCTTCTGCAAATCCAGAAAACACATCAAGAAAATAAAATAATTAAAATGCATCATTTGAGGAAAGAAAACCAGTTTTAAGATGGAGGTACAAAAATGCTTTGACCCCATTCTCTCAAAAATCACCAAGAGGTGCCTGGCCGACTCTGAAGGTAGAGCGTGCGACTCTTGATATCAGGGTTGTGAGTTCGAGCCCCACGCTGGGTGCAGATTTGCTTAAAAATAAAATCTTAAATATAAAAAAGCTGTCTAAACCCCTGCTCTTCAATGAAGGAGGAAGCTTGTGAACCCTGAGCCTGTGGGAGGGTGGGAGGTGGCGAGGAGGAGGAGGGCAGGCTGAGGCCAGAGAGCTGCTGAGAAAGAGCTCCAGGAACCAAAAGGGAAAGCTCGGGGTGTGAAGATGCCGGTTGCCAGAGGAGGTGGATGGGAGATTTCAAGGGAGCAAAACCGGGGACCGCCTGCAAGTCCACATGAGGAGCAGTCAGGCATCAAGCACGGAGAGAAGTAGGATTTCAGAGGAAAGCAGCATTGGCATCCCCAGGGGCGGGAGACGAGACCATACAGCCATGAGCCATGACATAAGAACAGGTGAAAGCGGTTACAAAAGAAACAAAAACAAAGCCCATCTTAGAAATTACAAATGAAATCACAAAACCTGAAAGTAGACAAGAAAACAGAGTTTGGCAATAAAGCGGAGGAAAGCCCTGGAGAGCGACACCAGAGACGGAGAATGAGAAGGACCGAGGCCGTGCCAGGCCCGGACAGCCCGAGGCACCCCAGAGGGCAGCGCCCCAGAGACACCTGGAGCTCAACCCCAAGCGGGGGCTGGCCTCCTGGGGACAAGGGTGCATGGGGCCTGCACAGGACCACACCGATGCCCGGATCAGGCCCCCTTCACCCACCCTCCAGGCACTGGGAGCCAGAGGACAGCAGAGAGGCGGGCCACACACCAAGTTCAGCACTGGGGGCCAGCCAGGTGGCCAAGGCCAGAGGCAGAACACACCAGCCAGCGAGCAGGAAACAGAGGCGACCAAGTCCAGGGCCCAGAGCAGAGAGGAAGTGAGGTCAGAACAAGGGCCCCGGGGTGGGGCCGACAGGCAGCGAGGGCAGGCGTCGGATGCCAGATCGGGGTGAACACGACCACATAGTCGTAGAGTAAGCACAAAGTTTGGGTTCATGAGACATGAGCCACGATGATGTGGGCAGGCCCGGGGAGTGGCGGGGACGGGCTGCAGGGGACTAGCAGCCGAGGCAGGACTAGGGACGTGGCGGTGCAGGTGACAGAAACAAGAGGTCAACGGGATAAACAGTGAGCAACAGGAAGTCCCTGCCCGAGGCCAAGTGGAGAGGACGGGATGGGGATGCTGGGTTTGTGCCATTCACCCTTTAGCTGTAGACCCTGTCCACGGATTCCTTAGGCAGCAACAAAAGGTGAAGACAGCAGGCACGCAGAGTTGGCATCAGCCCGCCCAGGGAGCAGGGGCGCCCGCCCGCGTCTCTGTCACTCAACAAAGCGGGCCGTGCTGGGCAGCCCCACAGACGGGAACGGGCATCTGGAGGAAGGAGAGCTGCCGCAGCTGTGTAGGAAGCACAGAGCAGATTCCAAGTCTGCTCCCACCCCCTGGTCCCTGGAGCCCACCCCCAGAGGCAGCAGTGACAGCCGGGTGCGCACAAAACGACAGCCTGACGGCCAGTGGGTGCATGTTCAACATGTCCAGACTGAGGGCCAAGTACATTAAAATGAAAAGCAGCCAGGGGCACCTGGGTGGCTCAGTCCGTTAAGCGTCTGCCTTCGGCTCAGGTCATGATCCCAGGGTCCTGGGATCGAGCCCCGCATCGGGCTCCCTGCTCCGCGGGAAGCCTGCTTCTCCCTCTCCCACTCCCCCTGCTTGTGTTCCCTCTCTCGTGGTCTCTCTCTGTCAAATAAAATCTTAAAAAAAAAAAAAAAAAAGAGCAGCCAGATAAAGATCTAAATGGGGTCTTGAGCTTTCTGTCTGGTCGTTCCTGGGTGAGGCAGCGTCACTGCAGGGCCACTCAAGGGACAGGGAGGCGATGAGATGGCCCACGGTGGGGCAGGCATCCCCCAAGCACCCATGACAAAGGAGATGCAGTCCCCAGGGAGGGGCACTGCTGCGCTCCGGGGTGAAGCAGGAAGGCCTCTTCCGTCGCACCCATATCTGCGATCCCTCCGTCACCAGGCTCCCTGTGGCTCGTCTCGGGGCAGAGGTGCCGGGCAGAGGACAAGGCCCTGTGCTGCAGTGGGAGGGACCGAGGCCCAGACTGCCAGCGCTCCAAGCAAGCACATCCAGCGAGGCTACGGCCTAATCTATATGGCAGACTTTCCAGACTTCAGAATCATCTGGAGATGAACAAGCATGTACCCAAAGGACCCAGAGAATCAGCGGTCCCCCTGGGCCCACCCAGAGGCCACTGACGAATGCAGCTGGGATGTCTGAGACAAAGAACACACAGCACAGCTCAGCACTGCTCAGCACTGCTCCAGGCCGGTGAAGGCACCCCAACGCTACAGGACCACAGCCCCAAAGGACGCGCAAGGTGACCCTGGCCTCCTGTCATAGCCAGGGTCTCCGAGGCCCAAAGAAGGGTCTGCTGCCTTTGCTCTCAGCACCTCCGGGAGAGGCCCTTCCCAGACTGCAGAGCAGTGGGGTGACCTCCCTCAGAGAGGGCAAGGCCACGTCAGCAAAATGGAAGCCCGTGATGTGGTGCGTGGGGGGCCTGGGATGATTCCTCAGTCAGAGCAAACCCCTCAACGTGGACCAAGAGGGTAGGCATGACTCACGCATGTGAAGTCTCTAGAAAAATGGAGACCCTTCCTCAACAGTAAGCACTCTGTCCGTGATGTCTACTCTGGTCCATAATGTGCAGGGATCGCCAGCACTAAGCCCGGCCAAGGCCTTTGCTGCCACATCACCCACCCTCCACCACCCTTACTGCCACCTGAAGCTGTGGGGTTCCTTCCCACTTAGGCTCGGGCTCCAGTCCGCAGCCCCGCAAGCATCTGAAGGGAGGCCTCTGGGCAACACACAGCACACAGACCCTGACGGGGGGTGGGCCGTCAGCTAGCAGCATCAGGTCTGGGAACGCCCTGGGGGGCCAGCCACTCCTCCCAGACAAGGCCCCCGTCCCGGTCCTCGCAGACCGCGGGTGCCCTCTCCTTACCCCTCCAAGAAGGCCCGCTCCTACCTCTGTCCCCCGCTGCCGGGCTGTGGAGCACGGAGCCGGGTGGTACACACACACACGGTGGAACACGTCCTTGGGAACGAAAGCGAGGCCCCGGGCAGAAGCCAAAGCCTCCGGAACGGAGTGTGAGAGAGTGTGCGCGCGCGCGCGTGTGTGCAGGAGGGTTTGGGAGAATTCAGGTTTACACACTGTTTCCTCAAAGCCTGGCCCCTGGGGCATAAACGAAGGGTAGAGGAAAAACCCAAGTCCAGACACTGCCTCAGGAGCCTCCTCCAAGAGGGCCTGAGCCCAGGAGGCCTGGGGTGACCCTGGCACACCACCACACCCACTCTTGCTGACCGCGAGCCTGTGGCCCGGGGCACAGGCTGCGCCCGGGAGGCCAAGTGTGCTGGCATGGGCGGGGGCTGGCCACCCCCACCCTAGCGCAGGGGCCCTTACTCTAAAAACACGCTCATCCTTCTCAGGGCAGCTGAAAATGAAACCTTTCTTTGTCTGCTTTTTAACCTTGCAGGGCTTCCAGAAATTTGAGGTGAAGGTAAGATTTGTTTTAAGGCTGGAGATAAAGGGGCACCTGGGGGGCTCAGTCCATTAAGTGTCTGACTCCTGATTTCGGCTCAGGTCACAGTCTCAGGGTCGTGAGATCAAGTCCCATGTCGGGCTCCGCGCTCAGCAGGGAGTCTGCTACAGACTCTCTCTCCCTCTCCCTCTGCTCCTCCTCAGCCACTTGTGCTCTCAAATAATACAAAGATTAAAGAAAAAAAGGACATAAGAACAGTTTCAATCCTCTCATTCCAACCCAAAATAACGGGACAAGCACCTGAAGGAGGCCACGGCCTGGCCCTGGCTTCCTTTCCCTCCTGCCCCCACTCACCACAAGGGACAACACAGACCGGTGGCCAGGCCTCCAGGGAAGCCTCCCGGCACAGGGAGTGAGCACAGGAGAACATTCTGAGCAAGGAAGAATGTGGGTGACCACGTGCCATGGCCTTCCCGGGCACAGCTGACAGACACACAGATGCAGGGACAGGGAAATGTCAACAGACACCACCTCGTGGGAGGCCCCCAGAGCCAGGAGCCAGAGAAAACCACTGAACGGAAGGAAGCGGCTCAGTTTCTATAAATGACCTATGGCAAAGAGATGTGGAAAAATGGCCAACGTCCACGTGCAGAAAAATCCTCTGCCATCTACATCTGCCCTGTGGTGACCCAACCCCACACTCACCAGAGGCTCTGGCTGGGAGAAAGACGTGTCCACATCCGGGGACGGGTCTCTGTGCGTCTGACCCACCCTGCTGACCTGGTTCTCTCAGGACCCAGTTCAGGAATGCGCAAGCCGCACACGCTGCCACGGGGGTGTGACAGCGTCACGGGGTCTCAGGAAAAAGACATCAGGAGGGACTGAGTCCCAGTGGGTGGCCAAAAGAGGGGCAATTTAGTCAAGAGAATAATGACAAGAATGGACTGCAACCCTGTAACAGACTGAGTTAGGAAAGACAGACACTCAATGGCAGGAAGATGGGAAGGGAGGCGCTCCGGGAGAAGCAGGCGCAGGGACCACCGTAACTGGGTCAGCGGGATGGGGCAGGGACGCTGACCCTGCTGGGAGAAAGTTCATCACAGCAGATGCTGACAAGGTCCAAAGTCCTCCGCGAATTACTTATTAACTACGGAGGGGAAAGGCGGACCCCACCCACGAGCACGATCAAAGTTCCCGGCCTGCCGTGCACCGTCTGGCCTCCAGCCACCACGCGCTGGGGAGGATGTAGTGGCCCCACCAGGCTCCCACCCAAAATGCTGGCCCTGCATCCAACCAGGGGGCATGCCAGGTACTGGAAGTAGAGGCATAACCCACAGGATGGCCCCCAGGCCCTCCCAACGCACCCATGTCACGAAACACCAAAGGTAGGGGAGGGACCCCGAAGAGAAGCAGCTCGGGGAGAGAGGTGCATCCCGGTGGGTCCTGGGCAGGATGGGGCTGCGGGCTGCTCCGTGGTGGTCGCCATGCTGTGCTAACACTACAAGGCCATCATGTGCAAAAAACGAACACCGAAGACGCACGCTCGCCAATGAGAGGGTGTGCCAAGACGGCAAGGTGTCCACACTCGCGAACCCTGGTGAGCGCTGCTCTCATGACTCCACCAGAGGTCTGAAGATTGTTCAGAATAAAAAGTCCTAAGCCAGGGGCGCCTGGGTGGCTCAGTGGTTAAGCGACTGCCTTCGGCTCAGGTCATGATCCCAGGGTCCTGGGATCGAGCCCCGCATCAGGCTCCCTGCTCGGCAGGAAGCCTGCTTCTCCCTCTCCCACTCCCCCTGCTTGTGTTCCCTCTCTTGCTGTGTCTCTCACTGTCAAATAAATAAAATCTTAAAAAAAAAAAAAAAAGTCCTAAGCCAAGGAAAAGCAGCAGGCTTACAGACAGACTGATCTCTGCTCCTCCCTCGGCCACCCATAACTGGAGGATGCATAGGAACACAGGAGGGCATGTGCCGAGGAGGGACGTCAGGCACCTTCAGGATGGCCCAGCAGGTGCCACGTTTGAGCCGTGGGCTGTGCAAGACAATGAACTCCCTCAACACTTGAGCCCGCTCAGTGGCAGCCAAATGCATCTGAAATGGAACAGCAACATGACACCTAACTCTAAAAATCCCAGATTTCTGGAACTGTAACAAACCCTGGTTATAAAAACGGATATCAAATTCCAGTTCAGCTCTCTGGTACAACCATCCAGGAATCCGACGTGCCTGTGGACCTGGACCAACAGCGGCAGGAGGATTGAGAGAAGCACTCTCGGTCCAGCCAGGCCTGTCGAGCATGGAACCAAGACCCCAAGACCCTAGCCTGCAGCTAAGGTGCATGATGACTGGAGACGTCCGTTCTACCAGCTCTTCACCCCGCATGAGCAGGACAGGGCACCGTGGCTCTCAAAGCTGGTTCTCTACTCACGGCCTTGTTTTCATTTTCTGAGAAACCTCACTTTTCCAGGGAAGAACTGCTCTGGGGCCAGGGCGCCTGGCTGGCTCAGTCAGTAGAGCTTGCAACTCTGGATCTTGGGGTCATGGAGTTCAAGTCCTGAGTGGGGTGTAGAGCCCACTTAAAAAAAAAAAAATTGCTCTGAGGTCAATTTTACCTGGTTCAGATCAAGGCTGTGGATGAGGCTACCACTGTTGGCTCAGTTACCGAAATCACTGTTTGAAGAATTATCAAAGGCTGTCCCACTTGAAAAACACATCCTGGGATGCCTGGGTGGCTCAGTCGGCTAAGCTTCTGCCTTGAGCTCAGGTCATGATCCCAGGGCCCTGGGATCGAGTCCTGCATCGGGCTCCCTGCTCTTCATCTGCTTTTCCCTCTGCCCATCCCCCTGCTCATGCTCTCGCTCTCTCTCGAGATCTCTCTGACAAATAAATAAAATCTTAAAGGAGGGAAGGAAGAAAGGAAGGCAGACAGACACATCCTACCAGACTTGCTCTGTAACAGAACTCTGGCCTTCCCTCCAGCCGGAAGTCATCCGAAGATCGAACTTGATACAAGCCTATCACCAGACACTGCCTAGGGCACGTCTGTGAGCAGCGACCCTCAACCGCACAGAGCCCAGGAGCCTGGGACATCCTCAGCCTGCGCCCCCATGGCTTCAGGGACAGGGGTGGCTCCCAGCATCCCAGCAGGTGAGTTAGGGATCATGTGGACTCGGCCACACAGAGGCCCAGGTCAGACACTCCATCGCATGTCCCACAGGGAACGCTGCCCCCTGAAGTCCAGGGAGGAGCACAGCCAGCAGGGGTTATCAACAATGGACAGCACAGGCTCCGGTACACAGATGTGCCCACTGAGGGCACAGGGAGCCTCCACGCCTGGCGCACCCTGTGTGTTCTGCTCACAGTGCCTGCCGGTGTCCATCCGCCTGGCCCGGCCAGCTGTGAGGAGAGCCACCACACCAGCCTTCGTGTGCCCACATGCGGCCCTGCCTGGGCTCCTGGGACAGCCTGTCAGGCCCGGCTGCCTCCCGTCAGATGCCCTGGCTTTGGGAAGAACTGGAAGGTGCAAATCTGCACAGCACGCACCCTCATCACCCACTACAGGAGGGTAAACTGAGGCCCAGGGAAGTGGCATGACCCAGGACGCCAGAGTAAGGACGTGGCCAAGCCAGGACCTGGGCCCAGGGACCACCCATGAAGCTCTCTCTCTCTCCGAACTTCTAGAAACTCCTACTTGACCAGAAATACCAAAAAGCTTCAGTGACTCCTGCTTGCACAGAGAAGGTAAGGAAAGAAAACGGGGTGGATAATGTCAGACTCGGGGACAGTGGCGTCTGCTTCACGGGGAGCCGCACACGAGGCAGACCAGCAGCCTCAGGGAGGTCTCCAACTCTGTTTTTCTTTAACCCAAACACAAAGAGCCACCCTCACTGACAGAGGTCACAGGCCCCCCCGCCCCCGGCTCCCGCTGCCAGGCCTTCCTTTTGACCAGCATCCAGCACGTGGGGGCCCCAGTAGTATTTGCAAAACAAACGTCAAGGATCCTCCCCCTTCCAGAGCGCCCCTGCCCTCCTTAACACAGACAAAAAGGCAGAACTGTCACCTGGACCAGGAACCTCAGGTCCCAGCTCCAAGCGTGCTCCGGACACAGAAGGCCAACCAGGGCATGGGGGAACCAAATAACGGGAACGGCTGCTGGCAGCTGAGTCACTGGCTCGGTCAGGACAGCCCCAGGGATGGGGACACAGACAGCGGGGGCACCACGTGTCCCGGCTGAGATAACCTCCCAGGCCCCTGGAGCCACCCCAGGACCTCCAGGGCCAATGCCCAAAGAGGCCCTCCAGGGCCAGGCCCACCAGAGCTTGGGAGATGGGACGCGGCCACCCCGTCAGCCTCACAGCCATGGTCACGTACACACACTCACCTCCCCACGAGATGCCAGGACACAACAGCGTGTCACCCGTGTGAAGGACCAGCATCCCCCAGGCCACCTGTCACCCCCAGCCTCCTGGAACCAATGGAAGCAAACTAGTGCAAACCATGGCCAAGAACAGGCCTGGACCTCAAAGTCCGAGTGAGAGGACCGAGAGCCACACGTAGACGACCACCAGCCTCATGGGAAATGACATTCACAGGTGGAGAGAGGAAGCAAAGTGGCTGACAGTCTCGGACATGTGCTCCTCAAGCTGCCAACTCTTCTAAAGCTGAGCTGGCCTTGGCCGCAGAGCCACCATGCACACTCCCTGAGCCCACTCTGGGCGCTCAGGTGCCTATCTCCCTTCATCCTGCCACCCAAAAGCAGCCCCAGGCTTCTTTTCTCCTACTCTCTGGGGAAAGTCAGGGTCAAGCCATCGGGCTTTGAGCTGTCCCCAAGCTGTCTGGGGTCTCTTCACTCTGGGTCCCTTATGCCACCCACACTTGCTGATGAGATTAAAAGAAAGGCAGATCTTTGGTGAGAGGCATCACTTTCAGTGAATCCATTTCTTTTTTTTCCTTAAAGATTTCATTTATTTGACAGAGAGAACACGAGTGCGCATGCACACAAGCAGGGGGAGCGGCAGAGGGAGAGGGAGAAGCAGACTCCCCGCTAAGCAAGGAGCCCGACGCGGGGCTCAATCCCAGCACCCTGGAATCATGACCTGAGTCGAAGGCAGACACTTAATCAACTGAGCCACCCAGGCACCCCAGTGAATCCACTTCTGTCTTCAAGAACTTTCTACAGAAACGGGCAGGGTACAAACTTAAGAAAGAGAGGAAAGGGGCGCCTGGGTGGCTCAGTCGGTTGAGCATCCGACTCGTGGTCTCAGCTCAGATCTGGATCTCAGGTTCGTGAGTTCAGGGCCCACATTGGGCTCCACACTTGGTGTGGAGAGCCTACTTAAAAAAAGATGGATCTCCAGCACAGAGATGTTCCTGCCTCTGACGTACCAACAGAGGGCTGGTGGAGCCCACTACATACAGGAGACAGGATACCAGAGCACCGCTTACCACAGTGTGACAGGATTAATATCCAGAACACAGAAACAACTCCTACACGGGAACAAACAGCCCGACTCAAAAAAGGACAAAGGACTTGAACAGACATTTCTCCAAAGATGACATCCACACGGCCAATAAGCATACATGACATTCACCATCACTCAGCATCCGGGAAATGCAAATCAGCAGGACCATGAGAGGCCACCTGACGCTCATCAGGATGGCTACTTTCTCAAAAACACAAAAAACACAAACATGAACATCCTTAGCAAGGATGTGCAGAAACTGAAATCCTCGTGTACTGTGGGTGAGAGCGTAAGATGGTGCAGCCACCGTAGAAAACAGGACGGCGGTTCCTCAAACAATGAAAACAATTACGGGAAGATGCAGCAATTCTACTTTGGGGCATATGCCCAAAAGTTGAAAGCAGGGGCTCAAAGAGATATCTGTACACCCACGTTCAAAGCCACATTTTCACAAGAGCTAAAAGATGGAAGCAACCAAAGTATTCATCACCATCTGAATGGATAAACAAAAATGTGGTCCATTCATACAATGGAATGGTTCTCAGCCTTAAAAAGAAAGGAAATGCTAACACCTAGTCCATCTTTGATGGACCTTGGTGAAATAAACCAGAAAGAAAAGGACAAACCCTATAGGATTCCACTTCTAAGAGGTCCCTAAAGAAGTCAGATTCGGGGACAGAGAGAAGGGTGGGCACCAGGGGCTGGAGGCGGGGAGGGGGAGTGAGTGTTTCATGGGGACAGACTCTCGGTTTGGGAAGATGGGAAGGTTCTACAAATGGATGGTAGTAATGGTTGTACAACAATGGGGACGTACTTACGCCCCTGAACTGTGCACTTAAAAACTTAAGGGGAGCATCTGGCTGGTTTGGTTGGTAGAGCATTCAACTCTTGAGCTCAGGTTATAAGTTCAAGCCCCATGTTGGCTGTAGAGCTTACTTGAAAAAAAATGGCTAAGATAGCAAGTTTTATGGTATGTATGTTTTATCTTAACAAGACAAACACACAAGGCAAATCACAGAAATACTAAGAATAACACAATAGCCAATGCCACTAGAAAAAAATCGAACGAGATTTTCACCTTTCAAGTTACACAGAAACATCCTGAATGACAGTAACCAAACATGTGAGGGGGTAGGAAAATGGGCACGTGCTTAATTCTGTGGGCATGTGAACTGGTGAGCCGTGTAGAAAAAGAATTTCAGTAACAAGTAAAATCAAGAACCCTTGAGGGGTGCCTGGGTGGCTCAGTCAATGAAGCATCTGCCTTCGGCTCAGGTCATGATCCCGGGGTCCTGGGATCGAGCCCCACGTCGGGCTCCCTGCTCAGCAGGGAGTCTGCTTCTCCCTCAGCCTCTCATTCGTGCTCTCTCAAATAAATAAACAAATAAATCTTAAGGAAAAAAGAACCCTTGAAAAGGCCCTACGCCTTCCCAGTGCTGGAGTACGGAAATGGTCAGAACACGTCCCAGAGTCGCCCCTCAGTCGGGATTCATGATGCAGAAGAGAGAGAGATGTGGATGTCGTGTGTGCGTGCCCCCTTTGATCCGCCGACTCTTCTACAAGAAACTCACCCCCACCCAACCTCACAGGTGCCCAAGCAGATGCACTTACAGTGGGAGCAGACCTCAGCCATGACGGGACAGAGGAGCTGCCCTCCCTGCAGGGGGCTGGTCAGTCGGTGAAGCCACGTCAGGAACCTGTTCAGCGTGGTCCAGACGCCCTCTGACTCAGTCCTTCCACCCCAGCCCACGCTCCAGACACACGCACACACGTGGGCCAACAACAAGCTGCAGTGATCATTCATGGGCATCCACGAGGGAAGCCAGAAGGTCCACCAACCCAAGAATGGGGACAGGCCACACAGCAATGAGGTGGCACACAGGAGTGACAAGGGCCCCGGGTGAGAGCCCTGCAGAGACAAGAGTACTGACGGGGCCGTGCCAGCTACGCACGGACACGGGCCCGGACACGGGAGGCCGCGAGGAGGACATCCCTGGGGGCACTCGGGCACAGTGCATTTCCTCACCTGGGTGGGGGTGGAGACAACGCGGGCGGCAGCCAGCAGACACCAGCATTCCTTGCTCGTCCACGTTGCCGCACGAGGCTTCTGTGAAGCATCAGTGGCAAGATGCTCCCTAAAGCACCACTTGGAGTAACGCACAGTGCGTGCCCCAGATGTGAACTCCAGAGACCTCGATACCACAGAGCACTTGCAAATGCTCTGGCTGTGCAGGCGCAAACCCAGGCTCGCACACATGCACACAGGGGCACGCGTGCATGGAAGGCCCGTCGCCACAAGCAAGGTGGCCCTGGATCCTGCAAAGCAACCACAGAAGAGCCATTTCTGAGACAGCGGGGATCTGAACACGGGCAGGAAGGAGTTCTCATCACGACCGCCGGGTACGCCAACCGCACCAAGGTCAAGACTTTCCACAACTCTGAATACATTAGATACTGAAATGCTGAACTATGAAATAGATGCTGGGATTTGCTTTAGAAAAGAATGACAGCCCCATAGCACAAACAAGGAGGGAGAAGTCAGATGAAATGGAACGAGTAAGACGCCAGGAACTGCTGGGCTGGGCCTATGGGCTCCGAGAACCAGTCTCCCGATTTCAGTGTCAGCTTGAAATTTCCCATCTTAACAGTATGTTTTCACAAATCCACACATACGTCCTAATGACGCAGGAAGAAACGCACCCCCCACTGACCCCATGTCAGGGGACGGGGACAGGGAACTCCCGCCATCACGGTGCTGGGAGACACAGGACGGGATCCATGTAGCCTCCCTGGGCCCCTGCTCCACACGTCCAGCCGACTTTCAGCAACAACGGCTGAGGCCCCAGCATCCGGGGCGCCACCAAGCTTCTGCGCTCCCCTCGCCCAGCGCCCCTGGTGCTGCCTGAACCCCCTCCGCAGCCCTCCGGCCCCTCACACCTGCCAACAGGGCCACACTGGCCAAGGTTCCAAAAGGCTGGGGCCACAGGGAGAGCAGGCCATGTTGTGGGGCTGCCTGGCTAGGTCCCCGCTGTCGTCCTCAGCCCCCAGGGATCAGAGAGGGAACCGAGACACAAGCCTTTGTCAGAGACTGAGAGAAAACAGATCTACCAAAGAAATCACAATTCAAATACAAATGTTTAAGTGAGAAAATAAAAAGCCTATCTGCACAAGAGACATCAAGTCCAATCAGGTAATTAAATCTAGGAGTGCTCTGAATACCACAGTAACGAGACCATCTCAACAGCAGTGACAAGGAAATTAAGCAAGTTCTCCCATAAACAAGAGGAAATTCCAACACAAACCCAGCAGGAAGGGACACGTGCGCTGACCCCCCCACCCAGCGGCAGCGAATGGACGCTAGGCCAGCCCTGGCTGAGCCCACAGGGTGGGCACCACACTCTGGTTTGGGGGGTGGGGGAGGGGGGCTGTGCAGGAGGGAAACCTTCCTGCTGCAGAGCCAGGAAGGAGCTTCAAAGTTCAGAATTCCCCGGGGCCTTCGGCAGGCGTCAGTGACCAGGGTGTGCACTTCGGCCATGCGGGGACCCAGGCTCGTAGTTTGCAGGCCCATCGAGGTGCAGGTCGTCAGGGCAGAGGCCTGTAGCTGCTGGTCCTCTGTGGTCCCCTCAGTCAAGAGCCTTCCAGACCTCCGTTCCAGGACCAGGCACGTTGCCCCGGCCCTGGGTGTTGCCAAGGGCTCCTGGACGACCACGGCCAGCCCGAGCTCCAGGAAACACGGGACATGTCGTCACTCGTCGAGCCACACTGAGGCAACCCATGGGCTTACCTTGCTCTTACAGCTTAAAGAGCTTCCTAAATTGAGGCAAAATCGACTAAGGTCAGGCAGGCTGGGCGACACTTACTGCATACAAGAATGTTAAAAAAAAAAAAAAATCACAGTTTTGATAGTTCTGCAAAAAAAACTTAGCAAATTTACAACAAAACTGTCAAGTAATTAAGGCAAGGCACTTCACACATGAACTTAAACTGCTAATTAAAATCCCCTCGCTTAATTGACTACATTTGCATATCATTCAACTTGGGAGCACAATTTTTTTAATGGTTTGGGCAACACAGTTGTAACGCCAGGAAGCAGGGAGGCAGCAGGTAAGGCGGGGCCAGCAGCACCCACTGCACACACGCGTCCACGCTCGGCCGCCCGCACGCGTCCACCCAGGCAACTGTCGCTGCAGCCTGACACCGCACACACTTGACACGAGGCTTGGGGGTCACCCACCCCCGCCAGGGCTGGCCAGTCTGCACTCCCTCGCTGCAGCCCAGCACCCCCGCCCCGGGGGGGAAGGGAGGAGAGTTGCATGGAGGTCCCACTGCGGCCGGGGCTGATGACAGCACCTCACTACTACCCAGTGCCTCTGCCTCAACCTCCCCAGCAGGGAGCCCCCAGAAGATTCCAGAACCACATGTGGGATGCGTGCACCTGTCCCTTCCTCCAGGGAGAGGGTTCCCAGCTTTGCCAGCAGCATGGCTGACTGCCCCCTTCTTCCCTGGTTCCTCTGCGTGCTCACCGAGTGCCAGCCCTCCCATTCAAGCAACACACAGCTCCCTATGCCCGGGGGCCCAACCAGCGCTGGGGCCCAGGGGAGGACAGACGTCGACATCAGCACGACTCACAGAAAACTCGGTTGACCAGGGCAGCTTAGGGATCCAGACTGGGCACCGTGAGGCCCAGGCAGATGAGAGGGCCATGGGTCTTTCAAACAGGGGTTTCTGTGTCACCTTCAGCGCAGAGCCTACATAAAGACCACAAACCATTGCCCTCGTCCCCACGGCTGGACCACACAGGGGTCTGCAGAGGCAACAGGCACTTCTTGTTCTGATGGTTTCAGCGCAGCGGTGAGGGGGTTCAAAAGGAGAACGTCAGGAAATTAGAAGCATGCATCCACAGGGATGGGCAGACAGCATGAGGGGTGCCCAAACAGCCACGGCTCTGCGGAAGGAGGGACCACCATGAGCGCCGCAAGAACCATGAATGCCACACACAGAAGCAGCTCCAAGAGCAAACTCCATGACGGGTGTGAAAAGTGAGCATACTTGAGGTGGGGAAGGGGGCACGGCCTGGTGCCAGCTCGCCTGTCCCGTGGAGGCCTCACCTACCAGTCAGGCTAGAGCCACAGACTGGCACCGTGGGCTGGGATCACAAAAAGAACAGCTGACCGCAGACAGACGTGGACAGGGCATGAGAGGCTGGTTCTGCTCCCAAGGGAATGGAATGCAGACCGGGTCCCCCATAACAGGGACTCACAGGTCATCCAGACAGCCCCAGCCTCAGACCCAGGCAGCCCGCTAGTCTTACCGGCGCTAGGCGTGGCTGTGCTCCCCCAGAGTGTGGGGCTGGGGCAGCACTGGGCGTCCTTTCCTGCACATGAAAGACAGACCTTCAGTCTTCCCCCCACAAGCTGCACAGCCCAGCTGGGGAGAGTAGGGTGCAGAAGAGAACATGCCACCAGGCCCAGGCTCCAGGCAGGTCTGGGACAGAGGAACAACCTGACAGCTGGCATAGGACCCCAAAACACATCCACCACCTGCACCCCCACGTCTCATGTGCTCCCAGCGGGCTCAGTCCCATTCCTTCACGCCACCCCATCCCACAGGGTCAGACCCAGGGGCTGGGACACACGACTGAGCTACCATCGTGTGATTGTCACCCCCACTTGCCACCTCACTTGTGGGCTCAGGGGTCGGGCCAGGAGAAGAAGGGCCACACCAGAGCCCCACTGGCACCCTGGGACCTCAGGCCCCCACGACTTGGCTAACCTTAGTCAGGGCAGGATGAGCCCCTGGCCGGGGCTGCCCTAACCACAGCAGCCCTGGGGCTGGCGCGCCTGCCGCTCCCCCCACCACAGCGGGGTTCCTCTGCACCAAGCAACACAGGGGGTCCCACGGGAAGCCTATTCTCAACAAGACATGCTTGTCTCTTTTCAGAATAGCCAGCTAATATCCCAGCGGAAGCCCAATCAAGGCAGGCACCACGGCCAGGCTCGTCCAGCTCCAGAGCCGAGAATACCTTCGTTCCAAAGCAGTGGCCAAGCATCTGGGCTCAAATCGGGTTTAAAGCACCCCCCACAGGCCTAAGCAAGCCATCTTCTTCAAAACACACAACACGACCAGGACGAATGACATCTAAGGGACGTAACTCTGCTCCTGAGAAAGTTCCTACACCTTTCCTTTTCGACCTGTCAAGAGCAGAGCTGCCCAGAAACCCCCAACAACTAGTGATTTCATGCCTCCGTGAATCATTCAAGGAGTATTTGTTCCGGGCCCGGAACTGGGGACTCAGCCGTGACAACCTGCCCCCTCCATGAGGCTGACAACACAACCACAAACACACAAATCCCAGGCCCACCACAACAAGGGTAGCCCAGAGAACCAAGACCGGGGGAAGGCCCGACCACTGCGCACTGCGCGGCCCAGAGGCTCACGCGGAGACTTCCTGAATCACTACCTAGAGCTGCAAAATCAAGAAGTCGTCGCGTCCTTTGATTCCTTCCAAGTCAAAACAGTTACATCAGATAAAACACAAACGCCGCATACCAAGACAACCTCAGTTGTCTCACAGGCTCATGCCAAGACTCCTCCTGAAGCCTCCCATCTGTTTCACCAGCACGGAAGACACAAGGATTACCCAAAGGAACAAGAATTTCTAGCAAAGACCAGAGCAGCACACAGGCCGCACACTGCAGGAAACGGGCACCGCGGTCACCAGCAGGCCCGCACACAGCCAGAGGGCTCTCTCCCCCTGCAGGTGCCCCAGCCACTCTGGTCCTTCTTCCGATGTTCCTCTCATCCCCACCATCTCATTTCGATTTCATGCCTGAGTCCAGTCCTTCACATCAGTAAATAAGGAGACACAAGAAGTGGCCAGTCCCAGAAGTAAAAAACCCTCCCCCCGACCCCTCTCAAACCAGCTCCCAAGCTCTGTGACCAGGAAGACCACCCCACCTCGCTGAGCCTCTTGCGGTGACTTTGCCTAGAAACACAGTACGTCTAATGCAGCAAAACGGGCATCCAGTCTGTCCTCTAGAATCGTACCCTCTATTCCCAGAAGAGCAGCGTTAAGAGCTATTGTTGACCCGACCACCAGCCCTGGGAACAGGCTAGAGGCTTCCTGAGCATGACCCGAGTTTGCCTGGACACACCGCACCTGGTCTACTGGGGGAGAGGGCAGCCTCGGAGAGGTGGGGCAGGGCGAGGACCTCTGCTGCGCTCGCACACGCAACGGGACCACATACGTAGCCCCCTGAGATCCCTGCCACCATGCCACTGCATTCCCACGGGTAACCCGACACCACCCAAAACCTGCTCCAGACCACGCGAGGCCATGCAGGGAGGAGCCACCCGCCACACAGCCCCACACCCCCAGGAAATGACTTCCAGTCCCTTCTTTGCAATTCTGATCCGCCCCCCACACCTGAGACGGTCAGTAAACAGAAAGTGGGGAGCAATGGGCTTGGCCCCCAGGCCACGCCCGGGCTCCATCCCAATGCCCCCCCCCAGCCTTTCCCTGGTTTCCCATTTCCTCAGGAACAGCAAACCAGGAGGGTGAGGGCCTGAGCAAGAATGGAGGCCTTCTCCCACTGTAGCTCTCACAGACCTGAAGGAAATAACTCAGCCTCTATATTTTGACTCAAAACAAAGAAACTTTTTAAAAACATTTCAGTTGAAACTTGCATAATTCTTCCAGTGGAGAAATCCTCCCCGACTTTCGCAATCCTTAGAAAGAGACACATAATTGCTGCTTGTGTAACAGTCTCCGGGCCACGAAGAGTCCGGCCGCCGGCCTCGGCCACCTCCCGCCACCTCCCGCGGTCACCTCCCGCCAGACAGCCAGGGCTGGCCCCAGAAGCACCACGTCCCCCGCCCCCCCCCCCCCGCAGCTCCCCGCAGCCAGGGCTGTGGGGCGGGGCCCGGTCACACTCCCCCAGACTTCCTCCTGCTCCTGGCCTGTCTGCCCTCGCCCGACATCTCAGACACACATTACACAAACCGGCTGCAGGGAAGGCTGAGAAACCGAGACGCGGAGAGTCCGTGACCCTACTCCCGAAGCCCTGTGCTGACTGGGGGACCCCGGTGAGGGAGCAGGAACAGAGGCGAAGGTCACCCAATGACCCTGCTGCCCCCGGCCAGCTGCCGCCCTGAGGAAACCCCAAGAGGCTAGGGGCCTGGCCCAGCTCCAAAGAGGGGTCCTGGAAACTGGCAGGACAGCCAACAGAGGGGCAGACAGACAGATGGGCAGGCAGCCCACACCTGGAGGACCATCCAGACACGGCTCTGCACATGCAGCCAGGCCGAGGCACCCGGCCAGCAGGGAGGCCCTACTCACTCTCGCACGGCCCACTACAGGGCGTAGCGAGAAACCGGAGGCCTTGTTCAAGCTGTCGTATCCCCCATTTGAGAAGACTCCCCAACCTTCACTCTGCGGCCTTCACCTGGTGACCAGACCGACTCGCAGACCCCATCCTTCTGCATGGCCGGGGCGGGGGGAGGCCAAGGCCCGTCCAGGAACTTTGTCTCAGAGCATCACCTGAGATGGCACCCCACTTTCTCAGCCAAACGTCTGTTACCAGGAAATCACCATGGAACCCCACGAAAGCCTACAGCAAAACAAGGGGACAAAGGGACAACCGACCCTCTAAATCTCTGCGGGCACAACAGATGGCATCAAGGTAAAGCCAGTTCCCCCATGAAAGAGGGATCCCAGGTGAAGCATGCAGGTCAGAGTCTATGTCCAGCCTGATGGAACATTCTTGATAGCATTCCTTCCCAAGATAATTTCAGCTTAAAAGAGCAAACCACATCTCACTAGGGGAGTGTCCACAGGCTGGAACCCCCTTCCTGGCCTGTGGACTTAAAAGCTGCAGTCACTCCCCCACAGGGGCCACAAGACTCCATGCCCCCAGTGCTGCCGGCCGGGTCTCTGCTTTGAGAAAACACTGCCCTGTGACCAGGGGAAAGTTTCAGATGACCCAAAGAAAACCGTTCCAATGTCAGGAATTCAGACAAATCCAGTCGTGGGCACTCACCCCACACCGGGCCCCTGGAGCAAAACGGCCCACACAACAAGCCCCCTCTGAGAACTTGGGTGTCTGAAAGACAAGGGTACGATAAACAAACCCAGGCCAGGCTCTCCAACCCGAGAATCAGGACACCCCGCAGAACAAACAGCAGTTCCAAGGAACCAGTTTCTGGAGCGCGGGCCCCGGGGAGGCAGAGCACCGCCCTGTGGTCGGCCCAAAAGGGAAACACCTGGTGACCCAGCAAGGAGCCGTCCTGTGGGGTGAGGAGCCAGGCCCCAAGCAGCAGCCAAGCCGGCAGCACGGATGTCCTCCTCTGCCGGCAATCTACACGGCCGGACAACTGGCCCACTTTAGTCCAAACACCATGAGACAAGCCCAAGAGGAAGGGACAGAGCCAAGTGGGCAGAACAAGAGTGGAGAAGGCTCTGAGTCCCCATCTCCTGGCCACGTGTTCCCCCAGCAACAAAATGACACATCCCCACCCCACCTGACACTGGACACCTGAACACCCTCAAGAAATAAAACGTCACCATCACACCGCTTGCTACAGTCCCCATTTCACACGAGGAAACACAGAGACAGAGAGGTTAAGCAACTGGCTCGAGGTCACACAGCCAGGAGAGATGTAATGAGGCTACGGGAGCAGCCCCATGGGGTTCCACAGCTGGACTGGCCCACTGCAGGACAGCAGGACAGCAGCCTGGGGGGAAGGGGCTCAGAGGCTGCTCCCCAGCACTCCGGAGGCCCCTCCTGGCACAGGTGGCAACCGAGTGCTGACCGGTCTCCGGCTGGCAGGAGACTGGGGCAGCACTTCAGCTCCACAGCCTGGAACGCGCTCCAGCTCCCGTGGCCTCACCAGAACCCAAGGCCCTAGGGGAGCCGTGGCCCTACACAGAGGATTCCACCACATTCTTTGTTCCCTGCTGTCCTCATCCTTAGTAAATCAAAAACGTTAAACTAACCTAACAAACAACTGAAAAAATTCAAGATCTATTCCATGAATAAACTGTCAAAGGCAAGTGCAAGGAGCAATGAGAGATAGGCAGGGCTCGGGGGGGGGGGGCGGATGGGGGGGTCTTCCCAGGCAGCTCCATCCGGAGCAAGTGGGCTCTGGGCAGCTGGGGATCTCCGCCCACCCTGAGCTGATACCTGCCTCACGTGGTGCCCTCGGCATGTAGACAGACGAGCACATGGCTCTGCTAGGAGATTTAAAGAGAACGATGCACCCCAGGACTCCCAACTGTGTGGTCACAGAGCCAAGGAAGCAGGCAGAGCCCCAAGAACAGGACAAGCAGAAAAAACTGGCAAGGGAAGCGCCCCACGAGGTGGCAGAGCCAGCAGGAGAGCACTCGAGAGCTCAAGGAAGCCTGGGGCCGGGCGCGCAGGCCAGGTCACCACCACGAGGACAGGCTGGCTGACACTCGGGCCTGGAGACCCCACCCACTTACGATGAGCAGCTTTTCCTCGTCACGGGGAAAATGTTTGTCTCATCAGTCAATGAGATTTAGAGCAGCATCAGGGAAGGCACTGAAGGAGAAAGGGCGGCCCTGATCATCTGCTGAAAAGGCCGGAGCAGAAACAGGCTCTGGCCTCTGCTTTCCGGACTGCAGGGACCAGTCCTGCTTCTCCCCAGGCAGTGCTTGGGCCTGAGCGCTCAGGCTGGGCCTTCCCTGAGCTGGAGGATGGCCGCGCCCACAACCACGGGCGCCTGCTCCGGGAGAAGCCGGGCCCGGGTCTACGGCTGTGACAAAGGGCCAGCCCCCACCACACACCCCTCACGCCCAACTCAGACACCGACACAGACACACCCTGCCACACAAGGTCTTCTGCCACCTGTGCTGGAGGTAAGTGGCCTGCCACGGCTCGGCCACAAGCTGCAGGCCACAGTGGCCGTGGAAGGTACGGGCGCCCCAAACAGAAAAGCCCCCGGTTCCCATAGGGTGCCCATCTCGCCACCCACTACCAAATCATCTGAAATCAAAGGCTTGGGCCTTTCCTGCAGCATCCTCCCCTACTCAGACCATCCCTCCCGCCCAACCCCTGCCCCACAATCTGCAGACAGCTTGCCACCTGGGCAGCGACACAGCTGAGGGCAGAAATGCCACCGAAAGCATGTGCACACGCACACACAGCAGCCCCCTCCGAGCACAGGCAACAGGCCCCCACATCCCCAGCCCCTCCTCTGCTCACCGAGACTCTGACACTCCTCTGGAGGGGCGCCCGGATAAAACCGGGCGGGAGCATCTATTCACAGATTTAGAAAAAAAAGTTTGATGCAGTAGCTGAATTAATTAGGCCTCCTCAGAATAGCTGAGCCAATGCAGCATTCTGTGTATGCAATTTAATAAGCCTGGATATTTAAAATAAAAGTTACAAATACTTGGGGAGGGGAAGACACCATGAAAAGTTGGTGAGGACCCCAGTGGATGGCCTCAGGGTCCAGTGGCCTGGGAGCCACCCAGCCAGCTACCCAGCAGGATCACACACATCCTCGCCTGGCAAACAACAGAGCCTGGGCCAGTGGCCCTCCTCCGCCCGACAGCGTTTCAGAAAGAGGGAGACAAGGAAACGGGCGTGTCCAAAACAAATCACAGGCCATGAGCTACTCCTACGCAGGGCCCCAGGTGCCCGCTGACCAGGCCCCAAGCCCAGGGCCAAGCGGCCCTTGCCCCCACACTGGGGGACTCTGGGATTCACACCCTGGCAGGCGCAGGGAAACACACAGAGCTGGAGTCGCCGAGTCTCGGCCCCCTGCCACCGTGGCCTGGACACCTGGCTTTGTTTCTGAGTCTCTCCCAAGGCTTCAAGGCACAAACAGGCCCCACCGGGCCCAGTTCTGTCTGCTGAGGACCACGGGCAAGAACCCCTCTGTCAGCAGGGGGTGGGGGGGAGGCCTTGGTCTGCATACCTCCTCACCGCCCCCGAGGAAGACCTAGGCCTGAGGCTGCAGCCTGGGCCCAGCCCAGATCTAACTTCCCAGGACTCGGAGCAAGACTGTTTGAATGCTGAAGCCTGCCCTTCCCGGCCCATCAGGGCAATGGCTGTGGACATCAGGAAGGCTTCTCCACCCACCAAGCCAGCCACCCTCCCCCTGCGCCCCGCCCCCCCCCACCACTGGGGCCACCCACGCCAAGCAAGCTGGCTCATCACAGGGGTCGAGCCAGAGAACCTTCCTACACTGTCGGTGGGGATGACGATGCTACCCTGAATTTCCCTGAAATAGATCCAAATCCCGAGACAAGCCCTAAACTGCACAGACAGAGCCCATGGCCCAGGAGGGCCCCCCAGCTTCCAGGCCCTGGGGCCCAGCACACCCAGGGTCCTCCCACTCCCACAGCCAACGGGACACTCACCCGGGGCACCCGCCGCTTGTACTTGTTGCCATAGTCAAACTTCTCCTTCACGTCGTCCAGGCAGCGGCCAAGGCGCGCCTGTTCCTCCTTGCCTGTGTAGTCCTGGCTCAGCAGGATGTAGGCCCGCCAGTTGGCCGAGTCGAAGCCCCAGTGGCAGGTCCGGTTCTCCAGCGCCTTGTGGGAGTGCACCACGAACTTGTGCGGGGGATACATGAGGCGGCAGTCGAGGCACTGGATGCAGGCGGCACTCGGGCTGCTGTAGAGCTCGGGCACCAGCAGCCCCTTACACTTGCCGAAGCACTCGTGGTACACACGCACGCTGCGCTCGCTGAGCTCCAGGCCCAGCGCCAGACTGGCGGCCAACTCCTTCTTGCAGGGCGGCGGGTAGGCGCCGCCGTAGAGCAGCGCGTTGCACAGGCGCTCAGCGTCCGTCTTGGTGATGAGCCCGCACGAGGGCGCCGAGAAGGGCAGAATGCCCATGACTTTGAGGATCTCCAGCTGGTCCGCCGTGCAGCGCGAGCAGTAGATGTGCAGCTCGTCGCACACCGAGTTGATCTGCTGCAGCGAGAAGTCGCGCAGCACCGAGTTGAGGATCTGCGGCAGGCACAGGCGCTTCTCGCCGCCCACCACGAAGCACGAGATGGTCTCGCCCTCCAGCACGGTCTCGCAGCGCTCCGTGGAGCGGTCGGACGGCATGAAGAAGGGCCCGGGGAGCACGGGCGGCGGCGGCTGGATAGCTGGCAGGTGCAGCACGGGCGGCGGCTCCGCGGCCGCGGGCACCGGCGCCGGCACCGCAGCCGCGCTTGCCTCCTTGGCGCTCTCCTTCTTGTAGGCCTCCTGCGCCCAGCGCGCCGAGAAGGCGGCCGGGCCGCCCAGCGAGCTCATAGAGCTCAGGTGGAACTGCTCCAGCGTCTTCTGCAGCCCCGGGTGCGGCTGGAAGCCGCCGCGGCCGCCCGCCGCCGCCTCCATGGTGCGCTCCGGCTCCCCGGGCCGCTCCCGCTCCCGCGCGCCCGGGCCCCCGCGGCCCCCGCCGCCGCCCCGCGCGCCCCGGCGGCGCCCCCGGCCCCGGCCCCGGCCCCCCCCCGCCGCCGGCTCCCGGCCGATCACGGCCGCGGCCTCGGCCTCGCCCGGGGGCGCGAAGGGGTAGGCGGGCGGGGCGAAGGGGTCCCGCCGCTGGAGCCCGCCGGCACCCGGGCCCGGCGCCACATCCACGCGCCCCGCGCCGCGCCCGCCGCCGCCGCCGCCCGGGCCCCCCGCGCGCCCCCCGCGCGCCCCCCGGGCCCTAGGCGCGGGGCATGCCCCTGCGCGCGCCGCCAACGCCAACGCCAACGCTCGCGGGCCCGGGGCTCGCGGGGGGCGCGCGGGCAGGTGCCGGCGCCGCGAGGCGCGAATCGCCGCGGCGGCCGAGGCCGAGGGGCCCGGGAGGAGCGGGGGCGCGGGCGCGGGGCCCGCCGGGCCGTCCTCGCGCGGCGCGCCGCCGCCGCCCCGCTCCTCCCACCGCGCGGCGCCCGCCCGGCTCGTCCCGGCGGCGCTGGCCGGCCGCGTCGCGCCCGCCGCCGGCCGCCCCGGCCCGGCCCGCGCCCACCCCGCCGCCCGCGCCGGGCTCCGCGGCCCGCCCGCCCGCCTGCGCGCGCGCGGCTTCCGGGACGGCGGGAGCGCCTGTGGCGGCGGCCCTCAGAGCGCGGCGGCGGCGGCGGCGGAGGCGGAGGCGCGGGGCTCGGCGCACATCCTCCCGGCGGCTCGCTCCGGCTCGGACTGAGCGCGGAGCGCTGAGCTCACGCCGCCGCCCCGCCCCGCGCCGCCCCGCCCCGCGCCGCCGCCCCGCCCCTCGCGCCGTCTGGAGCCGCGCGTCCGCCTCAGCCGAGCGCCGGCCAGGAATGCGACCGCCTCCCGGCCCGGCTCTTCCAAGAACGCGCGCTCCCCCCGCCCCGCCACCGCCCAGCCCGGGGCTCGGGCCGGCTCGGCCACGCTCGGGCCCGTCCGCCTGGGACTCGGCTCCGCTCGGCCGCGACTCGGCTCCGCTCGGCCCCGCCCGCCCCGGACTCGGCCCCTCTCGTCCACGCTCGGCTCCGCTCGGCCCGCCCGCCGGAAGGGCGCTCGGCGGGGGCAGCGGCGGCGCCCGGGGCCCCCCCTTCCGGCCGAGGCCGCTTCCTGCGCGGCGGGGAAGGCGCCCGTTCCGCCGCCGCCGCCGCCACCGCCACCGCCGCCGCCGGGGCCCAGAAACCCACACGCGGCCCCCGCCACAACCGCAGACTCGCGGAGGGGCGGGCAGGACGGGGGCTTACGCAGCCGGCACCGCGCACCTCGCGGACCCGGCAGGACGCGGACGCCACGCCACGCGACCATGGGGAACCCCACACACGACAGGGACGCCACATAGCACGACCCGGGTTCCATAGAATGACGGGGACGCCAAGTGGGTCACTCACTACGTTAGGATTGCCCCCCCCCCCGAGGGGACCCCGCACAGGCACACACACAATGCATCGTGTCCCAGGGCCCCTACCCGTGCAGGGGCGGCGCATCGGCCCCCCGCCCCCGATTGACCGAGCTGCCCCGACCACCCCGTGACCCCGCGCCCCGGTCGCCGCGCACGGCCAGCAGGGCCACCAGCCCCAGTGCGGGACTGCCAGCTCCACGGGGCAGGGCCTTTGTGCCTGAGAGAGACAGCCCCGTCCGGGGACTGTGCGCTGTGCCCATGGGTCAGGTCACGGCCAGGGCCAAGCCTGGGGGGTCCTCGGGAACCTGGCCCCTTCCTGCCTGGGCAGGTGGCCTGACCCTTATGCTGCAGCCCCCACCCTGGCGGGAGAGCCACTTACACGTCGGGAGGGCGTCTGGGGCAGAGCTGGGGAGACACCGCACTGTGTGTCCTTCCAGGAACTGGCTGCGTCCTGGGGGAGAGAGAAGCCAGAAAGTGCAGGGTGGGAGAAGACCAGGGGCTCAAAGTCGGACTGGCTAGGTAGCCCCCAGATGAGGCAGCGTCTTAGCTGAGGCCTAGGGGGTGGGGACTCAAAATCAAAGGGAGGGTTCTGTCTGTGCTCAACCCGAATGCAGAAGGACAGTCCAGCCAAGCTAGGCAGTGGCACCTTTTCCTCCACAGGACAAGGGCACCCAAGCCAGCCTGGGCACTGGGTGACGTGAGGAACACCCACAGCGCAGGGAAGAGGTGAGAGGACCATGCCCACTTCAGCCTGGGTGACCTTCAGTTGACTTTAGCTTCTCACCCCCTGCTCCTGCCTCCCCCGTGGAGGCTGAACCTGGCCCCAGTCCAGAGCTCCTAGGGGGTGGCGCCTGCCCTGGGGGGCTGACCAGGCATCTCTACAGGCCCATGTTGCCCCTGAGGAGAGGCAGCGAGGATGGGCAGCAACCCCACCCCCTGCATGGCTGCAGGCACAGGGAGACACCCAGGATGGGCTTGAGATTCAGGGTGCAGTGCTCCGTGTCTGAAAACCCGACCGCTCCCCTCCATGGGCACGAACCTTCCTCTCCGCTCACCTGTGTCCTAGGGCTGTCCCTCCCACTCTTCTCTCTGAGCCCCGACAGGAGGCTTCTTTCTGTGTGCAAACATAAAACTCAGAAGGGGTATTTAAAAACCAAAGAAAAGGGACTCCTTATTTGTTTTGGGGTATCATTCTCTTGGCCCACATTTGGACCAAAAAAGTTTATTTATAATGCGCCCTGAGACGGTTAGTTCCTTCTATGTGGACTTGAATTCCATACAGCGCAGGCAACCTGTAATCCAAAGGAGGTGGTTGGAGCACCAGAGGGCTGGCTGGGAAGGGTTTCCAGCCAAGCACAGAATTTCTCCTGCTCTGTTGGCTAAGCAGGCACTCCCACGGGGGCCCGGAGCCGGTGGTCCCCTTGATGGGTGGTGCCTGGATCCAATGGGCCACTTCCCTCTACATCCTCTGGCCCTGTAGGGCTCTGGAGAGGGGTCCCAGGGAGGGGGAGGGGGCAACATTTTTCCAGAGCTGCAGGGCGCATGTCGTAGGGGACTGGTGAGCAGCGAAGGGCCCTGAGAAGCAGGAAGGGACTGGATTGCCTATAAAACTTCTCCTTCTCAGTGGACTTTGAGGCCTCCACCCCAAAAGATGTTGGAGTCTCTGGAGCAGTCAAGCCCCCCTCACCCACCAAGGGCCAGGCTAGCCATGCCTAGACAGCCAGCCAGGCCCCCTGTCTTCTCCCTGGCCCAGTGGGGGTTCTCAACCCTGCTGTCCTTCCTCCCTCCAACCTCCAATGCACCCCTGCAGCTAGACGGTGGGGTGGCTCACTCCTCTGCTTGTCCCCCTGCCACTGGCCAGGCACCAGGCTGGCAGGTAGAAGGTCCAGGCCACAGGCACAGCCACATCAGAGGGCAGGGGCAGGGGCCCACTACACCTGTGTGCCACCCCCCCCCCCGGCTGATGGTTGTGGGCAGCAGCTCATGCGTGTTCACATTTGTGAAGCTCGTACCCCTGCAGGCACAGAGCCAAGCACTGGCACCAACAAGGGGGGAGAGCAAGTTCTACCCACATGACTTCCATCTCCTGTGCAAAGACCAGTAAAGGATTGACGCATCTGCTAGTAAAGAAGCAAGATCATTCAGGTCCTGTGGAGGTTTGAGGGGTCACGGGAGTCAGGTTTCTCACCGTTAGAGATGGGAATTAAAGATATGGAGAGGGATGAACAAATTGTGCATATTGAATTGGAATTAGCAATACCAGTGTGAACCCACAAGTTTTAATATTTATAAACAAAGAGAAAAACTATAGATGTAAATATGTTTGTACAAACATCCGTATAATTCCTTGCTCTGTCTGGTGAGAGAGTCTGAGAGGAGTGACACCCCAGCAGCAGTGAGCACACAGAGAACCTGCATCCTGGTTTCTAAATTCCATCCCCCACTAGCAGGAACCAGAGTTCTTTGGCAAGACGGTTGGTCTCGGGGCTCAGGCAGGGAGAGTGCAGGACAATCCTGGAACACCTTCCTGTGTCCGGAAGTTGTGAAGGGCTCAAAGCATAACAGAGACATATCAGAAGGATGTGTGCCAGCTCAAAGGGGCCCCCCACTGGCAAATCAGAGGTCATAATTACAGGCATGAGCTGTAATCATGGAATAAAATAGGAAACCACAAGTCCATGCATATTTAGATACTTATTAAAATAAATGTATTTGTAAGTTGAAAGTTTGATGAGAAATAGGCTACTTGCCTAGTTTTCAAGTTCCTCACACAAGGTTCCCATTAATCACAAGGGGAAGAAGAGCAGGTTCCCAGGGGAGATGCTGGTGAACACCACTGTAACCAAGGAATCTAAGTGGACACCATCACTCAGATCAATCACAGTCCTGCAGCACTGACAGGGCAGGATGGGCAGACCATACATCACTTCTGTGATTCTCCTGCCAAAGAAGCATAACCTGCCTCTGATCAGGACAGAAACTCAGACACCCACGTGGAGGGACTATACAGAAGGACGGGCCCAGAACCTTTAAAGGTGTCGGGGTCTCAGCAGTCAGGGAAAGGCCAAGGAATGTCCTGGACCTTTGGAGACTAAAAAGATGATGACTCAGTGTGACATGTGGCCCTGGGCTGGATCTTGTTACTACAAAGGACATTATTGGGACAACCAGAAAGTCTTGAATGTGGTCTAAGACTAGATGGCAGTGACCCTGCTTTGGGCGAGGTACTATGGTTATGTCAAAGAACATCCTTGTTTTGGTGTGTGATAGAGAATCAGGTCAGCCATTGCAAATGCTTCAGGGTTGCAGGAGGTCGGGGTGGGGGGGGGCGGTTCCTGTACTAGTCTTACAACTTTTCTGTAAGTTTGAGATTGCTAGAAAATACAAAATATATTTT